>NC_089142.1:44379186-44685618 GCF_009819655.1 Sylvia atricapilla | reverse complement strand
CTTGCTCTGAGTGTAAACCAAGACTCTCAGCCTCCATTATGCCAAGATGACCTGAACCCCAAATAATTCTTGAAGAGGAGAAGAACCTTCAGACCACTGACATGTGAGCTAATCAGAGCACTTCTACTTAGAAGCAACTTCTTATCCCATTTAAGTACATAAGGCATTGGACTAAAGAACTGTATTAGTATTTGCTGACAGCTAGCTTTCCCATACTTTAAGGGGAACAAGACAGAAAAAGTCTCAAAACCTTTAATGAAAAGCAAGCTATTCTACCCATGACACACCTCCACTCTTATAAATGGCTTATTGGGTTTTTTTTCTGAAACTGAAAACCAGCAGTCTAAAACCTACAGTCTGAAACACAACTAGTGAAATTTCTGTCCAAATAGTTATCAATCCTATAGCTGCAAGGAAGTGAAAGCAAAAAGTCTTGCCACCATCCTGAATCAAGAGTGCTGTTGGTCCAGTTAAGGGTTGAGATCATTTAACAGCAACTTCAGACATCAGTACAGAGATCACTGAACTACAGTGCAACTCCTGGGGAATTATCTTCCAACCCACTGGATAATACAAGGAGAACTTTTCAAGATTCACATCTCAAATGTTTAAGCAGAGAACGTGTATTTAGCAAAAGCTGGCATATTTTGAGAAGGCCTGGGATTAAATATTCCTTGTACACGCAGTTGAAACCAAAGCATGGAACAGCAGTGTTACTCTAGTGGTGCCAGGATCACTGCTCCTTTGCTTGAGTATCAAACTGAAAACCCAGATTATAAAAACAGCATTTGAATGCTATTTACATATTGAGATGTTACCACCACTCATATACCAGCAGTGATGTTAGGCCAGGCATATATTGTACTAGGATTATTGAAGATAATCTCTGATACACCTAACAGTGAATTTATTGTATCATTTAAAAGAAAATTAGTATGGTTCTTTTGAGGAAAGGGATTTTTTTCCTGTCAAATTAAAAATATTTCTGTTAATCAAGTTTTTTTAAACAGCCTTTTTAATTTAGTGCCACTTGGGAAAACAGCAAGTTTGTGTCATTTGAATTTTTTTTTTAAACTGTGAAAAGTCTGAGCATTAACTGATCTAGATTGGACTGGGTACTCACTCTGTCACACAGCTCTTCAAACGTGAAGTCTGCAATGGTTCCACACGCTTTATTCAGCCTCAGCTCTCTGCCTTGCACTTTTAGAATCCTTGGTCTAGTTACTATGGGAACATGAACAAAGACTCAATCTTCTCTGGATAATTACTATAAAATTCATCTCTTACAGATAGGAAATGCATAGCTTCATGAATAATAGCACATGATTCAACACATAAATTAGACAAAATGCTGATACAATGACTGCCACTTGAGTGTGGCATCAACCCATATACAGCAATGGAACTTATTAATTGGTCAGTGGAGATTGGGCATTGTGTTCTAAATGTATTCTCTTTCAAGAGAAATTAACTTACGTACAATCATTTTGTTTCTGAGCCAGCTCATCAAACAACTTATCCATGACAGCCTCCACATCAGCTTCACTTGTGCTACAGTGAAAAGAATAATAGAATATGAAATTAATAACACTTGAAGCCAACATCAAACAGCTGCCTGAGCCTGCTTAGCTTTTTGCCCATAAAAAAAAGAGAACAGGATGTTATGCTCTAAATACAAACATTACATTTAGAATACACTTAAAAGTAGAGAATATTAACTCTCAGGTAGATGATTCTCCCTTATTTGCATATACTGAAAGACTTCAGTGGTTTGAGCTGTTTCCAGTAATGAGGCAATACAGGCAGAGCAGACCCATTAACACTATGTGTACACAATGAGAAAAAAGGCTTCTGGCTGTATCTTGCATGCAAAATAAGAGCAAATAGACAAGGCAAGGCAAGGCAGTCAAGCACCTGAAGAAGTATCCTTTGAAATTTCTGAGAGGGGACTTTGTGAAATTAGATGGTGAAACAGATTTTTCTCTTTTTTTTTTTTCTTTTTTTTTTGGGGGGGTGGGGGGGCTGCATCAAGTCAACCGATTGCATTGACCAAACAATTTGCAAAATTAAACTGAAATTAAAAATACCACTATGATCTCTGCATTAGCAGTTTTAGCAGTTTCCCAACCTCTGTTCCTAATACTGCTTGGGAAAAGATCAACTACAGGTGGTGAAGTGCAAAATGTCTGTGCTGATAGCGGAAGTAAAGTTTACATTCATCTTCTGGGCCACAAGAATTAAAAAAAAAGTTCAACCAGAGAACTTTTTTAAAATCACTGAATAGGTTAGAGAGCCAACCTTTCCATGTTTTATTCTTGAAGATGGATAGATAGACAGATGGATAGATAGATAAGATTTCTAGGCTGAGAATAGTAAATTAATGCTACAGTAGGCAACAAACTAGAACTAGGATATATAATGTTTCACTGAAGTTTGTGTAAACTCTTTTGATGTGAAGTCTTTATTATAGATCTTGATGCACTGAAGTCACACTCCTTCACACAGTTCTAGACATCCTCTTAACTGACAAATGAGTATCAGCTTCTTAACCAAATACTCTCCTGCTCATTAGGCCTCAAGCACCTTAAAAATGTTAACAGCAGAACTGAAGTAACTAAGTAACTATTTTTTAGCTAAAGCTTCACAGTGACAAACCTTATAGATACAAAGAATTTGGGAAAAAAATTAAAAACTCACAAACTCATAAAAGTGCCATTTTGGAGACTTTAAAAACCTTTTCTAACTAGGAGATTACATAAAATTCTACAAGTTTCTCTCAACATTGATATAGGTGTGATTCATTCCTCTGACAAAA
Source organism: Sylvia atricapilla (assembly GCF_009819655.1). Classification (NCBI taxonomy): domain Eukaryota; kingdom Metazoa; phylum Chordata; class Aves; order Passeriformes; family Sylviidae; genus Sylvia; species Sylvia atricapilla. The sequence goes on along the minus strand of NC_089142.1, from coordinate 44,682,803 downwards.
TGATAAATGAAAAACAACAAACAACACCAGAAAAAAAAAAAAAAAAAAAAAGGCCGTAAACGAGGGTAGAGAGTGTGCACGTGTATAAATATACATATATATCTGAATCTACCTCAGACAGTACATGCATGGATACAAGTAACAGAAATTTCAGTTGAAAGGCTACCAGCAGAAACAGGTGAATATGATGCTAAGGTGGATATTTGTACCTAATTGCCAAGAAAGTTTGTTTTGAAAATAGACACCTAAGACTGAGATCGATGAAGTTGCTTTGATCAGGCATCTTGCAATTGTGTTACACTGACTGCTCTCAGACAAGTATAAAACAGCTTTTAGTAACCCTCAGTTACATATTTTAAATAAACACAACATAAGAAGCATCAAGAGGATTCTTTAAAAAATGTGACAATGATATGATAGCCATTAATAGAAGAACATACACATGTTGAACAAGAACATTTTCTTTGGGGGACGGGAACTGCTAATTAAATTTCAGAAATCTGTAGCAAACTACTGTACACTACCTAATTTTAAAACAAACCAAATAAAAAGGAATCCCCACATACTAAGCTAGTTCTACAGGGTTGAAAACTCCAATGAAACAATTTGAACAGAAGAATGAATGAGATTCCTTCAGAAGAAGAAAGGACAAAAAAATACGTACCTAATTCCACTGGCAGCTATGGGGTTTTTTTATTAATTTTTTGCCCCATGCTTCCTAATGATTTACACATTAAGTCTGAAGGCAACCAACATCTTTCCAGTAAGACAGCAAAAGACAGAATTACTGCCAATCTCTGCAATTCACTTGTTCACAAGTTTTACAGCAGAACACAATGAAATATTTTGGCTGGGTACTACTCCTGGAACTTGTACGTATGGCTTCTCCTCTGAGAGCTGACGCCACGAGCACCATGTTTGGCCTATTACCTCCTAGAAACTACAAACATCCTTTTCCTTTCTTCAGAGTACAGACAGTGGGAAAAGCATGTGGCAGGTGCTCTCCACCAGTGTCCAACAGAAAGTCACAGAGTGCAGCACCACGGGCAGGGACAGCCATACTCAGAACGAGGGCCATGATGAGCAATGCACTGCTATCAGTGGTGCCTTCAGAAAGTACTTCTGAGCAGACATGACAAAGCACAGTGCAAGTGGAGCCAGGCAAGAATACAGAACAAAAGCTACTTTTCTCAAGTTCATACAGCCACAGTTTAAGGATACAGAACTTGCATTGGACCTGTTTTCCATGTATGAAATTCTGTCACTTCCTTTCAAAAGCGGGAAGAGTTACCAGTTGTAGTTCTACCAAGCAGTAGTTCTCCTTCCAGACAAATAACTACAACAACTAACTTCATTGAAAAGTACCATACTTGGTTTCAAACACCCATCATAACAATGAAAATACCCCACTTTTCTTAATGGAAATATGATTTTAAAATCAGTGTTTTAAAGGTACAACTGTTATATTTCTAATATTAAGCTGTTGTAGTCTGCTTTGTTCAGGTTGTCACTGATTAAATAATATTACAAGAGAAAATGTAAGACAGAAAAATGTTTGCATTGCAACGGTTTCAAAGTATTAAAGAGGATGTTCTTATTAGGCAGATTTATGCTGCAACCAGAAACACAACTGTGAATATATTTTAAAACAGATTTATTTGCAAATATAAAGTGCTAAAGAAATTTTGTCATGATAAACAAAAACAATCTGTCAAAACAGAAGGGTGTTGGGTTTTTCAATCCACAGCATTGGAAACACCCAAAATTAAATGAATCCTTGTCATTGGATTTCTATAAATACTTAATTACTTAAATACAATAAGGATGTTCTTCTATTATAAGAGAATTGTACAATTTCTTACAAGAGGATATTCATTACTTTCTAACCATCTGTCACTTCAGTTCTCCAAACACCACACCTCCCCAAAAAAATCTAATTAGTTTTTATTCAGTCACACATTATAAATGATGCTAGTGTGGATACCGAAAATGTAGTTTAATGAAGTTAATATCAAGGCATAATGGAAGGCGGTTTGCTGAACAAAATGGACCAGAAGGCAAAGAAAGGAAAAGTCATACCCTGCTAATTCTACTATACATTTTTCATTTCCCATTGAATAGAAAATTATTGGCTAATAAGAAGGAAAAAGAGAGCAAATACAGTATCATAAATAAACTTACAGGTAGTAAAGTTTTCCAGCAGCTGGAAGAGCTCGTTTCCTGTAGTCTATTCCAGAATCAAGCTGGACTGTGCTGCAGTATTTCTACAGAGACAAAAAAATAAAAAAATAAAAAAAAGAATAGCTTTCCTCGAGCCAAAGCTGTATTTACTATTGTCTGTGATACAGAGAAGACATACTGCTGTGAAAAACCATCAGCATGAATATCATCTGCAAAACTGAAATTCAAGATCTAAAAACTGAATTCTCATTTGCAATTATCAAAGCAAAGAAATAAGCTGAAAATCACTCACACATGCAAAACAAAAAGGTCTATCACAAGTCCATCAACTAAAAAATTAATATAGATTAGAAGCACATGGGGTGAAATGAGGGTGGATATTACTCATTCTCTCTAGGCGCTGCTTTGTTGCAAAAATAATTGTTTTCACATTAAAATATATACGTTTTGAAATACAAAGTTAGAAGCACTAGAAGTTTAATGGAACAGAAACAAATTCTAGCAACAAGTGAAACCACTTGTATTTTATAAAGTAAAAATAATTTTATCTTTTCCTTCTACTATGAAGATAAAGATTTTATAATACAAATATCAAATATATGAACCACACCAAATTTTGCTGCAAGATGGACAAGGCGGGAATAAACAAAGCTCTATATCTAAAAGATTTTATTCCATTTTTGCAATGTCTGAATTAACTCAGAAAAGGATCTTTTTTGCTCCCCTTTAAACAACCTGTAAGATTCTAAGAGTGATAAAGACATCCCTGAGTAGTTAGAATTATTGCTTCTGTTATAAAACTTAAACCCAGCTGTACTAAAGGGTGCTTTTTTTGATTCAAGGCCTGAGGCTGAGAGCAAAATTCTCACTAGTATCAGTAAGATCAAGATTTTAACCTCTCCCCCCTGCCACTGGTAAAGGGAACAGCTCTGCTTATCTGTTATGACTACTTCCAACACACACAACTTCTGGGTGTTATATATAGCAAGAACAAAAGAAGCTATAGAAGAAAGAGAGGAAAGTTTTAGTATTTTAGAAAATATAGCTCTATCAACAATTTAATTAAAACAATAAAACTTTTTAAAAATGTAATTCAACACCAATAAAATTCTTCCATTTGCTAGAATCCACTAAATCAGTCTGCTTCTTCACTGCACCATGAACTATTGGTTTATCTTTAATATTCTTGTTAAGCGTTTCATATTCAGCATGTTTCAATTTTTCAAAGCCTCCTTGAGGCCATTCAAGTAACGAAATTGAAAATGTCAAACCTCATTCATGGCAACTACATTGCAGAGAAAACATTTAGAAGAACTATCATCAGTGGTTTAAGGAACAATAGCCCTTTTGAACAAATGCATTGCATAGGACACAGATCACAAATATCTGCAGGAATTACTGTGATGACTCATTGCACTAATTTTTTGCTACTGGCTATTAGTGAAGGCTCTATACCTACTTTAAACCTCCAACTTCTCTGCAAAGAGATACTGAAGAAAGCTGAAGAAAGAAGGTAAAAAAAAATCATCCTGAAAGCACAGAATCTCAGGAAAATCCATGTATCTTTAATTCCAGTAAGTGAAAAAGCCATGCTAATCAAATCATTATCTTGGACTAAGGCTACTGCAAACACAATAGCATGGGTGCTACAATATTATTATAATCTATTCCCTTTCTTTTCGTGAGAGCTCACAAAGAAAGAGAATAACAGAGCAGAAGAAAAAAGTTCCAGAGGCATGTAATAATATGCACAGGGGAGGGAGGATGTTTAAGCTTTTCCTCAGCATCAGTATAGCAGGCAAGGCCAGAAGGAAGATTACTGAAATTTCACAGCAAAGCTAGTTCACTTAGCTTTTCTTTGCCAGCATCTTTCCACCTAATGGTTTATTTTTCCAAAGCAGTAGATTAACTTAAGTACTATTTTCTTTATGTTAATAGGGGGAAAAATCCTGCAGATTACTACTACACCTTTGAGGTCTATGAGATTACTTAGATTAACTTTAGGTACTTGCATATTTAGTAATGCTGTTAATCATTACATTTTTTTCCTGGAAACAAAGAGATGGGAATTTTACATGAATTCAGCCTCATCTCTGACCTTCAAGCAGGATTTTTAAATTCTACTGCTCCCTCAGGATGTTGCGTTGCACATAGCGAAAAGTGAACAGAGACCCACATATACTTGGGAGTATTCCATGGTTATGGCAGGGCTGAAAGTAAAAAAGCACACCTGAACACTGCAGCTGGTGTACATTTCTTCCCTGATATTTACAGTGGTGCTGGAGGCTCGGCTGCTAATGACAAGCAGGTGTCCTGTGCACTCAGATACAGACTTATACTGGGCTGTATTATGCAGCTCAGTGCAGCTTGATGATGCCCAGTGCTACAGTTTCAATTGTGTTCCAGTTTCCACTTACATACTATTCACTCTTGTCACTCCTTACATGCACCAAGAGCTTTTATGACTCCATGATTTAACTGAGTGAGGTTTGGAGGTATGAACTGTGGAACTGAAGACATAAATACAATACTACCAATACAGACCAATACAGCTACAGAGAACAGAGAAGATGCCTTTTTTTTTTTTTCTTGTCTTCCTTCTCTTTTTTTTCTCTTTTCTCTGTCTTTGAAGTAATTAGTATTATCACTCTTCAGGAAAAACCACTATCATTAGTGACTCTAGTTAAAAAAAACTTATGTGTTCAAAAATTATTTATGTTTTTGGACACTTTTTAAGCTACTTCCTTCCCTATAAGGTTTGCTCATATGTCTGTAATAATGTAGTATTTTTGATTCTAATATGATACAACATGACATCTGATAGATGTACAGACCTTTCAGCCAAAAATGCAATAGCAGAATCCTGTTCAGAGATCTATAAAAAACACAGTTCATATAGTCCTAATGATTTTTTGCTTCCTTAGGAGGCGATAGTCAACTCAACCAAATATAAACAAAATGTAAAAACAGAATTGTGTCATACAGCAGTTTTCTGTAATACACAGTGCAAGCATAAAAGCAGGGGACAGCTAACAGGAACCAAGAAATACTTAGTACTTTTGAAAATATTTGGCATTATACTCCTTGGAAGTTCCTAATTAATTGATGTGTTTGGCCTCTCCAGACTGACGGAGACTGATGGTCAGTTCAGGAAGGTACTCTGGCCATTCAGAGATCATATTCTAAATACAAATAGAAGAGCCACAGGAACCTAACCCTTTCCTAACTCTTCTACAGGTTCATGTTTCCATCCATGCTCATTGCTAATTATTTTCACTAAGACACTTCAAAGCTCCCACACCTATTGTGTTAAGACACTGTATGAATATACATAAAATGAACTCAAACACCATAATCTGAATCACAACATGCTCTCAAAAAACAGCTCTTTAAGACATGATTCCTGCAGTTAGATTATAAGCTTTGCAGGGTAAGAACAACCTTTCCTTATGTGAATATATGCAAGTACAGATCCATAGGTGCTAACGGAAAATAACAAAAGAAAACCCCAAACCACCAAATGGGGGTGGGAAATGTTATTTACACAAACTGAGCTCTACACAGTAGAGAAGAGAAAAGGTGGGACAGCAGCAGCAGAGCACTGAAGGGCAGTAGGAGGAGGATTGCTTGCACTGCCAATAACAACATCACCTCTTCTCTCAAGTTAAGAATGTAACCCAACTCCATGTGGAGATGGTTCTAAAGGGAGATGCAGCACATGGTCACTTTTGCTCAGTCAGAAAGATCCCAGAGAAGTTATGTGCTGAGTAGAGAGCCAAAAGCTTTTCCTTTTGGGGTTTCCTTTGTCAACAGGGGTACCTACCATGGTTCTTTTTTTCTGTACACATTCCCTTATCTGTTTCACAGGAATGCAGAAGGAAAAACATTCATATTTATAATTTTTTTTTAGGATACATGCTTTACATGTTAAAAAAGAGTGCAGAACATATAACAAAAGAAGCACATCAAAATAATGTAAATGTCCAAGCTAAACACTTAAAATACTAGATTTGCAAAAAGGAAAACCAGATACATGGTTGCATGGTATGGAAAAACAAATCCTGCTCACAAGTGTAAGAATACTGAACATGAGAGAGGGTGCCTATGTTAGTCATCACTATGCATCTTGTCTACCCTTCACAGGTATCCACAACATTATTCTCTTCCATCATCGTACTAAAAAATCAGTGCTATAATTTTAAAATCCTAGAAGTTTGGAGAGGGGTGAAAATATAGGCTTCTCTACTTTCTACCCTTCAGCTTCTTACAGCATGGGGAAACCCCCTAAGATTACATATAGAAGTTCTACTTTCTCCATCTTTGGACTTCCTCATCCAGCACGGGACTGATTAAACCCTTATGGATGTGATTGCATTCTCACACACACTAATCACCATGGAATCCTAATCAACAGCCAAAGAACTAATTGGAGTGCTCAGGTTGTTAGCACTTCATTGTCAAACCCATAACTATAACAATTGGTTTCCATTTGTTAGGATGGAGTTTTAAATTTTCAAATTTTATTTTGGGCTAAACTTCTTTTGAAATAAATACTTAATATTGAAGCTACCGTCAGTCTAGTGGAACCATCCACAGTTTCCAATAGATTTTCTATTCTACTGAGATATTTAAAGTCTAACTTACCCTATTCAATTCAAATGCATAAAACTAATTAGTTATACAATTTATTTGATGTCATTTATGTATTTATGTATACAAAGAGCAAATACAATTACAGAATTGAAAATGCAATTAGTAAGTTAAAAACACAGTGTAAGCATGCACTCATTCCCACTGAGTAGCACAAAATCTTTTTATTCCAGAAAGGAAAAAAAATGTAAAGCCTCATGGCTCAACTCAAGACACAACATTTAAAACAATCACTTCTGACAGAATAGATAAAATTAGACTGTCAATAGACCTACTCTTGAAGGTTATTAAATACAGACTAACAAATACTTTTTTTTTCCAGTAAGCACCTCTGATATTCCTCTATTGCTGCAATCAAGATTGGTAGCTATTAAAATGTTTAACTGCTCAAGAAATTAAAGCACACAACAGGATAGATTATTATGAAGTAAGAAACTTCAGAAAATTTCAAAAGCTAGTCCAAGCTAGCTGGATAACCTGCAAATCCTCAAGACGTGTGTCACACGTGTCCCTCCTGTGGCACAAAAAGCCCTGAAATGCTGTAGATGCCCTTATGGTCACAATAAGCACTGTACTAAGAATCATGTGCCCTCTGAGCTCACATATTGTGATCAGCTGGTAACACTGGATAATCCAGGTGAGTGGATATTTCTTAACCTTGAAGATCACTGTACATCAACCCAATTACCGCTCTCTGCTCTGATTTTTAATGGTATTAAAATGAAAAAAAAAAATAAATCCCACAACTTATAAATCATCCTATTAGACCACAAGAATCACCTCAGAATTCTTACCAACAGCTAAAGAACTAACTGGAGTACTCACATTAGCACTTAGCTGTCAAACTCACCTGTCTGAAGACTTCCAGAGAAGGTGTAGGGGAACAAAGATACCAGAGTGCTTCAATTTAGGAGCATCAACTTAATTCCCACACCTGCTGAGTTTTCACAGCCTTCCACATGTGGGTCAAACCAGACACCTGGAAAATGCAGTGGCAGCACTGCATCTTGCAGTACCAAATCCTCATTTTCTGTATCAGCAAAGAAGAGTATAGTTCTATCCCCAAGCAGGCAAAGCTGCATAATTAATACTCCTGGCCTCTGAACAAGCACATTAGAACACCCAATATTAGTAACCATGCCTATCTAAGAAGTGCAACTTCCAGCCACTCTTTCTGAGGAAAAGAAATCACAATTTTCACATAGGTCTCATCCTTCTTTTCAAATGCATCCTCTGATTTGGTCTCCATTAACAGTGCACAGGATCACTAATACTCCTTTCCTCCAGCAAATCAGAAAATAATTAGGTTCATTTGCAATCATTCTTCTCATACATTTACATTCAGCCTAAGATGTTCTCCCATATCAAATGTAGACATGTGATGAGAGTCACCAGCTAAGACAGAAAGAGTCCCTCAGGTAAACAAAGCTCACTAGACTTACCCATTTTCATTTTTCATTATTTGACTCCACATAATGTTAGATTATTAACTAGAATATTATTTCTTATTTCTTAAAATTATTCCTTGAGCAATTTCAAGAAAAGCCTTCTCCATCCAAAGGATACCAATACAACTGGCATTTTCCATAACTATGTTAGAACTAGAATCATCTTAAGGAAAAATGTAGCATGTAATGAAAAAAATTATTGCTGATATACAAAGCATACCAACAGGTTTTTAATTCAGCGTACTCTCAAAGTCACCAGCATGTGACAGTTACCAGAATGTGAAATGTCAGAATGTCAGTCTGGTCCAGCTGGGACTCATGAGCTGGACAGGTCTGTCCACAGGCAGCTGAGAGAAAGTGTACAAGGGTAAGTGCAGTTTCCCTCTGGTGCAGCTCTACAAGGAGATCAGCCAGACTTAGTCATGAGCATGCATGGTACAGGTGAGGAACCTTCAAAGGGCTGCTCCTTTTATCCTTCTGCCTTACTTGAAAACAAAAAAAGCACAAACAAAAAAGCACAAAAAAACAAAACAAAACAAAACAAAAAAAAAACCCAAACAAACCAAACAAACAAACAAACAAAAAAAAAAAAAACAAGGCACCAAATAATTAAAAAAAAAAAAAGAAGAATTAATCAATTCTGTAGCACTCCTAACTTTCTGCTCCACTAGTCCATGGGATTGAGATGTACTTAGGGAGAGGAGGAAGGAGAAAGGGAATTACCAGGTATTTGGTGGTGAAGAAGAACTTGGTCCAAGCATTGCTGGATGTACATTTAGTTTTGTCTCCTTGTTCAGATGTTGTTGAAACAGTAGACTTAAAGAAAATGTCAATGAATCCTCATAAGCACTATATATGACCTCTGGGGTAATTAGCAATCATTCAAAAGCAACAAGACTAAAGTGTTCTATTCTTTATTACTGTCAGCTCTTTTCTTGATCAGCATTTTAATAAAGATGGTTCATTGCTAAGACAGTTTCATGAATCAGTCATAATTACATTCTGACATGCAGTGAATAGTAAAGCAAAACTAAATATCACTTCATCAACCTTTCTAACCTTTGTGCAAGTATTAACTGTAAATAATTTTTACACAATCTTACAACAGAAAATGTGCATATTTCTTAGCTTTGTACATACTTTACCCTAACTGAATTTCCTGTGACCTATAGCTCAAAAAAACCCCCAACATTACAATCAGGAATAATTACTTATCTGGCATGGTATTCAGGTATTGCCTTTCACAGACCAAATTAACTTCAAGCAGAAAAGGCTATTTGCTCTACAAAACAGTGCAATGCTTTACAGGGTTAACTAAGGGGTTTTTTACAGTCTTTTCCCCTACATTCTTCTGCAATAATGAGATATGGGAAATTGTTACAATAGCCTCAGATACTTCATGCTTATAGCAATTGCAAACAATGTAACAAAAGTAAACAAAAAAACCAACAAAAAAAAACCCCAAACAAACTAAACCAAACAAAAAACCCCACAAAGAACCACATAAACAATTTTTTTTGAAAACTTTCTAAATATCATCCAAGAATCCCGTACAATATTTGGGAAAATAATCACTCTCAAGTTGATTTGGGATAACAAAATTTTGCTTATTTTTGAATTATTGTGAATTATTTTTCAGTGGCCTTAGAACACAAAGATCTGGGAAAAGAAATATTGCCAAATATAACTGCTTCAATCAATCTTTTCCTTACATTTGTGACAAGAACATTTAAACTTTAAGCTGAAGAGTTTAGCAGAGATAAATTGAGAGGCAAAATTCATTCAGTAGAAGTTGCACAAGTTTACATTACAGCCTTCAAAACTTTAGCAACTAAGAAACCCCACTATTCTTGCTACCACAAGGAACATACGATCTATTGTACAACTTTTCAATAACTTATTTTAATGTCTAGCTACAAATCAGCTACCCCCTAAGAAGAGGAAAAATAGACAATTAACTTGTAAAATAATGGTGCATGAATAAAAAGAGAGACTCTTAAAATGTACTGTTCTGTGAATAGTATTTCAGATATTCAAACAAAAGTGAAAGAATTCAGGAGGTACAGATGTGGCTGTGCTGGCTCGGAGACAAGTAGCCTCTCCTTTTTCCAGTCAGGGAACAGAAGAATGGCAGAGTAAACTTCCATGCACTAAGAATTACACTGAACAGTGCTCCCCATTTCACATCACTTCAGAAAAAAAAATCTTCCTTGCAGAATAAGAATAAATACAAAAGAAAAAAACCCACCTGCAAACCACAAATCACTGCATAACACCCAGTTCTGCTAAAGGACCAGTAATGACTGTAACTTTCAATCTCCTAATAAGCAAGCTGTGGCGTTCTGTGAAAAACAAACACCAAGAGTTCACGCTGAATTTATAACACGATGTTTCGTAAGCTAAGGGTCAAATTCACCCAATACATGTACTTCACTGGAATTATACCCTGGACAAAGTTATTTGTCTAGATTTCTTTTATGCTGTTGGTTTTCTTTTTAACATTTGATTTGTATTTCTTTTCCCCAGTATTAGCCTTTGCTCCTGCCAGAACTGTTGGCAGGCAGGAAAAAAAAAAAAAAAAAAAGGAAAAAAAAAGTAGTCATGATTTACGAGACTGAATTTCCCAGAATAATAATAATAAAAAAAGTGATTAAGATCTAAACAAAGGCTAAAGATGGCTTACGCTTAGCTCTGATGAGGTCCACTACCTCATTACCCACAAGTGAAAACTTCTGATGCATTTTGTTTCAAGAGAATCCAAAAGTCCTTGCTGTAAAGCAGGCTGGGGGGTGCAGGGTCCATTCACTCTTTCTGTATCACAACCATTATGTAAGAAGTATAAAACACTGCCTTTATGCTGCCAAACCACAATGACTCTTCTTACATCAAAGGGGTTTTGCCACTAGGGTTTTTTTTCTCTGAAATTTATTCAAGCCAAGGGCAGGGAGACAACAATTCATACACGCTAATTACACCTAATTATCTATTCCTTTTTTTTCCCCCTTTCCACCAGCTTCAGCCAGTGTTATTTGCTATCTGGGTTTCTCACAACCTCCCCTTGCCCTGTCCATCCAACTCAACAGCAAAGTCTTTGAAGAAAACAGTTGTGGCTTCTTAGAATTTTAACAATATAAGGTTCAACTCAAATTAAATTATTCTATTATTAGTTTTTACACATTTATGTGTTAAATATGAAGGCCTCTTGGTTAATTTGGCAAATTCCTCACATCTCTTCACAACTAGAATTGCTGGTAACACCCTCTCTTGTAGGAGCTTCTCCTCATGCTTTCTTTTCATGATCTAAATGAAATGTTTATTGGATTAAAGTTCTTCTCTGCAGACCTCCACGGTGGCCTGTGACAAAGAGCTTAAAAGCTTTATTAATTGGCTCGAGCTTTTTAGGGGGAGGCAGGACCTCATTTCACATTACATCACAAGCAAACAGAACTGCCACGTGTAATTAGACTAATTTACCCTGATACAGCAGGAACCAACTATTCCATATCTATGATATGCTTTCATTTACTTATTTTAATCAAGGAGCAAACAAACCAAGCAAGAGCTCAGGAAATCCTAACAAATAAAGAAAGGGAGAAGGCAGGAAGCCTGGCACAGAGCTACAGTAGCAACTATTCCATCCTAAGATAAAGTTTGGTCTGCATCTATGACTAGGACAAAGTGTCTGACTGCTATAAAAGGTAAATAAACTGAACAGTTCATCCCCTGAGAATGCAAAAAAGCAATAGGTACATTATAAAATATTGTAACAGTTACATGCTCTGAACTAGAAAATTCAAATAACCCTTGTGTTTAAATTTAACACACACACACACACACAGAGGCTTAGAAGGCTGAATGCAGAAGGGATTGGTAACTTCTAATCTGACACCTTGCTTTCTATACACAATATTTTATTACTTTATAGTCTAACAAATTTATCAAACTAAGATTTTCCAGAAATTATTCTGAGGTTCAAAAACACTTGCAGCACAAAATACTTGCAATCATGCTGTATTTCCTATTTTTATTTTTTCTGTGTTTAATTAGGTACACTTCACAAAAGATGAGTACTTCTATTACTTGCACAGAGAGAGAACAAGAACAAATGCTCCTTCTACTTAGGAGTTTGCTTGGTTACATACTAAGAAGGGAAACAAAAGGCCCAACATCTTCAGTAATGAAAAAGTCAATTGATAGGCGAAGCCATCACAATATCAAAGGCCTAATCCCTGCAATTCTGACTCAGGTGACAGTTCACAGGGGTCAGAGTGGCTGACACTGACCTCAAAAGCAGGTTTTAACTATTCAACATACTGAAAGCTGCTGGGCTATCACACCATTAGACTGGAACAAACTGACAAATCAATTTCATCAAGGAGATGACTTTTTTGGGAGAGGGGGGAGGAGAGAGGCAGATCCGCCACTCAACAAATCCCTGCATTTCTCACACAGGTGGTTGGACAAAAGCTGACTGCACCATCAAAGACATTTTATATCTACCAAATGCCTTTGTACAAAACTAACTCCCACAATTTCCTTAGGGGCAGCTCTAAATGTTTTTTAAACAACTATTTTTCACATTCTCATACTAAGCTATTGAAAACTGAAAATGCTTTTACGTTCCTCAGTTTCTTGTCATGTAGGAGAGGGTATACTTCAATTAAAACTACAGCCAGCAACATTCTAAATAAATAATCATTAACTGATTTCAAGAAAGAATGGGGTAATATAGCACATAAATAATGCATTGCTTCCTATTTCAGAGAGGTGTACAATGCTTCCTTATAGTTTAAAGTAATTTTAACCAAACAGTTTTAAAACAAATAATTATTTGGTCCCTAATAGCAGAAGGAAAAAAAAAAAAAAAAAAAAAAAAAAAAAAGGAGGGGAAAAAGACACTGAAAGTAATTTCATGTCCTGATGACAATCAGGCTGATTCCTCCCCTTTATTCAAAGCAAAATGCAGGTAACCAAAGGCAAATATTTTTTCTAATATTTGGCCTTTTAAAGTTATACTCACACTATGAAAGGCCCTAAAACTTTGACTTTCAGTTAAAATTTAGTGTAGAGCAAGAAAAAAACCTGACAAAATGTAGAAGTTACATAAAGTTTCATACTTGGTATTTCAACACAGCTTCACATTTTGAAGCTTCATGCTTCAGGAAACTTTAGGAATCACAAGAACTGCTCACTCAAGTTACAGACTGTCCACAACAAATTATTCTAGGAGCTTTCCTTCCTGATTTTCCAGAGAATGAAACATTGAACTAGTCACTGAATTTAAATTAGGATTTCAGAACAGCAAAGGGTTGACGTAAATGTCTTCAGTAAATGTCTGCAAAAATTAAAATGTTGCCAAAATTACTGTCAATACACTAAATTAAAGCATGCGCTTCCCCCCACCCCCCCCCCCCCAAGAACCAGACATAATATCTTACATCAAGTTGTTAAAGATTAGTGCAGTGTTGATCTGCTGGGGGGCAGGAAGGCTCTGCAGAGGGATTCTGGACAGGCTGGATCCATGGGCCAAGGGCAGTTGTAGGAGGTTCAACAGGGCCAAGTGCCGGGTCCTGCACTTGGCTCCAAACAACCGCCTGCAGCACTGCAGGCTGGGGATGGAATGGCTGGGAAACTCCACAGCAAAAAAGGACCTGGGATTAAAATTTCTTCACCAAAAGGGTCTGTCAAGCATCAGAACAGACCGCCCAAGGAAGTGAGTGAGACACCATCCGCAGAGTAAAGACTTGCAGATGTGGCACTTGGGGACATGGTTTAGTGGTGGATTTGGCAGTGAGGGGTTAACAGCTGGACTCAACAATCTTCTAGGTCTTTTCCAATCTTAATAATTCCATGACTCCAAGATACATAGCTTTATTTGTAAATCAGCTTTAAAACATTTATAAATGTTGTATATTTCTTTTAGGTTGAGAGTAACTTTTTTTTTAGCATTTCTGCTCTCTGCATTTGAGCAAAGTAACTGTGAGCAATAAATGTTTTTCTCAAGAACTGTCTTTAAAAAAAAAAGAAACACATAGGAATTCCACACACTTTAAAATGCTCAGCAAGAGATCCTGTGAGATTAAAAGCTCAATCAGAAGAGACTGAATCAAATTACAATTATAGAATTAAAAGATTCTTCTTCCTAATACTTCTTATCTCTGTAAAGCTCTATCTCCGTAAAATTTCACAGATTGAAGAAGCACTCTTATCTGTTGCAGAAACTAAACCCTTTCATAAGGAATATTGTGTCCAAAGAATCACAGCCACAACATGGAACTGATCAATTCAGAGTTTTCCCCTGTTTCTAAAAACTTTGAGACACAGGATTAAAGAATCCCTGGGAAAATAACACATCTCAAACAATTTAATATTTCAAAAGAAAAGAACACTGGGATAAGATCAGAATTGAACAGGGAACACACACAGGGCAGAAGAAGCTGCCAGTGGTGTTACTGACCTGCCCAATGACACAAACCTGGGGCTTTTTGTTGCCACCAGCTGTAGGGCCTGAAGCTTTCATGTGGCTCTAAAAATTGGAACTTTTCAGTTGCAACCTCACACGACAGTCACTTGGCCCAGTAATCTACCACCTAGAAAGACAATATGGACAAACTTTGGAAGATAACTGTGTTTTCCCTGGAGTGCTATTTCACCCTTTTGCTTATTCCACAGAAACTGTGAGAAATAGGAACTTTTTAAGAAGTTTTTAGGAAACAGGAACTCAAACACAGATACTGGAATTACACAGACTGAAGAAAATAAAAACCAAATCGAAGATGAACATGGGTAACTGTAGCTCTAGGGAAGAAACCATTACTTTGGATCATATGAAGACAAGAAAAGACATTTATATAACAGTTACCCAGGTATCTAGAAACCATGTGTTCCACTGATGAGAAATGAAAAGAGCCTGAAACCTATTTCAAGTGAAGCATCTCTTCAGAGAAATATAGTGCCAATATTTTCCATTCATTCCACCTTCCCAAGAACATTTAAAGGAATTTGAAATGCCTGTGTTGAACTTGAACTACTTTTAGTGCTCAAGTTTAATTTTACAATTTATGATCAAAAAAGTTAATTACTGGAAAAAAAAAAAACAAAACCCCAAACAAAACCAACCCACCTATTCAATCCTGCTAAACCCCAGACAAAAGCCCTCTGGGAGGCTCTGAGCCCACAGAAAACTAAGACAGGAGTTAGTCCCAGCTGTCAATGCCAGTACTGGGGTACAGGTCAGATGAGACCGACATTAAACAGACACACATGGCTTGAGTGAGGAAAAGGTTGAGAAGACAGTAAATCAAACATTTGCAAGCAACCAATGCAGTATATGCCTTCACATTTTCATGAAAATCCTAGAAGAAATCATATTTACATTTTCTAGTCACGGAACTATGCACAGCTGAGATGGAAGCTATTTTATCCATTCACACCAATGCCATCACACAGATTCTACACACATCAGGGAGGCCTAAATCTGTATTTCTCAAACCACCAAAGCCAGAGTATCAGTGTAGTTCTACCCACACCTTTGTAACATAAAGGTCAATGGTTAAAATCTTACTCTAGAATACATTCCAATGTGATTTTTAAATGCTGACTTCTGCTGTATTGAATTAAAAATGTACATTTTGATATTTATTGATTAATAATTTTAATATCATGTTCTTATCCTTTCCAACCAGGGTCAGAGAAGCATTTTGTGAATAAGCTGCCTCTGATCCACCTTTTGGTCATTATGTCTTTGGGAATGAATAATGTTACATTTGTAATATTTATTAAAGTGACATTGAAGGCACATATATTTAGAGTAGTGTTAAAACACAAAGGTGCTGGGAAAAAGAACAACGACAGGAAATCCAGTATTTTAGAAAGGCCCTTGTGAATTACATTAACATTTGCTTCTCCCTTCATTCATTATGATGATAATATTCATCTGCCTCACGTCTGGGTTGTGCTACTTGTTTTGGTTTTTTTTTGCAGTACTCCATTCTCTAGACTAAGCCACCTTTACCACTTCTCTCAGTCTTCCATCTGTTCCTTACTAAAAAATTTTGATTACCTTCCCAGTCCTGATGAGGTGTTCAGATGCATAAACTACATTTCATTTTTTTAATTCAACTAGCTATAAAGAGAAAAGGGGAAACTACAAATAAGCATATATGATACGTATTCTTAAAGCCTGATGATCACTGAAATCAAAGAGCCTAACGTTTATCACGGAGAAAACTAGGAGTCAACAAAGAAAAACATATAGAAAAGAATGATTTGCCATGGTTGCTGCATTTCAAAAAGCAAATGCATATGAAACTACTTCTATGCCTGAAAATACTCTAAGATTGGGAGCTCTCATCCAATGCAGCCAGCTACAAAATAAACCCTTTGCAAGAATCTGAAACAGAAGTGGTTGTTAATTTATTTTTATGTTCCTTACTTTTCTAAAGCCATCCAGGTAAGACCTGCTCTCACTGGTAACTTCCCTGACTTCATACACAGCCATTCTGATATGCAAAGGAGTGCCATAACCATGTCAATGGCATATTAACTTTTAAACCTGGCAACTGTACAAATGTCAGCATTAGATGGCATTTTCAAAGATTCTTAGGCAATTAAGCAATTTTAAGATTCCGAAAGAGCCCACTGAAAATGCAAGGCACTGTCAGATGCTTTACTACTGACCACCTGAGCAGAAACACCCAGTCAATGCATCAATTCAGCAATTCCAAATTTCCTAGTACAAAGATAAACCTACCTAAACTCTACCTTACAATTCTTTTATCCTAGATACCAATATAGTTAACATAATTTATGTATTTATTCTAGCAATACTTCTCTGAGGTACAGAAATGCTGTTACTTCCATTTCACATGTCATGTCAATCCAGGCAGAGCAGGATACAAGAACTGTATATTAGCCCTCAGTAACATAACTATACTAATGTGCTTGTGAATAAAAAAATATCTGTAACTTGTCCAGAACTTAAAAATGCCATTTCAGCTTATGCTCTTTTTAACAGCAAAATAAGCACCAATTGTGTTATTCACAGAGGAAGGAGCCTCCATTTTTTAATTTAAATGAAGCTCTTATAGTTTTGACCTCCCACAACACAACATGTAGACAGAGGGAAACTTGCTTCAGAGCCACTGCTCGTTGAACGTTATGGGAAGCCTCACAAACAGCCATTGAAAAAAACTACTTATACACAAGAAAGACCCAGAAACAAGGTAATTGAGGGGTAGAGAATAAACCCTACTTTCCTTACATCAAAGTAACAGGAAGTTGTTCCAGCATTATAAATGTAAGATATCTACAAGCACAACACAGTATAAATTAGAGGGACACTATGTTACACAGCATACATTCACCAGGAAGTCTTATCCAAACAAACACTTTCTGCTGCTTTAGTCAAAAAGAGAACTTTTTGTCATGCTAAAAAAGTCCAGCCTTAAAAACATGTTAATTCCAGAAGGAAAATTTCTCTTCTTGCCTTACCTTCAATTAGTTTTGCTCTAAATAGTTAAAGCAGATATATATAATCTGGAAACTTGCATGAAAGCAATTCTCTACAAATCTACAAAATCATTAATAAAGCGGGCAAAAATGAAAAGCATTGAACGAGTGGCTCTCCTTACCTTCAGCACAGCAATGAATGGTACAAAATTAGCCCTCTGAAGACCATTTTTATAGAGATCTGAAAGAAAAGAAATCAGCACCATTTTGCTACCGAGTCTTAATAATGTCGTCTCGTCTTCCAGTCTAGCAAAAAAACCTCAGTGTTGCTAGAGGCAGTAGGAGGAACAAAAGGCAGAAAAAGAGAGCTAAAATCCATTTATCTTCTTTTAGTGTATGAAAATTCAATACAATCCTAAGGAAGAAACAGACATCCTGAGGAAGTGTGAAAATGGCAGGGAGCAAAAAATTACTTAGATCTCTAATGACATGTAACGAATTCTAGCAAAAGAAATTACAGAAGCATCTGTTTTAAAGTAAGGGTTTAAAAAATATTTGTAATGCTGGGTGTACATTGGTGTAGACTGTAAGGCTAAACTATGAAACTGCTAAACCCAAGTATTTGGCAGAGGACAAAAACCCCACATAAACTAAAAATACACAATCTGTCTTTACTAAGTTATCATCATTCTTGTTTGATGTACTGTGGTACATTTTATCTTCTAGCAATTCTGCGAGGTACATCCCCTCTTCGAAAGCAAGAAAAACCATCACCCCTAAGGCCAAAAAACTGAAAATTAAATATGTAAACTTCGGCAAAGTTGCTAAAAACACAACTGAATAAAGAAAAAAAAAAAATAGTGTGTTATGTAACAAATGCAGATCTGCATCATCAAATAAAACACAAATTAACAAAAACTGAAAAGCAGCAGTTTTCATCTTACTTATATCTATATATTTATACAATATAAACTTTTCTTCTCTGGAAATTATCCAACTGCCCAACAAGTTCATAACAGAATAACTTCTTTGAAAATGCAATCACTTAAAACTGTATGATGATCTGCTCTGTTTCATTAATATTTGGAAGCCTTAGAAAGAGTCAGCTTAGCACCTGTAACTGACAGAAGGAATGAACAGGAGAATACCAATAGCTGGCAGAGATATCACCAAATTCCACATAAAGTACATGCCAGGTTATGATTACCCTTTATATTTCCCAGAAAGCCTGAAGGCTACAGCTACACTAAAGCTTTTATGATTTACCAACACCCCATGATGGACAGAAGATGCTGCATCCACGAACACCAACAGGGCACCTAGAGAATGGCTTTCACAAAACTGGATATGTACATGGAAACATTTAGAAAAATTATCAGTAAAGGCAATTCCATTACCCTAATTACTCACAAAGTTCTAGGAAGCCACGTATCATGCTCATTCCCAACTCAGCAGATCGGGATGGTATTACATTTGTTAAAATATATAGCAATCAATTGCTTATTTACATACGTAGTGTAAAGACAGCTACTCCCATTAGTTCTTCTAGCTAATAGGGCCATAAGCTTTGTATCATGTCTCTGTTTCATGAGGATCAGAAAAATAAACAGTAATTCTGGTGGAGAAATGAAGCCAGGACTTCACAAATATAATCTCAGTATTTCCCCTGACATTCTCCTGGGGCAGGATTTCAACACAGATACATGTATCACCATTGGATGGACAAATCTGCTCTCTAATGAAAAAGCCACTTTCCCACTTGTATCCACAAGAAACAAATCTCTCCATTCAATCTTAAATCTTGGTGTGGTATATTACACTAATCCAACTCCCTTTCCTGCAGGGGGATGTCAGACACACCATGAGCACCCACAAATAGTGACCAAAGAAGAGAGAGAGGCATAAGCCAACACCTGGACTGTAACACAGCTCAGCTCTGGAAATGCTGTTCTTGACACTCTCCAGGGTACTTAATACAGGTGGATTTATTTCAGGTTGATACAGCGATTATAATATATATGAAAAACACCCATACAACAATAAAGGTCACAAAATGACATCTTGATTTAAATCATTGGCTACAATCCTGAAGTTATGATAAAAAATTCTCCTAAACTTTAAAGAGCAGTGCTTCAAAAAACCTCTCAAGTGAGCAAAGCACCAACATTCAGTCTATCTGTAGTCAACACAACTGCAGTAGTTACAATTTCATCTTGTTTGTGCAAAAAAGGAAAATAAGCCAATGGGAAATAATTTTTCTCCCCTAATAAAAACATTTGGGTCGGTTTTTCTGGTTGTGGGGTGTTTTTTAAAATTTTTTGCTAAGATAAAGTTCACTGTAGAATTGTCCATTATTAAAACTGTCTTTTACTCAATTAATTTGGGTAGGAAAATTAATGGTTGTTACAGTTAACAATTAAGGTCCCTCTTCAGTATTTGAAATTGATCAATCTGAAATGTTATTAAAGTTTATGCATTATGCTAACTGGAAATGATATACAATACACGCATTTTACTTCTCTACAAAAACTTACAGTTACTGCATGGTTAAAACCCATACAGATTTGGCAACTTTGTAGAAGGATCTACTTAGACACAGAAATGGAAACAACTCTCCACTTAATTCCCTCAAACC
Organism: Sylvia atricapilla; assembly: GCF_009819655.1. Taxonomy (NCBI): domain Eukaryota; kingdom Metazoa; phylum Chordata; class Aves; order Passeriformes; family Sylviidae; genus Sylvia; species Sylvia atricapilla. The sequence continues at coordinate 44,662,439 of NC_089142.1, read as the reverse complement.
AGCTTGTAACAATGCAAGAATGGCATCCTGGTAAGTGGCTCTCCTTCAAGCTGGTGGACCACATCTGCAAGTTTGAGTTAGAAACTGGAAAGGAATGTGATCTCATTCCCCTTCTTTTGCAGGATCTGATATTTTCCTATCCTTAAACACGTTCAAAACAGGTGATATTTTACTCTTCCTCAACTGCCCTGTGCCCAAACACCCTCTCAACGGTTTGTATGGGACAGAGATCAGAAAATACAGAAGGCTTTGAGAGTGGTGGAGGAAGGAACACTCTGCATTTGAGATAAAGGAGGGGTGAGATTAATTGAAAAAACTTTCCTCTTTAAGAAAAGAAATAGCAGGGCACAAGCCGGACTATCTCTGGCTCTTGCAGTCTAGAGAATTCATTAGTATTAAATACTGTATTATATAAATACAGTTGTTTTGTAAGATACTGAGATTCATTGGATTTGGGTAATACTGGTAGAATGTTTGTTTTTACCTTCTGGCGGCCTGTTAGATGTTGCCACAACGACAACCCCATTTTGGAAGAGATTTTCAAAAAGCTGCTTCAGAATCATGGCATCAGCAATGTCAGTGACCTGAGAAGACAACACATTTGTTTTATCTTGCTTTCAGCTTCTGCTGCAATAGATCTGCAAGTGGCTTTGTAGCTAGGAAAATGCTTGTTAGTGAAAGCCACGGAAAAAGATTCTAATTATTGCTTGGTGAGAAAAAAATAAAAGGGATAATTAATAAGCAGTGAATGTACCACAGTCTTTCAAAACTTGCCCACTCTTTACTGCAGAACTCCACCATTTCTTTACCAATTGCTAAATGATTCCATGTTAACTTCTATTATAAAACTACAGGTGGGGGACACAGAAAACAGACCTAAACATTTAAGAGCCTACTTCATTAGGAACAACATGAAAAAACCCAGAAGATAAAATGAGATACACACCGGCTGTTTTACATTTCTATTACCTTTGAGGCAAAGGTTTGCAGAGGTGAATTTAAAATGATCATGGGACTTCAGAAATAAAGACAAGTAGCCAACTATACATAATCAGCTGCTGTTGAAAATAGAATGATATGACATAGATACTATTGTGTGATTGTTGCAAAAAACAATTCAACAGATGGCCCATCACAAAAATAAGCAATTTCATTGTTCTTTTTAAGTGCCTTCTATTACTGTCCATGAATAATCAAAAGGCAGGCAGTCACTTCCAGCACAGTCAGCCTCTTCTAACCTTCAGGCACAAAACACAAATGAAAAAATAAAATGGGTAGGACAAGTGATACTGGGGAGGGGTAAGGAAGAAAAAATGCCTACAAGATAAGACATTAAGTAAAATTTCTTTAAGTATCTTAATTTTAGCTTAACAAATTTGCTTTCTAGAACCAAGAAATAAAAGGATACAGGAACAATGCAATTTTAAAAAGTAAAGTTTTTCTGAAAAAGCAGCAATTTACAGGAGTAAATTTTTTCTGAAAAAGCAGCAATTTACAGGACTTCACCATCTTAATACATAAACCACCTCTATGATCATTACACTAGAATTTCCTGCAGTCCCTGTAGTTATTATAAAGACACTTGTTGCATTTCGGCTTGCCAAAACAGATCCCAGTTCTGAGGAAATAAACCACTGGTGGCATGTTGGGAGTTAAACATTCCCATGACACAAGAGATTGACAGATTACTGTTTTCACCACCTTAGATGAGTGTGCTGTGATGGCAACACATATGCAGAAAGATTTTACCCAGCATAATGTTTTCTTCTACTCCACACTCCCTCCATCCCCCATCATTCTCCCACTTCTAAACTACTTTTCTGGGCAGGAAAAAAAAATCTACATTAGAGACTTAGGTAAAAGACTTAGATTACATTTCTGGCAGTTATTTTGAAGCAATAATGTTCTGAATGAACAATATATAAACAGTAGTTTCCTTCTTCCAAATATTCTTTCATTTTGTCCTATGAATGCCTTAATAAGGATTTTTTTCCATTTTAAAAAACAAACTTTTACACAATCTGTAACACATGCCTCAGATTTGCATATCTCTGCTCCCTAAGATCTGATATTAAAAAGAATAGTAATTCCCTATTGTAGTGTATGTTTAATACACTTGCTTATGTTTCACTTATCAATAATTTATTTCTTCTGGATACTAAAATTTAGGAACTCGTCCCATTGCTAAAAAACCAGGACTCACAAGGAATCACTATAAATATGCATCTTAGGGGTAACTGAATTTCTTGTACCACAAAGCACACCTAAAAGCCAAGTTTTAAAATTTTATTCTAGAAGTAATTTGGTTACAAACCTTTTTGTTTAATAGTGCTACAAAGCATGCTACCTTTAGGAAACAGGGTATGAAAGAGTACTAATGCTCACATAAAACAAAACAATAACATTCTCTTATTAACAAAAACTGTTATTTGATGCAGAATTCTGAGCTCCATTACAAAACAAAACAAAACAACAACAAAAAACCCAGCAATAACACAAAAAACCCTCTTGTAAGTTCTGTCAAAAAATGCAAAAGCCATTTTGAGGACCAGGATCCAAATATGAGCTCTTTTTACCTAATACACTTTAGGAAAGAAAAAATTTCTACATGGTGAAGCAGGTAGAAGACAGTAATTAAAGGATTTAAGTTCTCATTCTTTTTACTGTATCCAGCATTTGTTGCAACTGATAATAAAAGCAAAGACTACCAATTACCAATAAGGAGAGCCTGCTAGGGGAGAGAATGGAGAAATTTCATTAGCATTTAAGAGAAGAAAGAAAAAAATAGGAAAGACACTAGACTGATAGTTAATTTACATATGTAAGTGCCTGAGACTCAGTCAGCCACTGATTGGTGCAGGTCCACGTAATGAATGACAAACATAAGCATGTATTATCAGCAATTAGTATTAGCACAAAAATAAGGGCCTAATTTTTATTAGAGGCTTTTAATAGAATGCAGGTTAGTAAAAACTCCCTAAAATTGTTAGTTCACTTTTGTAGTCCAAATGGTACCATTGGTACTTTAAGGCTAACTCTGCATGATGGCTCAGCTTCTCAAGGAGGGACTCTGGTTTCACTATCAATACTACATAAGTTACAGACCTGTACCAAAATTAGAGCTTCTAATTACCTGTGTATAGTTATTTGGTCACTGCTAGCCATCCCTGTGTTCTGAAATATCATAATTACAAATGGCTTAATTTTAGGGGGTTTCTTCAAAATGAAGACATTTTTAGAATGCCTTAAGAGTTTTGTGATTAAAAAAAATACTTAAATATTTCTAATAAACTTGTATGACAAAGATCAGTAAGATATAGCAATGCTTTAATAACCTGATAGCCTGGGGCTCAAACAACTGCTGACAAAATCCTGCTTCAAAATGGACAAACATAGAAGCAGTGTGGCATCGCTGAAGTCCTGGTCATCACACAGTATTTGCACAAAGAAACATTAAAATACAATTATTTTTTAAATACAACAATACTTTGGAACACAGAAAATTACTTTTAAAAGAAGTACTGAAATATTTTTTCTAGAGCAATTAGTCAACTCTCCACTTTAATAGTTCTCTGGGCTTTGCAGGAAGATTCACTTCAAAATACTTCTGTTTTGCTTTAGCCCATTGTAAATGAGGAAAATGCAAACTCAGCAATGCTTTTGTCTTTTGAAGTTCTGCATTTGGTTTCCTCTGCAAAATGGGCATTGACAATATGTTCTGCTGTCCCTGTTTAAAATACCACTCAGCGATGCTTCTGTTCTAAAGAAAAATAAATAAATAATTTCAACTTATTCTCCTTTTTTTGTTCAGCAGGCATCTGAAAGCAACTTGACGTGTTTAAAGCAAATCTCAATAGTTTTCTGATGTTGCCTCCACACATAATTATTTTGCCAAAACACCCTCACTTTTCATCTGTCAAAACAGAGACTTGCTTTGTCCAGAAGTCAGAGCAGTGTATGTTCTAAGCCTGCAGCTCTTCCCAGTTTCATTTTAATCTAGCAATTCTTTTAATATGAGTAAATCAGACTGCAGGGAAATAAAGCCATGGGTTTCCAGTGCAGAAATGAGCTACAAATGTCCCAAATTAAATATGGCTCCTTATTAATAATATTATTTGTGTCACCATGTGAGCTCCTCTTCCAGTCACTGCACTACTTTATGATTATTAAAGCAAAAGGTTTCTTATTCCAAATTCAGTGCCTTTTGCAAAATTTCAGAAAGCTGGAATTCCTCTTAAACAGTCAAAACGTGTGTAGAGTTCCACGTTACAGAAAATCAGGCGAGAAATCCAGTCATTCAGAAATCTGCCAATTTAGAAAATAAGTATACCCAAACCAAGTAGATTTTAAAAATTTCCTTATTAATTCAAAGTCTTAGAAACACACTTTAAATTATAGTTCTTGTATTAATTTCCCAACTGTGACAGTTCAACAGAACAGGTGATTTTTACAATTGAAGTCATTGGTGTACCTCAAGCGAGTCAGCAGGGGGAGCAGGCAATCAATTTGGGAACAAAAAATACCAGTGTGTCTCCCTTTAAAATGTGGAAACATGACAGATAGACTGTAAACACCTCAATACTAACATCAAAGCAGCGAGCACACAGAAAAGCAGGTATTTACATTAATACATGGTACAGCCATTTCCTACCATTTGAGCATTTAATGCTGTGACAGTTAACACCTCCCTCTCCAAACCTTCCCGTTTCTTCCCAGTGTAAGTACAATTGTCTCTGTATTTAGATTTTACACTCAGGTTTTGGAAGCCCAGTATAACCACATTCATTGGACAGAGCACAAATTAAATGATCAAACAGCAGCAATTGCAATGACATTCTGAAACCACAGGTTAAAGGACCACCTCTGCTTGAAAAATGCAAGAGGAACTTAAAACAAGAACAACTGTTACTTGACCAAAATTCCCCTCATGGGAGCCGACTACAGAACAGTTATTTCTTCAAGGACGCAGGTTTGCAAAATAATAGCAAGGAGGTACAAACTGCTCCATCCATTTCAGAAATGTATTAATTTAACACCATAACAGACAATTTACAATTAATAGATTATTTTACTGTTGGTGATTTGAGAACTAACATAGATTGGTTAGTTATCTTGCTCTGCATTTTCCCTCTGAATTGAAAAAAAAAAATCAGCTGGTTAAAGCTGCCAAATACTTCTAGATTTTTATTTAACATTTTTATAAAGAATTTTATATTTAAGTTCATGATATGCCTTTAATATTCACAAGCTGCATAAAACAAATGAAATAATTGAGTTAGCTTGGGCAAAGACCATTTTATACACTTATTTTTAATTTTCACATTTAATTCAGTAGACATTTCTTAAAATCCTTAATCCCACTGAGAGTGTTTGTTGTATTATATGAACTACAAAAGCAAAGATCAGTTGCAAGCAAGCATCAGGTGGCACTGTACAGACTCAGTACAGGATGATGGTCCCTGCCCTGAAGTATTCATGAGCCTTTAGACAAACTCTAACACCTCCTTGTATGATCAGTGACCAGACTGGTAAACAAAAGCACTGTAAGGGGACTTATGCTGCCAACTTGCATCTTGTCTACTGAGGAAAAAAAACCAAATCCCACCATCTTCAAAACTGTAAAGTGACTTCTAGTCTTCAACTTCTACGGGTCACTACTGGCCTGTGATTCAAATACTTTATTAGCAGTAACAACTATCATATTTTAAGATCAAAAGTAATTTTATGTGGTTTCCCTTGAAGTGAAGGAGTAATCTGAGACTTCTTACCTGAAACTCATCAAAACACAGGAGAGCAGCCTCTTTGCTTATTTCCTCTGCCACAGGAGCAATTGGGTCATATGATTTAGCCATAAATCCTGCTGTTCTCTTTGGTAAGTTCTGTTTAAGGCGATGTATTCCTTAGATGACAAAACAGAAAAGAACAAATATTTCTTATTTCTTTTTCTAAGATGGGAAGAACAAAATTATTTAGCTAAATAAAAATTGTACTGGTTCAGTAAAAATAAGAAAGCTTCCAATTTAACCCAGTTTCAAGAAGGTAAAACACTTTTCAACCACATCCACACAACAGTTAAAAGCTCACAGATTTTGTGATTCTTTTAGACTTTGTTTAAAAAGACATAAAACCAATGTAAAAAACATCTTGAATGCTATGCACCTATACTTTATCTTCTATAAACTGATATAAATTGCAGTTTTATCTTGGTCTGAAATAAGATCATGCATTTAGCAGAAGGAAGGCAGACACAGCAACACAGTTATACTTCAACATGTGAATATGATGATAATGGCACAAGGTAAGATTATTAAATCCATACTTTACTGTCTCATGGATTGTACTGCATCTGACTGTAAACAAAGGTTCAGGAAAAAAAGGTCCTGCAGAAGGAAGCTCCCTTTGTTAAGATTAAGGACAAATGACAAGAAATGGAAAATCTCAAGTGACCTAGTAATGATAGAAAAGTGGGCACTAAAAAGTGGCTCAAGTTATTTACACCAATGAAAGCTTCCCAAGAAAAATGCAGCTGTCACAACACTAGGAAACACTAATAAAATAAAGCAATAGTTAACAATTTGAGAGTATAAGGTCACAGAATTTAGAAACAGAAGGAAGTTTTGAAATACCTAGAACAGCATCCCTATCAAAACAAAATCCCTTATTCAGGTGATCAAAAAATTTCCTGAAACTTAGGATGCACTTGTTTCTTGTTTCTATTACTTTTTTCCTCTAAATTACTGATAGTTTTATTAAGTTAGTCAACCAGAATAGTTCCCATTCTCCTTGGCATTTATATCTGATTTAGTTATTGTTTATTCAAAATACAGATTGAGTTTAACCTTTACATTTTCAGTTTTAGCATTGCCTTCTTCAGATTTCAGGTAGGCTAATTGGTACCTGGAAAACATTTAGTTAAGGATTTCATTCTAACCAATACACTCGACTTATGTGTATTTTTCTTACAGAAAAGATACTTGAGAAATAATATGCAATTAATATCTATACTGGTATGATAAACAATGTTAAAATGCTTTAACATTTCTCCTAGTTTTTTCTACTTTTCTTTATGCTAAAATATTTAAATAAAATTACAGTGATTAATATGAACATGAGATAGACTTTTTAATAGGTACTGTATTTTATAAAATTCTTGTCAATACCTGTGTCTGCACTTACTCTGGTGTACATCCAACATGAAGCCATGGAAATGGACTCTCTTTTTCCTTTCTACTTCTAAGTGAGAATAGAACATGTCCATCAGCATTGTCTTTCCTGTGCCTTCAAATAAGAACAATAAAAACCACTCAACAGGTAGTTAATTTAAGAGCAGTATGTACTGATTACAGTAATGACTGTTTGTTAGCTTGGGCCTAATGAAACTCTAATTTTCCCCAGGGTAAGTAAAAGACCAGACTGCTCTGAGGAATTTTCTGTTCAAAAACTTGGAACAACTACATTTTTATTTTTCTGTTTTAAAATACAGAGATGGCCCAAAGGCTGCACAAATTACTCCCCCCCCCCCGCATCCATAAAACATGTTAGCATTTCATTTGGAAAGCAAGTATGTTTTCATGCTGCACTGTTGCAATTAGAATATATGGATTCTCTCCCACAATTACTTCCCAAATTCTTAAATTGCATTCTTAAATATTAGTGAATGTGTAAGGCTGAAAACAACTACACATAGTAATGTGGTCCAATCAAACAGCTTCCTGCATTCAGAGTATAATTATATTAAATAACATCATAACATTACATCCTGTAAAATCCATTAAACCAATAAAGCTTTTAGACACTTCAGAATTTGAATAGGCATGAATTTAGAAAAGATTCCACTGGATACAAATGAAACTTACCAACATCCCCATAGACATAGAGACCTTTTGGTGGTTTGGTTTTAGCAAAGAGCTGCAAGTCAAGGAAAAAAGATAAAGTACAGATATGGGGTAAAATAAAAGCAAGTACATGGCTGTGATAAAGTGAAAAAGTAGTCACACTTAACCACAACTGTAGCACTAAGCAGTGAAGTGTCATTTTGACTAAATCATTAGCTCAGGATTTCTAAGTAATGTTACCATTGTGCAAATTCTGTATAAGAAGCAAAACACACACACAGGGCTTTGGATTTGGGGTTTTTTTAGATCATTGTGAAAATATCCCCATTCCCAGCCCTAGCATGTGCCTTTTTATCAGAATACATAAAATGATTCAATGTTTCCAAATCCACCATCATCAAAACAAATCCTTTCCCTCATTAAGCCATTTGAGCAAACAGCCCTAGGAAAAAAGAATATAAAGTTAAGCAGTATTGTACTATTCATAGATATATGCACTAAAGACCTATTAGAGCAGATCTGCTAAAGAGATAAAGTATTAGGACTTAGAAAATCAGTACTGCAAAGCCCATGAACATTGTACACCCTATTTCTCTCAGCTTTGAATATTAAAAGCAAAGCCATCTCTGATTTAAACATGATTAAGATCAATGGAGTCACAGCAAAAGTATGTATCATCATATATACACATGCATGTGTCTGTGTATGTGTAAATATATAAATATTTAAAAATATACTTTCAAAGTATGCCTTTTTTCAAGTAACCATTTTTTCAAGTGAGTTTCTTTCTGGAGTGAATACTGCTTAAAAATGTTAAATTTATTAATATTATTCAGGACATATATTATGACTCCAGATATCTATTTTACTCAAGTATATATTTTTATGGAAAAACTTCCAGTAATGCTAAGACTTTTAATTTGAAATAGTTCTCTTTCCCCCAGTACTGTGCACAGCCACTTGCAGGTATAATTCAAAAAAGAAGCGGTTTCTAAAACACTGGAGATCTTACCAAAATTCAATCAAATCCATGAAACTGAATTGACATCCACAAAAAACACTGCAGAAGAGTATTCACTTATTTCAAAGTGCTTCACTTTCAGACCTCTATGGGCTGAGCTAACACAGAGGAAAATTAAAATTGCAACCCTGTGGTCTCATTTGGAGCTGGGTAATTGCTAAACAACTTGAATCTAAAGCACTTTTTCAAAATACAGTACCATGTTAAAGAAATAGAGGAGTCAGTACAAAACACTAATTAAATATGAAAGAAAATGCATGACCAAAAAGTAGAAGGGTAATATCTTGGGTCTGTAGTACCAGCTCACTCAGAAAATATGCAAGCATGGCTCTTACACAAGAGCCCCTTTTAGATTTCATTTAGATCTCTATTAATAGGGTAATCAAAAATTTGTATCATCAATCTGTGGCTGGAAAGGGTTTCAGATGTTTGGAAACTATTCCATTAATTGACAAGACTGCAACTATTTGCTAGTACTTTGAAAGCATTGTAAGACAATTTAATTGTTGAATATTTTTCAGTGTGTACTTTTTAAGAGCTTGTGCTCAATAAAATTACTGATGCTCAAAATTACAGGAGAAAAGGAGAAACAGACAAAAACCCAAATGAGACATTTTCAAAAAATTTCTTTTGGTTTAGTTTTAGATTATCAACAATCATTTTAACAATATAAAAGACTATCGCATTCAATTTATTATACAGGAAGGCCATATTAACATGATTTGCAGTTGCACAAGAAGTGACACAAAGCTAGAAAAACAAATCAATGTGTAGAGTACAGCTCTACCTGTTTTTGCAAAGGTTATACAACTAGAACAAATAATAATGACTAATGAATATTTTTATTGTAAAGCTTTTATTAATTATATTTAACTATCTTAATATTTGTCTTTTTAGGCATATTTATTTCCAGATAACATGTTACAGAAAAAGGAGCTTTTGTTTTGACTAAAGAAAAAATCTAATAGCTTGGGCTCAATAAAAGTTGATTTAAAAAATCAAATTAGTTTCCCTTTGAAGACAGCAATTTTTGAGCAATATCTGATTGCTAAAAAGGATGGATACTGGGACAGGTCCAAACATATTTGCTGAAGGTGATCATCTCTAAAAACAAATCAAATGTCAGAAAATGTCCTGTCCTCCTTCAGCAATTAAGGAAGTTTGTAGGAAATATTTTACAGGTACTTCTAAACATCACACTATTGACAGCTTTAGTATAATGACTTCTTCATTCCTGTCAGATACTGTATAGCTCTAAGAATTTGGTTTTATATTCTTTGGTTGTTTTGTTTTGGCTTTTTCCTTAACATACATTTTATTTCAAAAAAGTGAAACTGAAAACTTAGACATCCTACCAGTCTTAAAATGGATTTTTTTGTTGTTGTTGTTTTAATTATTCTAATGCATCTTCTGAAATCTGGAAGATGTCTAAGAAAAAAGGGAAACTTCCACTACAACTGCAGATAAAATCCCATCAACGTTCTTGATGTAATTTAAATCACAGCAAGCAGTCAGTCAATGGTATGTAGGGGCAAAGAAAGCAGAAGACAGATCCTGGTTCTGTGCAAACATTCACTTTGCAAGAAGGAGAGGGGAGAGATCTAATGCAGAAGATCCTCCAGTGACCCTAAAATAAAGACAGTCTACTTCAGGCATGAAAGGGAGAAAAGTAGGAAATGTAAGACGACAAACTAAATTAATGACTTCTCCTTGCTCATTTCTGTATTTTCCTGAGGTACATGTAGGGTGTCAGGATAGCAACATGAAATTTGTTGACAATATGTTTTCTTTGGCAACAGTGGTAAGATTTAAGGATGTTAAAGTTAATATTTACAAGGTATTAACCCAAAGATATTAAATGATACACAGAATTTGAGAGAATATCTTTAGTAACATGCAATGTCTTCCCACTTTCTCCCCTGCTCAGACACCAGAAGCAAGCAACTAATTTCCTGGGAGTATTTACAGTCTGACTGGAAAAACTTTTAAGTGCAAATGCATGTCAGTACTAAGATGGTTAGTTAAAATATGCAAAATTCAAGAGACAAGTCTCCCAACAGTAGATTTTTTTTTTAATGCTAACAAAACTGCCTCTTACTCTCACTCCTTCAGGCCTCTTTTTTGGCTGCTGTTGTAGCTGAAGACATTTTCAAGGTCGTGAATGGTGTTTACTATTGTTCATACCCCTTTTCAAAACACGACCTCACTTAAAATTGAGCTTATTTCAAGTCATTAGTACAGCAACTCAACAACTCTTAAGATGTCCCAATTGCTATTATTTTGAAAAGCTGGAGTTCTGAAATGTCTATGCAAACTCTTATGGCCTTGAACTTCAATTCAGAGGATCTCAAAATATCTCAACACATAAGGCCACGCTTTCACCAAGCTGAAGACTGAAGTCCTTGTTCAAATTTGACGAGTAATTCTGAAAAACAGAAGCCTACTTGGTTGGCAGCAAGACTAATTGTTTTCTCCCCTGAGACTCATTCTAAGCTGATGCCCCAAAAAACCTACCTCATAACAAAACAGTTTTATTACCATGAAGAAAATGGCTGGTGTCTGCTGTGTCTGTGTCTGTGTGTGCCCCAGACTACTCATTTCAGAAAGGTTTGGCCTCTGAGGTAACACAAGTGTTCTGGATAAAAAAAAAACCTGAAAGGGCTCTATTGTATCTGATATAAATATTTGCTCCCTAATCCTACTTTTACCGTATTTTAGTGAATAAAACCATTTAGAGAAAATGTGACAAAAGAAGAACAAAGCTAAAACTAAGGCAGACCATTCTTTAAACAGTTCAGAAGTGCAAGAAGTTTCTATTTCTGGAATAGTTTCTGCTATTTTGGAAGAGGCCTTGCAATTAAATCACAGAAGACATAAGACAATAAAATAAGGAATATCAGACTACAGAAAAGGCTGGCAAAGAGAAGCTCCTCTTCCACTGCCCCTTTTTCTTCACTGCAGCCTTTGAACCACATTATCTTCAATGACAGTGCCAGGAAAAATGAGCACACTTGAAATGACAAGCACCACTATTTTTTTTTTTAAAGCTGCCAGTAGATTAATTTCTTCTCAACACAGGAGATTTCATACTAAAAGTGGACTACTCAAGTTGCTAGAAACCTCCTGAAAAAGCAAGAAATCAACTTAGAAAAAACAAAGTATAACTGATGCAGTTTTCAATTTTTTCAAAATATATCCTTAATTAATTTAAAATGCATCAATTTGTTTCATTTACATCTATTAAAACTCACTGAGTACAAAACAGAAAGGAAATCCAATGGTTTTATCACAAATACATGACAGTATTCAAAGTTAAAAAGTACCTGGCTTCCTTGAGAGGAGAATGCCAATGAGCTATTCACAAATACAGGATTTACTGTACCATTAGTATTTCCTAGAGAAGCCTTCTAGTGGCCATAGGAATGAATTCCATCCATAAACCTACACAAATTCTATTCAATCCAGGCCAACTCCAGACAGCCAACTCAGCACCCGCTCTTCTTGGCATGAAAACCTTAGCTCTAACTGAAGCAAGTCTGCAGCAGCATCACTTCACTGAAAGTCTATAACAGAAATCCAAGTATTTTGCTGACTTAGGAAATTCCTCAACAGATGCAAACATACGCTAAACATAGGATTTTACCAGCTACCTAGTCACATTTGTCAATTATTCTGGGGAAATCTTCATTAAGATGTTGATTGCAACTTTGCTGAAACAAAACCTGGCACGCACTAGAATTTAAACGATCATGTTTGGCTTCATTTTATCTCATAACAAGCTCTGTTTGAACTCGCAAATTGCTTCCTCAAAGATAGTAGAAGAGGAACAAAGCTGCTGTGACTTCCTCTCCCTGAGTCATGATTTCATTTAATTACACCAGCTAGCTGACTTTGACAGATTTCTGCAGAAGTCACTGCTCTCCTCTTGTTCTGGGGTTTTGATGTATGGCACTGCACTGTAGTGCTCAACCTGGCTACCAATCTTTAGATTTCCATAGAAATATCAAACTCTAGAAGAAAAGCCTCAAACTGCAACAACACTTACCCCTGTAGCAAGTAGTTCTTCAGCTGCTTCTCACTGACTCATTAGTTCCATCAGTGAGCCATGCAACAATTTTTAAAAGTTGGTTTAAAATTAAAGCAATGTTAAATGAAGAAGTGGAATGCTTTAAAGGAAGTAGTGAAAAACACATTCTCAAGTAAAAAATGTCAGATTGTCTCAAATAAAGAAAGTGTCAGTCTGACTTTACTGCACTTAGCTCTGTTACACAGGGACACAGCAGCATCATATTTCCTAAATAGAATAAGGCTGGTATTTGTTCTTTGCAATACAGACCTTCTTCCCTATTCACACTTCCCAATCAAAGAATCAGTAATAACAAACCCACACAATGCTTAATCTACAAAGCCATGACAACTGCTCTAACAACTAACAATGATTTGGGACACTCCAGTTAACACAAATCAGCTCTCAAAATTATTCTCCAGGGCAGTGCTTTTAGAACTTAATATCTAAATGTCCAAAACATCTGGCCAGAAAAGCTCAAAAGCCTCTAAACTACTGATCGTCAGGTTTGACAGTAAGGCAAATGCCTTCATCATAACATTTTTTCCTAAAAAATTAAAATTAACAGAAGGCATTTATGTGTGATGCCTACATAACTTAGATCAAAGGTACAAGGTGCTTATATATCTTGAGTTATAAGATATCTATATAACCTGATATGAATAAAACCTAAATAATGACTTTTTATATATCTATATAACCTGATACCTATATACCCTGAATCATAGCTTTTTATACCTATACAATCTGATATAAATAACTTTTCATACAATGTAATGTATATGGTTAACTAGTTGCTTATGCTGAATAGACAAAAGAAGAAAAAACTTGCCAGGTAGATAGCTTTAAAGATAGCTAAGTATAGTACTAATGAAAAACTGGCAAGCACAAAGCCAATTAGCAACAAAACAATGAATTTAGGCAGTTGAGACCAGACAGAACATATGTGTATGCTCTGAAGACAAAATTTGAAAAGTTCAGCTGCAAGGACATTGGACACCTTCATCAAAGACCCCGATGACCCCTGAATTGGGGAGGTGCAAGCCCAGTGCAAAAGAACAATCTAATAACCAGGAGATCATATCGTGTCAATTAGTCCAGAGTGGCACAGTGATACCTGAGCAATATTTACTGTAGAAATACACCACAGCACTTGACCAAAGTGGGTGAGTTAGGTGGAGATGCCCCCCTCATCTTGGGTTTTGTAATTAAAAAAAAAAAAAAAAAAAAAAAAAAAAAAAAAGTTTATTCTATTCCATCTATTGAAACCCAGTTGAAAAGATTTTTCCTTATCTGTTTTAACTCCAGAAGGGAGGGGGTAACTGATGACAAGCCAGTTGTTAAAAACTGGGTGGAGCAGTATTTTGTTTCTTATCTCTGCTCAGATGGGGCAGTGTTGCTTATCTCTGTTCATTCTTCCACTACCCCCATGGGAATATCTTCTGCTAATGGACCATTAAAGCTCACCAATGACATGACACATTACATTGTCCCATTGTGAGATGCTCCACCCAGGCAGGAGGAGCCAAACCATCTTCACCTACATAAAAAGGAGTGAAAAGTGTCACCAGACATCCAGTGTTCCCAAGGGACTCCCAAAGGAAGATTCCACTCATCTCTGGACCCTCTTTTCTCTATGGGACCACCCCTGCTTCCAACAGGAGCACATCTACCACTCCAGAAGGGTTTACTTTTGGACTGCTTCCAACACCATGACCAACGGGGTGTCAGGTTGTATTTCTGACTCTGTCCGGGTTTTCTAGGATTTCTTGTTTGTTTGCTTGCTTATTCTTCTGTACCACAACATTTGTATTTTTACTATCCCTAGTAAAGAACTACTATAACTATTCCCAAAATCTTTGTCTGACATTTTTTTAATGGCAAATTTATAATAATTTGGAAAGGGAGGGGGGCTTACATTCCAATCTTCCCTGGCAGATACCTGTCTATCAAAACTAAGACACCCCTTTACCGCCAGCACTGCAATAAACAAGTACCTGCTCTATAGGCATCAGTCTATGGGGATTTATTTCCAGCCTATCTTTTGGGCTTCATGTCCAAAAAAACTAAAAAAAAACAGGAGCAAACCTGATAATTGGCTCCCTTATTAATGACTTCATTTACAATCCAGGTACAGTAAGACAATTTTGAGATAGGCAAGTTAAAATCTTTTAAGACCAACACCACAGATTGAAAAGAAACAGAGAGAGATGAAAAAACCACGAAATCTAACCCAACAACTTTTCACATTCAGGATCCTCATAAGATATAAGACATTGGTCAGCAGCTTAAGATTCAAATTAAAGAAATAATTTAGCAAGCAGAATCCAGCTTGGTCTCCTTACGCTTGAGCAAAGAAGGTTAGCATGCAGGCAGGCTGCCACACTGCTCTGGATACCAAATATAAGAAACAAACATTCGGAAAAAAGGAAGTTTCTATTTTTCATTTGGTACTTGCACAAACTGAATCAGGAAACTGATTTAGACTCAGGAGTTAGCCCACAAATCCATCAAGACAACACGAATCCACAGGCATATACTCACACACAACGAGTAAGTGTTTTAAAACAAACATACAGTTTTCAGGCTATTTATCATTTTTACAGTGGTTGTATGTTTTTAATCATTTTAAGTAAAGGGTAAGTAATGTGATGACCTGATCCAAGTGCCAGAGAAGGCAAAAATATATTCCAATTATATATACTATATTATGTGTAATATATTCCAATTCCCACATCACTTAGAATCACTGAATGACTTGGATTGGCAGGGATATCAGGGGGTCACATGGCCAAACACCCTGTTTAAAGCTGATTTGAAGGGGACCTATAAGATGATGAGGTCAACTGCTTCCAGAACGGAACTTCCAAAGAAACATTTATTGGCCTTTAGGAACAGCCTTGCCTTAGGATTTTGCTTCATGTATCTATGAATTTTCTTCCAGAGTGCCTACTTTTACTTCATGGATTTACTTCCCATTCATGTTTCTTCTTAATAAAAAGCTCTTTCCTAGGTGCCTAGTCTACTTTCCATCAGGAGGACATTTATGGCATTTCCAGCGAAGCACGTGAGTAACAAATACATGATCTCCAGCTACATTTCCAAGTTTAAGGCCTTCAGGGGATGTTGCAAGCAGACCAATAGGCAGGTGTGGGTCCCAATGCTTTGCACCCTGCTACTCTTGCCTATTTGAAAGAGCCCCATTCACAGGTGTAATACTTGTTCTCTACTTTTTCACACCTTAAAGCTAATACCCATCACAAGAGCCTTAGAATGGTTCAGTTAGTAGTTGGTGCCTGAAGGCCAGAGGACAGTGTGCCATTTAAAGGCACTTAAGACCTCTAGGCTTTGGCTCCCGGGATTTCATGTTACATCACTTAGTCTTGCCCTGCAAACAAAAGACTGAATTTGTGAGAACAATCTGGTACGGTTAGGTAACAAGTTCAATAGAGTAGCATATTTAGATTTATGCCCATGAGATGAGTGTTGTGTAATGAATGCTTTAAAAGGCTGACATGAAGATTTGTTAGCAAGGACTGCAAAAGACATTTATTGACCATAAATGTTAAAGTTACTTCTGATTAAAAAAAAAAAAAAAAAAACCCAAAGGTGGTGCAAGAGAAAGAGAGAAATCAAAAGAAAAACACTCAGAGTCTAACTGGGGAAAACACTGACACTTTCCCTCCTCCCTCCAGGGACAGGGAGGTCCTTCCAGTGCAGACAAGAGAGCAATATATATTTTGCCATGCTTTTTCCCCGTGCTCCATACTTTTATCATCAGACTGAGTCAAACACCCCACTGACCACAGCTTACAGCTGTGCTGATGGGAATATGTTAATCAGGTACAAATGAAGCACATTCACTGGGCATTCAACTTTTGTGCACATCTATGACTGCCCAGTATTTAGCATGGAATTAAATGTCTTATCTGCTTTGCTGGGTGCTACATTTGGTCTTCTGAGATATAAACTCAGATCTACCAAACTTGTCAAGAGGGAAGGAAAGCTGAAGAGGGAATTCCCACACCAGTTCTAGTTGCTTCCCATGAGAATGCGCCATAACAGTGCTATCAGTATTTCCAGGTGCAAGGCCACCAGAGCAGCAATCTGAGAATAACAGCATGAAAACAAGAAACGTGGAAAATACTGTCTAATAAGAGTCTGGGAAACACTGTGTCGAGCTTCAAGAAAGTTACAGAGATGCAACAGCAGGCTAACAGCACTATGATTGTTAAGGCAATGGGCAATAGGGACATGTCTAAACTTTTGTAAATCCTTTGTAAAGAAACTGTGATGCCCCCAAAAACACAACAAGGGTGTAAATTATACCTTGGCCTTCTTTCCTTGCCTCATCTGGAAACTAGCAACATGAAGAAGAACTGCTATTGAAGTCATGTCTGATACATATTGTAACATGGAATTATTTGTGGAATATCTGTTAGAACACAAAACATCAGTGTTCAGTTTATGTAATCCAAACACACAAGAATAATACCTGTGCTTGAGAACTAAAACCTGGTTTAGGCCCCTCTTTCCTATAGCCAAATGACATTTTTGGAAAGGTAGGCAGCAGACATAACTAAAACCGTATCAGATTTTCTTACAGAATTATTTCAATAATATTTATTTTGGTTACTTCTGGAGAGCCACTGGATTTTACAAACCAAAAAAGAAAAAAGAGAGATTGAAACACAAAGAATGATCTATCTGGAAAGATGTATTTGTAAAAATAAGATCTATGCTCTTGACAAAAATTTATGCATTCCAAGCACATTCTTATGAGCAAATATAAATGCAAAAAAACCCTTTGTCATTATAAACCTCACCTTTGAAAGAACATTTTTTGAATCAATGCTGTAGCCTTTAAGGCTCTCATGCAATTTCTGCAGGTGCTGCACAACTCTTCTTTGTTGCTCATCATTCTTCAGCTCTTCCTGCTTAATCAAGAACTCATAATGTTCTAAAGGTCCATTGCAAACCAGTAAGGCTCTGGCATGAACATCTGTAGGAGTACCAGGCCTTGTCTTCTCATCTGCCTGAGCTGTGTAGGCTGTAAAAATAAAAGTAGCCAATAAATAGAGAAGTTTTTAAAGGCATCCTCTTATAAACAACACATATCCCTAACAGTTTACTCAAAGATATATATACATGACTCACCTATGTAACTACTGGTTACATCTTCATTTTTCATTAACTCAATTCCTAATTTTACTCTGTTAATATGTTTTAACATTCCTTTCTTTTATTAACAAGCAGACATTCTAAGAAGCCCAGCTAAAGAGTTGGTAAGCTTTGGATGAGCTGTTGCAAGGAATATTTTGACCTGTTTTTTTCCAAATTGGGGTAAAATCATTTAAAAATTCCAAAGTGCATTTCTACAGAGAATCCTTTAGGTAAAACTTTAGAAAATATTTAAAAGTCAACAAACAAGAGACCAAACCAGGAGTTCTGTAAGGAAGTTGAAAGACTCAAACACTACACTAAGCAAGGCAGCAGCTGTGAAGCCCTGCAGTGCCACAGCCTGATCTCCTGGCATTATCTTCTGCCTAGAAGAGACAGGAACAAGCCTACGTAGGAATACTGTCAGAAACAAGACATTAAAAAAAATTCAGACTTGCTAGACATAAAACAAGACATAACCAGGAAAGGAAAGAATGCACAATATTACAAAGAAGGCTTGCCAAATAATTAGTATCAGAAACAATGGCATACACTGGAAAGCTGTCAAATATCTTCTTTGCTTCCAGTGTCACTTAACAGGTTAAGTATAGTAAAGAAAAACATGATTTTTTAATGAGTAAAGGAAAAGCATGTTAATTGCAGTAACGCCTTTGTCACATAGCATTGCTATCTATAAAGTAGGAAAGAAAGTTGCAAGTGAAAGTATTTTAAGCAGAGACAGAACAGCTGGAAAAAGAATATGTAGTAAATAATTACTACAGTTAAACTAGGTGTATATCTGCAGCAGAGTTTCATCAAGGACTCAGGATCTTATCTTGGTGCAACCCTGAATTTCCATCCATGCCATATATGGCAAAATAAAGTACAAATAAATACAAAAATAAAGTACAAAATAAAGTACTGGGAATGCAGATAACAGAAAATCAGGAGAGGGCTGCAGACACTTTAGGAGGCAAGTAAATTCTGACAAACTGGACAAATAATCTAATACAAATAGGATGCAATTCAACAGGGACAAAGTACATTATTTAGAGGAATCAACTAACTCAGGAGATGGGGAACGACCAGCTAAAGAGTACCTCTGCAAAAAAGGATCCAACAGCTCCACTGGATCACAAAATGACAGTGAGACAATATCATAACACTATTGGAGGAAAAAATAAACTAAAATAAAATAAACACAAGTACTCCAATATAAATATACATGGGGGAGAAAAAGCCCCTGTTCTACTTAATACTGGTATAGTCTGGAAGATACTTTTCAATTTTCACATCCTATGTTACGAGAAGTATGAACCTAATGGGAGACTAAATGGAGACCTAATGGACTATTTTTTAAAATATGAGTCACATCCCACAAAGATAGTTTTAAATAGTTGTAAGAGAGACAGAATATTAGAAAATTACAAAACTGAACTAGTAGATCAAATTATGTTTACTTATTGCAAGTAACAGTTTCTCCTTAAAAAGACAGTCACTGTTTATATCTGTAGCCAATAATTGCACCAAATTCTCTCATTCCTGGAGGAACTGAGGTGCTGCTCTGAATTAAGAGTAATTAGCTCATCCCTATCTAAAAAAGATCACATAAAGAAAGTTGAGTTCAAAGACTGTTATTGCAAAAATGTGAGAAAAAACTGTAGCAAAGATAAACAGGGTACTGAGAAAATGAAAGGAAATGGTATCTATACAGATAAATTAATAACTGTAATTAAGGGAGTGAAATAGATTAATAGTCTAGAAGCTGTAAAACTTCCAACGATGTGGGGTGATTTTAAAAATAAGTTTGATGAAAACCTGTCAGGAACAGGTCGGCAAAACCTGTTGGGAAGGGGAAAAGATCACAAAGTTATGGAATGGCATGGGTTGGAAGGGAGCTGAAGTATCATCTTGATCCAAGCACTCTTGCCAAGGGCAGGGACACCTTCCACTAGACCACGTTGGTCAGATGATCTCTCAAATTTTTTTCATCTTGTTTTCCACTATTCCAGTCCCAAAAAAAGTCAACCTCAGTCCTGTGATCCACACCTCTGAGCTATCTGTGCCTTTGTAATACATGATGGCCCCAAGAGCTCCACTGTGCCCCCTTATACCTATGAATTCTTGAGTTCCTACTGCTTACCACAGGATCAAAGACAAAAAAAAAAAAAAAAAAAAAACACCAACAGCAACAACAACAAAAAAAAACCTGACTTAAGGACAAGAAAGGGTTTGCAGCTCATGACCTTCCTGGCCATGGACAAAGCACATCAGTAGGAGTGCTCAGAAGGATGGAGTTTGTCTCAGGTTACATGTGCTCACAGCCAACCATCCTGGGAAGGGGAGAAAATACTCTGTCATTAACATGTGGCAGAGGTGGAGACTATGCCCAAATGGCTTCAGATGGTGTCCTGACACAAATCACTCACTGTTCTCCTAAAATAATACGGAACACTGGGATTTAAATATGATGGGAGTACACTATAGTGCACTACCAGGAGACGCCCAGTAACTGGTTAAGTGACAAACTCACACTTGTAGCTGCAAAAGGCAGACACTACTGAGGAGCATGTGAGGGTTTTAGAGGTAAGTCAACAGAAGCTATACAAATGATAAAATATTCTAAGAGACAGAAAAAATGTGCACCTTCCATTCTAACTTGCATTTTGTGGAACAGATTACAAAATCTATCACTCAACTACAGGAATCACCTATGATTCAGTGCACTAACTGTAGTCCTACAGCCCTCTTCTCCACATTGTAAAATAGGGGGGTTCATTTATTCCTTACTGTTTCATTATCTTTGTATTAAAGAAACTGCTAATCAATTTTTATTAGTTCCCTTCTGATGTCTTCAAGTGTCACTCACACACAGAAAAAGCATTCTCTACACCTATGTAGTATTCTAGATACAACTACAGAAAAGCACAACATTATTTCTAATTCTTAATGTCTCTTGGAATAGAGTCCTTGCTGTGTTTCTGTTCCCTAGGTTTCTTTGAGGTTTTATTGTTTAATTTTTTTTTTCATTCCTCATGCTTGTGGGCATTTTGATTTTTAAATGAATAGTTTTTTCCACTTTTTCTCTGAGGAAGTTTTTACCCGGACCAGCTGGGGGTTTGCTCCCCAGAGGAACCCCATTCAGAGGTTTCCTCCCAAATTTGCCCTAAACCAGGACAATATATTTTTATTCACTGTTCACTTAGTTTTGCATAGACCAGTGCAAAACTAGACATATGGTTATCCAAAACCTGCCTTTCCCACCTTCAGGGTGGAGGACAGTGTTGCACGTTACCACTTTAACCCGAAGTTCCCTGCTTCTGTAGATTTGACACCAAGGTGCAACTTTTTTCCTAAATTCCTGTTCCCAAAACATACATATGTAAGCATAATCTCACTTCGTTTCATACCATATAATTAGGTCTTTGCATTTGCCTTTCTGCTTACACATACAAGGATCACTGACACAGCTGCAGTGAAGACCTACTGTGATACACCCAAAAAAATGAAAGAAATGGGAGGGGAAAATCTCACTACGGTAAATTAAACTTATTTTAAAAAATACCAATCTGGAATTTCAAAAAAATTTGTTTCAAGTGGAGGACTTAAGACATATTCAGTAAATTGACATTAATTTACCACTGCAAAGATAATTAATGCCTACATAAAAATATAAAAAATGCTCTTAACCCAGGGACTTTCTGCTCTGGAAGAAAGCAGCAAATTGGAAAACTGATCAGTGTGTTGTTGAGTTTTTCTACTGCTACTTAGAACTGCTGTCTGAGATGACACAGAAAAAGGCATGTGAGTTTCAATGACACAGCTTATGAAAGCAACAGTCACTTCTGAGTTAGTAATGCAAGAAGACAAACTGAAATGGAAGGTGAGTTGTGGCATACCAAAACTGATCCTGACAGCAGCCAAGAGGCTGAGAGCACAGAAGGGTAACCAAACCACAAGGTGGAGAATTAACACTGTCCCCTTCCTTCTTTGCTGTAATCGTTAATTACTGTTTGTCTGAAAAATAAAGAATATTTCCAACCAATAGTTGTGCGAGAACTGCATCTACACCAAACCCATGTAGGTTACAACTGCACCAAAATTAAGTACCCCAAAATCACCCAAGTGCCACCTTTGCTGATTGTCACAATTAAGAAGCTGGAATAGCTTCTACTAAATCAGTGTTAATGCAAGATACAAAGATTACGTGTTTCATTACTGCTGCTCATACCAGCACAATCTCCCTCAAGAGCTTTTCAAACACCCTGGAATTTGTGTGGAAAGAGGGGGAAAAAAAAAGGTGATAAACCCCAACTTTTAAAAACTGTCATGCTCTCAGTAATCCAAGCCGAAGTTCAGGATATTAGTTTGGATCACAATGAAGCCAAACTGCTTCAAAAGTTGAAAATCTTAGTGTGAAGCTGTTAAAATTGCCTATGAAACACAACTGCCACAACAGAAAAATAGGACTTGGAAGTCAGAGGGCACTTTCATCAACAGGCAAATGGTGGTATCAGAGACCTTCCTAAACTCAAGATTAAGCTGGTAACAGAACTGCAAAATCTTTCCTTCTTAGATAACACCACAGTGAGGAGGAAGGAAAATGGTAGAGACTTGTACGTCCAAAGATTATTTTCCTGCATGAAAATAGCAAAAGATCAGAAAGGATTTTTTTCATGCTAGTATCTGAAAACAATAATGTCCTCTTGTCTCATCTTTTATTAAATATATATGCAAGTTCCGCAGAATCAGACTCAAACAGGTAAATTGCCCCATGATGTACAAGGATATGGATAAATTAAACACGTGTTAAAGTTAAGCACACGAATAAACTTGCAGAAGAACAAACACTTGTCATGTAAGCTTCCTGGGAAAGAGATCATGTGCTAGGTATAAAGCTAAAAATACATTTATAGTCCTATAACAAACAAATGCTCCCTTCGAAATGTTGCACTATGATTAGTGACAACAATGTAAGGGGAGGTGAAAATTCTTTCTTTTCCAGTGCTTAACAGAAAACTTAAAAAAATCAAAATCCAACCAATCATGGGGGGGAGGGGGCATATACACACTAAATTATCTGCATGAATTGAAGGTCTTAGGCCAATATTATGTTAAATTTATAAAAGCCCCACACTTGCTGAAACTAGTAGTTCAAATCAGAAGAAGCAGCTTGCAGCTTAGACATAAAGACTAGGATTTGCATTTTTGTCTCATTATATGACCTTAGATAAATCACTGAAGGCCATTCATCCTGGCAGCATATGAAACAGTATCTAATCTTCTAGAGAAGCACTGAGTTAGAACTAGAATTCTTGCCATGTCTTTCCTTAATTAAGGAAAAGGTACAAAACTGTGAAAATCAAATCACAAAACCAAAGAAAAGACTATAAACCAGTGATCACAAAACCAAGATTATAAATTATTCCATGATGGCAGCCCATCTCTGCAGTCTGATGTCCTCAAACAACATATGCGAGGACTGCCTTCCCTTGAAGCTGACAAACTGCCTAAAGCCACTGGATTTGCTTTGACAACTTTTTCTAAACACCAGTATGTTGGTTATTAAAAAAAAAAACCACACACACCTACATAGAGTCCGAGTGTTAGACCAATATCAAAAAAACACATGCAACTACAGTACTACCTCCAGTGCTTTTCTATTTTTCTTAGGACGTTTAAATATTCTACAATCACAACCTAATGTGTGAACATTTTTTAATCCTGGGACCCACCAGCTGAATTCTCACACTTTGGCCAGACTGGCAGAGGACGGACTAAGAGCTCTCACTAAAGAAAAAAGACCTCTGCTCCTAACCTGTGCCTCTAGCTGACAAAACCCCATAAATGTTTGTACTGAAGCGACTTCCAAAGCAGGGCTGTGAGGACAGAGCCCAGCTGTCGTTCCTTAAGCACCGGAGGGTCCTTAAGGGAGAACAGTCCCTGAGACATCCCAAAGTTCGCCAGAGTCCCGCAGCCACCAGCGCACTCGCCGAGCGTCCGCTACAGCCGCAAGGCTTTAACCGGGCAGCGCACCGAGGCCCTGTTTCCCAGGGGGAAAGCGGCATCATCAACTCGGGAAGCCACGGGCCCCCTTCGAGGATCCCCACGGGGACCGGCGCCGACTCCCGGTGCCACCCCGGCAGGCGGGTCCCCTCCGGGGCTGGGTCGCGGACAAGCCCAGGCCGGGGAATGCCGGGACACCGGCAGGTCACGGCAGAGCGGCGGGGCCTGTGCGTGTCCCGGCGGCTGCCGCGTGTCCCGCCCGGCACCGCCACCCGCCTCCGCTCCGCCGGGGACAGACCCGCGGCACGACGGGCAGGGGAGGCACGCACCGGCTCCTGCGAACGCTCCTCGGTGCCCTTCCTGCGCGGTGCCCTTCCTGCGCGGTGCCCCGGCAGCCTGTCGCCCGCCCGGGCCTAGCGAGCCCCGGAGAGCGGCGGCACTGACCTCTGTGCGGCGGGAGCAGGCGGGCCCGGCTCCCCAGAGCCCGCAGCAGGCAGCGCGCAGTAGCCAAGGGCGACACCAGGGCCGCCATCTTCCCGGCGCGGGGACGGCGAGGGCGCGGGGCGCGCTGGGAAATGGAGTCCCGCGGGGCAGCGGGACAGCGCGGGCGCTGCGCGAACCGCTCCCGCCTGGGTCACGGAATCACAGGGTCGATTTCACTGGAAAAACACTCTGAGATTCTCGAGTCTAACCTATGACCTAACACCACAATGTCGACTAGACCATGGCACTAAGTGCCACGTCCAGTGTTTCTTAAAAACCTCCAGGGACGGTGACTCCACCACTTCCCTGGGCAGCACATTTCAATACCTAATCACCCTTTCTGTGGAGAAATTCCTCCTCATGTCCAACCTAAACCTCTCTTAGCGTAGCTTGAGTCTGTGTCTTCTCATCCTGTCGCTTTTTGCATGGGAGGCCAACCCTCACCGGGCTAAAACCTCCTTCCAGGCAGTGACAGAGAGCAAAAAGGTCAGCCCTGAGCCTCCTTTTCTCCAGGCTAAACAACCCCAGCTCCCTCAGCTGCTGATCACAGGACCTGTGCTCCAGACCTTCACCAGCTTCACTGCCCTTCTCTGGACACGCTCCAGCCCCTCAGTGCCCTTGGTGTGGTGAGGGGCCCAGAACTGAACGCAGGATTTGGGGGGGCAGCACCGCCAGTGCTGAGTACGGGGGGACAATCGCTGCCCTGGCCCTGCTGGCCACACTGCTGCTGATACAGGCCAGCATGACTTCTTGGCCACCTGGGCACATACTGGCTCATGTTGAGCCACTGTTAACCACCACCCCCAGCTCCTTTGCTGGTCGCTGGCTCCATCCCCCTCTCTTTTCCTCCCAAACTGTGCTGCAGGCAGTGGGGGAGCCCCTGAGGAGCCCACCTGCCTGCCTGTCCCAGGGCCACACTCCCTACACAGCCACTTCAGTGCAAATCCACTTTCCAGACCCACCCAGGGCTGCACACAACACCTTACTCCCCTACCCTGCACTCCAGTTTCCAAACAACTTCCTCATCCGCCTCAAGACAAGGAAGAGCTTCTGTACAGCTGAGGGTGGCGGAGCACTGAACAGGCTCCCCAGCAAGGTCATGGGCTCTCCCTCTCTGGAGACACTCAAACCCCACCTGGTTCCTGTGTCACCTGCTCGAGGTGACCTTACCACGGACTAGATGATGTCCAGAGGTCCCTTCCAACCCTAACTATTCTGTGAGTCTGTAATTTGTATTGTGCTGCACCAAGCCTGTATTGGGTGCCACAGCTGTCATCTGGGAGTTTTGGGAACTGAATTTGCATTTGTTGATAATTTCTATCTTGTGCTATTTGCTTTTATCTCTAAAAACATGGACCATAAAATACTAAGAACAGATATCTGTAAAATATTAAGGACAAATATCCCTGGCCAGAGTTATAACCTATCTGCACACCAGCAGTATTAGTTTTATATCTATCAGTATGATTTTTATGCCAATGAACATATATTTAAAATGCAACAAGATATGTTAACATAAAAGCAGATTTCTCTGGAGATAATTCAAACTCTAGAGGCTGATTCGGTCTCAGTGTCTGCTTAGCATACAGTAACCTTGTCTTTGTTATCAGTTCAAATATCCACATGGGATTTCTGAGAACTCCTCTGGAGAATGCTCACCACCTTCCTCCTCTGGTAGGTAGCTGACTGCCTTATCCAAGCACCTCCACTGGAACTACAAATTTCTTTCGACAGAAAGGCACAATGCAGAAAGCATGCACTCCAAGGGAAGGGCACTGGCACCCAGGAATCACTAATCATAACACTCGCCCATTGGCCTGTCATTCCCATCAGAAATGCACCCAAATGTCAGGATGGGGCTTCAGGAGATGTTGCCTGCAGAGTGCATTGTGCAAGAAATAGTTAATAAAATATCTGCTCCTGGTAAAGCACAAAGGAAGTGCTTAAACTGACTTTTGGTTTTGCAACCTCAGAATTCCTATATCCCATTCTAGCACTAAATTTCTGTGCAACATGAGAAAGTGAGTTTCCATAGACTGTCAATGAACTTTTTTTTATGAAAGTATTGGAAAATGTTGCTTTACGGAACTATAGAACAGCTTGCAAACAAAAGCTGATTATATTCTGAATAGTACTGCTAATTCTAAAAATAATATTTATGATCTTGAAAATATTAGCAGTGATTGAAGTTACACTCTAACATGTTCAGCTGTTTAAAACACGTAGTTGCTCCAGACTTCATCTTCAGCGCCATATACCTAATTAAGTAGTGAATTAAAGTGCCTATTTATCACATCCTAAAAGAGCTGTTTTCAGTCCATTTTCTTTCATTTTTCCTCTATTGGGCATTTATTGGTTTTGACTCATTCCAGCATATTATAGCTATCAACACCTGTGCCCATTTAGGAATGAATTCCAGTACAAATCATAGTGAATTGAATAGACATCTCAAAGATGCATCACAATTGTTGCAATATATTTAGAAACTCAAACAAGGAAACAAACAAATTCTGTAAAAGTGATTTAAATAACAAATAAGTTATCTTTATAAACAGCTTATCTCCTTGAGAACAAAGAATAAACAAGGCTACAAGAGCTGGGTTTTCTTCCATTATTAACTCAGATCACAATATGAATGGGTGAAATGTCAAGAATAATTGGAGAAAATGACAGTATAATCTTCAGCAAAAACATCTGATTTATTTAAATTGTCACTGGTTTTTTCTTAACCTTGCTATTCAAGGCAGCATAGAAAAAGTTCTCATCTGGATCTATTCTGACATCTTCTACCTAAATGAATAAACCCTCTGCAATGCTATGAACCTTCTATACACTGGCCAACTGAAATGCCACCATGCACTGGATTGCATATCCCAGGAACTCACTGTCCTTTGGCTATAAGCACTTGACAAAAGCAAGTTTTGGTGTTAACCAAAACAAATAGGACTTTCAAGTACACCTCTGTAGATTACCATGGTTTATGTCCTGTAACAGGTACATATCCATTCTGTGGTACATTTGTACCCTTAATTTCCTGTACCTGTGCCTTTGCCCACCTTCAAAAATGTGGCGTTGAAACAGTGTAGAAATTAAATTGGCACTGGTTCAACCTTGCTGCATTATTACTCTGCCAGCTAGCCAAAAGTGGCCTCTAACAGGAATAAAACATGAATAAAAATGAGAGGTAAAATCAAACCACTCCAGATGCCTACTCTGGCCTCTAGTGATATCACTGCACTGCTTTTAGAAATTTGGATGTGCTGAACCCCATATGGATGGATGTGCCCAAGAGTCTTTGGGTCTCTGCCAGAACCATTCTGAGTTTCTGCAGAAGGAGGGCTGGGTTTGTTTACCTGACTGCAAGGCTCCAAGATATTCCCACCATGGGAAAATACCTTTGGTTCCCAAACACAAAGGTACTTTTGGTACAGAACTGACCATTCAGCCTACTCTATGAGAATGGATTTTGCAGGTAGGTTTAATCGACACAGTTTCCATCAAAAGTCATTTTCCTGGGATTATGTCAAAATACTCAAGGACAGACTTCTACCTCCATTAGCCTCATCTATTTTGAGACAGTCAAATATGCTATTAAAAGTCTACACTGCTTATAAAGCCTCAGGTTAATAAAGCTGCACAAATGTTCCTGAAGTTATGGACTTACAGCCCTTTTCACTATCTGTTTACAGTTTGCACCTCAGTCAGCTCTAATAGCTCAATGTGTTAGAAATTCACTGCAGTATTTCAGCTACACAGGCATTACTCAATCTCTCAGAATAGGAGGTCACAGTGTATGGAGGTACATATCAATGTGATATGGATATTACAAATTATGTTTAGAAGCTTAATATTATTATCTTGCAGGCAGGAACACAATGCAAAAATTCAAACACCATGTTTCAAAGCACTGGCAGCTTCTGCGGGGATCAGGAAGTCATTTTTCCACACAAGGCATTTCACAATTAGTTCCGTGCCTTGTGGGTTTTGTCTTATCCTGAGTCAGCATTCCCCACAAGTTCTGACAAAATATGCTGTCTAAAATGTGCTAACCTGGGCCCTTGTCAGAAAGGCTGGAGAGTCCTAACAGGATAGTGGAAGGATTTTGCTTCCTTTCCTGTTCAATATGACTCTTCCTTTTTTAAAATGAAGAAAGAAACAAAAAACTACTGGAGAAGTATTAGAACCCAAAATTGCAGAAGAAATCATCCATTAATGCTGCTTCTATGGGTCCATGCTGTGAGACTCTGGTATCCATTTTGCCACTTGAAGTTATGCCAGAAAATCTTTGTGTCATAGTTTAGTAAACAAGGTGTAATAACAAATCATTGAGTACCTGATTGTTAAAGAATTTAGTTTCACTAGGATTTTCACTGATATGACAGAATATGCTGACTTGGAAGGGACCCAGAAGGATCATAGAGTCCAATTCTAAATGCTTGATCTGATCTTTGAACCTACAAACACAGTTGATCTCTCTCCCTTCAGATTTGAAATCTGGCCCAAAATGCATGTCAGAAACAGAATTAAAACTTTATTTTCCGAGTTTATGCTCACCTTCATGCTGAGAAAAGAACCTTTCTAGCATGAAGAAACAACTACATATAGCATAACTCTATTCTCATGATCATAAAAAAACAAAAACAAAAACAAAAACAAAAACTGGAACATGATTCAAAGTAAAAAAATGCATTTTCTGAGGATTGGAAGGAAACAAAGAGGTTCGCAGGACTCCAATTTTCCCCTCCCTTCATGCCTTCTCCTTGTCTCATTAGCCAGTGTGGCATTTATGCTTTCTTGCAATGTAAAAGGGGCGCTAGTCATGAAGCTGGGCATCTTCCCCTTTGTCTTCCAAGTCAGAGGAGCTGTGTTTGATTTCAGTGGGAAAAACAGAGGTGGAACACCTCATGAAATCACTGCAACCCCTTTATATACCCATGCTGGTGATAAGCGGGCACTGAAACCATCATTCCCTGTAGCTCTCCACCACCAGTCTTCCCTGATAGGAAAAACAGGCACAATAGTGGTGCTGAGTAGGTGTGCTGTGAGAAAAGCATTTAGCTTAAGCCTCACTCTTAGTATCTACCCAGCATGATAACAAATTTTTTTATTCATCACAGGCTCAGCAACTTCCCAAATGTACAGTACTGGACATTTTTTTATTGCTTTGAACAGATAACAAAACCAGGCTTGGCCAGGAGACAGACAATGTATTCTAGTTAAGACAACACCAGTGTTCTGTTTCTTTTTCACATTTGCAGTCAGATGTGGCAGCTTAGGTTGTGTAACAAACAAAAGCTTTTCCAGATGCACATGTAATTTCAGTAGAATTAATGAGTTTTTTCTTGCCTTGCTGCACGACCAGTTTAATAACTAGTATGACTTAGGTAAATCTCCCCTGAATTCCTGCTTTGTAAAGCTCTTGTCAGCCTCCTTTCTGTTTATAATTATTAAGTGAATAGTTGGCAGCTATTAGTGGAAAGAAAGAAATATGCACTACTAAGTGGGAGAAATAACACTGAAGGAGTGATGACAAGGAAATTCACAGAAAAGTTACCAAGCAAATCACCCATGGTATACTGGCTAGGGGGATGAACTATTTTTGAACTTTGGGCTCATCTCTGCTTTCTGATTACCTTTTTATCAACACAGACAACAGCTAACTAAACTTACCAGATGTTAACTTTGTGTCTCTTGGATGTGATATGTGGGCAGCCTGCCATTTT
Source organism: Sylvia atricapilla (assembly GCF_009819655.1). NCBI lineage: Eukaryota > Metazoa > Chordata > Aves > Passeriformes > Sylviidae > Sylvia > Sylvia atricapilla. The sequence goes on along the minus strand of NC_089142.1, from coordinate 44,632,145 downwards.
ACCTACTGCCTACACAGATTTTTGGAAAAAATATCACTAGTTTCCACACAGTCTCATTCAACCTGGATAGTAAAGGAACATCACTAGAACTGCTTCATAAGAAAAGATGGAAAGAAAATTATTTATGCATTTAGTTATTGAAGGGGTACTTTAAACAGATATTCTAAAAAGTCCAAAGTCCTCTAAGATGATAGAAAAATTTCGAAATAATAGCAGATTGATATAATTTCAATTCACTGATCTGTTTCTAGGTAAACACTGCACTACTTTGGGAAATACTTCTTTTATCATAACACACCACCTACTTAATCAGATAATGAGAAATAAAGACCTTATGTCTTGGAAGGGAACAATTCTGTCAGCTCTGCTTCTCCCTTTCATTCTCTTTCTTGCTCTCTCAAGTAATTTTAATAACTTTTTAAAAATAATTTTAATAACAATTTTCTTTTCCTATCCTTTACAAACTCTTTAGCTTTGCAGCCTAAGGACATAAAATCTGGTCCCCGTTGGTAATATTTTATTAAGCGCATCATTTGTTAAAATTGCAGTAAGCTTTAAAAGGTTTAAGGCTACTACAAACAACACCGTCACCTCGATTGCAGCTTGGGTCAGTGATTTAAGATTTAGTTTTCAACACAAAGGTTTTGATGGGCATGTCCAGCAGCCTACGTTTGCAGCGAGCTGATTCCTTTTGCACAACACCCTGCACACAGCATTTCCCACCCAGTCTTTTCATTCCCCGCAGGATGAGGATCTGCGGGAAGGGTCGAGCCACCCCCCAGCCGCACCGCCCCCGACGCCCACACCCGGCCGAGGGGACGGGCGCGCCCGACAAACCAGGGCTCCCGGCCAGCGCGCCGCGCCCCCAGCGCCCGCCGGGACATGTAGTTCAGACAACGGGCGGCTGCGCCAGGCGTGAGCAAGCGGCGCCGCCCCCGAGAACTACATTACCCAGCGTACCTTGGGGGCGCGCTGGCGGCGGGCGCGCGTTGCCGGGCAGTCAGCTGGGCGCGGGGCGGGCGGTCGGGCGGCGCGGGTCGCGGAGGCAGCGGCGGCGGCGGCGCTCGGGGCTTCGGGGCTCGGTCGCTGGCTCAGGGGAGAAGGCGCCCGCTCCGCCATGGCCGAGACGATCGCGGACACCCGGCGGCTGATCAGCAAGCCTCAAAACCTCAACGACGCCTACGGGCCGCCCAGCAACTTCCTGGAGATCGACGTGGGCAACCCGCAGACGGTGGGGGTGGGCCGCGGCCGCTTCACCACCTACGAGATCCGCGTCAAGGTGAGGCAGCGCCGGCCCGCCCGGGAGCCGGGTGGGCGGTGTCGGGCTCCCGTGTCGCTGCGGCTGCCCGGGGTGGCGTGTCGGGCTCCCGCCGCCGTGTCCTTCAGGAGCCGTGTCCCGGCTGCTGGGTGCGGGGGGGCGGTGGCAGAGCCGCGGTGGGCTCTCCATCCTCGGCCTGGGGGTGACGGCTCTGTGGCGGCCTGCTGGTGGCTTAGGCGTTGCGGCTTGGTTCAGATAACCAAAGGACAAGTTCTTTCGGCTCTGCCGTGTACAGCTTGTCCTCAGACTGAACTATCGCTGTACTGTGAGCAATTGCTTTTCTGTCTCTAGGTAAATAGAGGAGAGCAAACTCTCCACTCTCTGAGATGGAGTAATACGGGTGGATCTGCCCTGAGGAGGAGGTCAAGTTCAGGATTCCAGCGGCCTCAAAAAGTACATAGAGAAGGTGTAAATAAGTCTAGTGGGCACACGTGCTAGATCAGAGCCAGCTGAAATGATAAAGTGTGTGGGGGAGGGCTTCCTGTTTTCTTTTGTACCTGAAATAAAATTGTAGTGCCTCATAAATAAGGCTGTTTCTCACGATGTGCTGCTGTCAAATACTTCTTAGTAACACTAGAATCATTCTTAGCTGGAAGGGCTGTGTTCAATGACTTGCCCCAGAGGCTAGTAGTCTTGAGCTTGAAAAAAGCTGTGTGAAGTCATTACTGTGTCCCCTGGCTTTCTAGTTTCATAAACAGGGCCCAGAGGAATGGTCAAAAAATGCAGTGTCTACAGCACAGTCCTTGCCTGTGGCTGGTAGGGCCTTGAGGCAGGGAACCCTTTTTGGTCTTCATTGCCAGAAATAAGCTGGGTTGAGAAAGCTGAATACTTAAGAGATGAGATTTTTTATAGTTTGTGTTTGAGTCTGCTACCTTGTATAGCTTTACTCTGTTACAACTGATTGAACTTGATCAGTTGTTAGAGTCAGTAATAAAGGGTGAAGCTTCATTGTCTCCTTGCACGCATTCTCTGCAGTGTGAGTTCTTCACAGCAGGGAAGGATGCAGCTGTGGGCTGCTGCCTTGGTCACTAAAATTCACCAGACAAGACTTGACCTTGTGTGAATTTACTGGTTTTAAAAGTCTAAGTCCCCAGTTTAGTTTACCCTTAGTTAAAAAAGCAAAATCACCTGAAATATAAAGCTACTAGGGAGGATGTTTCTTTATTTCTGATGCTTATAAATTGTTGTGTTCAGTAGCTATTTCTATGTTTCAGGATGTGTCAACGGAGCAGGAAATATAAAGTAGCATGCCTGTAGCCTATGTTTGGCTTCTGTGTGAGGTCAAATTAGAACTTGCAGATTTGTGTTGCATTGTGTTGCACTGCCCTTAATAGAACCCTAGCAATCCACTTAGAAGAAAGATGTAATTCTACCTTGCTGGAAAGTATTTGCACCTTAAGTTTCTGATGACATTTCTTTCCATGAGACTGAGCATTTGGGGTGGCTGGATTCAGGGAAGATAATCCAAAAGGGACTTGGCCATGATATGGCCTTGGGAATTAGGTCAAATTTCATGTGATTAAAAAATTTTTTAAAATACTCAACTGAAGTTCTTCATCAGAGAGGGAAGCAGAAAAACAGGTTTTGAGACAGGTTAGTCGTAGCCCACCTGGTGTTTGGGGTAGAAAGTTCTGGATTCCTGTTGTAATACAGACCAAGAATGTTTTGAACAAATGTACACTATGATAGTCCTGTGACCTTCCTCTGTTCTTCCTCCCAGACTGACTACTATGTAAACATTGCATCCTCCACCCTCCTTGCTTGCATCTGTACATGCCAGTATACAGGACTGTCACTTTGATCATTCCCTTTCCAGTTGTGCACTGCTGTACACATGGTTCCTAGCTACCATGAACTGTAAAATTCAGTTTTATGTCTCTGTGTGCTGGAAGGCTACAGAGCAGGTAATACGAGTCATGCAGAATTATATTCACTGTCTAAACTTGTATCAATTAACTGCCTCTCACCAGAACATGGACCATGTAGCTAATACACCAATTTCAGCACAGAGCAGGAATTCCAACATGAATTGCTGTGGTATTGTATTTGTGAAAGATAGGCCTAGCGCCATAAGCTGCTTGTTGGAGTGTGGTTGACAGTGGTCACCAGCTGGTGTCTGTGGTTTGACAAGTGCCTGTGGTCACAGAACAGAAGAAAGTAGCAGCTGATGTGCAGTTTTCCCCCCAGCATTGCTGATAACTAGCGGCAGAGCAAACTTGAGAAGATGGTGTGAGTTACCTGTATCATATCTGGAGAGCTGTGTCTTCAAGTAACACCAACAGTAAAATGTTAAGTGTGCAGAAATGGAGGGCTTAATTGCTGCCAAATTCTGGTGAAAGCTAAAGGACAGCAGCCTCATGTTACAGCTGGAGATCATTCTAAGCCAGAAACATTGTCAGAGAGGACGCTGAAATTCAAGTTTGCATTGAGACAATTACACTTGTACCATTGTCATGGTGTTTGCAGACTTTGTAATTCTATCTTTGTCCGAATCTCAAAGCTTCACTTATGGGTTTTTTTTGAAAAGGCTGAAGTTGCTAGTAGACTCTTGAGTTGATATCTGATAAAAAGTATCTCGCAAAACATGTGTGTGTGAAACACTGCAGAGTTTCCCCAAAGCTTTTGTTGGTAAGCTTTCTACTGGTGCTGCAGTTGAAGCATATCTATTGTCTGGAAAGCAGCAAGTGGAACAACTTCATGCTTTAGTTCTTGTAAGGCTGTACTCATCAAGTTCTGGTGGAAGTCAGAAACCCTGATGGGGAACTCTAAGTTTTGGGCGGACTGCTTAGCAGTTCTCTGCTGTGTAAGCAAGGCAGTAGTGTTTTGAAACTTAGGAGGGTTTGTCACAGTGAGTGTCTCTGTGCAGGGTGCCTGTGTGTTGGGGTACACGTGAGGTGCTTTTAAAAGCGTTTAAGGAGTCTTGAGAGGAGTGCTGCAGGTAGACCCTATGCAGCACTTCTAGCTGGGTGGTTTACTTCACAGATGGAGTTGGCCAAAGTATTGACTTTCTGAGCGTGAGTCTGTGCATTAGATAAGTCAGTTCTTGGCAAAGCTGGACAAGGTGATGACAGAAAGCTTTCCAATGTAGCAACCACTATAGGGCATACAATGTGGCAGTGTGCCACTGCAGTGCAGCCTAGCAATGAAAGTCAAATATCTTGTTCAGAAATGAGTGATAGAAAATGCCACCCTGCTGTGCTAAAATAGCAAATTTGCGTGGGTCATGTTTTTGACAGGGTACTTGAGAATTTGCTTTCCATCAGCAGCATCAGGCAGTGCATTTGTACCATTCCGGGGTGTCCTTTGTTTGTGAAGGCTTAGGGTAAGCTAGACTGGGAATAGTGCAGTAGGATATGAAGCTCTAAGTGCTTTGTCTAGCGAAATAAAACTTGATAAAGTACTTATCTCATCTGAGGGTATCTAGATTATCACAATATGGTAATTGTGCAGCATTTAAAACTAGCATAATCAACTAGACTGCCTGGTAAAGGAATACAGTAAGCTACTTCATTGCCCTTGCCTTTTGAGTGAAAATGTGAACCAAAAGTCAAATTCTCAGTGTAAATACCCTTGCATGCTGTTTCTCATAAGTCTTTATTAGCTCTTCTCTTATTAAACCTCTTCAGGATGGGCTTCTTCAAGTCAACACTCCTGAACAAGGGCACGGGAATACCTGTTACTGTTTATGGACTAAAAGGCAGTTCTCTCTCTGAATTCCAGGAAAGAAACATAGAACAAATTACAATTATCATATTAGCATCCTACAGCATGCAATTAGTCCTCAGTCCAGTTCCAGGTGTCATTTGTCTTCTTCTGTGCAGTTGAGCCATAGTTTTCTTGATAAGTGGGTCAAAAGGAAGGTCTTTGCTCAAGCAGATTCTGTGCAATAGCTTCAGTTGTTAAATCCCTTAAGGAGACAAGACTTAAGCTTTACAAGCTGACTCTGATCCAGTGACTGCGTCACAGCCATACACCCATGGTAAAGGCAGCGCCACAGGAGATAAGCACTTTGCTTAGAATACTGCAGCAAAGCATATGGGTATCCAGGAACTTGGTACTTTAGAAAATGTCCTTTTGGCAACCCTGACAGTAGCTCAGTCGGTTAGAGCATGGTGCCAAATGACACCAGGCTTGTGGATTCAATCCCTGTATAGGCTGTTCACTTAAGAGTTTGACTTCATGATCCTTGTGGATCCCTTTGAACTCAGAATATTCAGTGATCTGGAAATAAACTGTTAACACTATTTCATCTGCTTTTGTTTCTGAAGAAGTAAAAGTTCTATGCTGCCCATTTTGTTTAGGTTTGTCATCTAGACTGAAAGGTTAAATCATCTGTTTATGATTAGTGAGAACTTGCAGAGAAGTCATTGATACTCGAACTGACAGTAGTATAAGAAAGTACCCGTTACAGGGGCTATTAGTCCAAGTAGTTAAAGAATTCTTTTCTGTCAAACCAAAGCCAAACTAAAAGCCTTTGTCATCTTAGCTCTGTTCTTTAATGTTCAAAGGCCTCTTGCCTTTGAGCAGTCAGTATTATTAAATTCGGCACTAAGGTGCACCTTAGCTTTTTGATATTCCATAGTGTAGTTGCTTGACTTGAGGTGTGGAAAGGGAATGTCTTGCTGTGCTTCCGTTGTGAAATGCAATAGTTGGGTGGTGCCAGGCTCTTTAGAGCTCCAGTCAGGTTTCCTGTATCTCCTGCAGAAAGACTTCTGGAGACCTGCAGAGGTGCTCGGCTGTGTAGATGCAGTGTGGAGAAGGAAATGGATACATCGGCTGTGAAGTGCCTGAAGTGTTAAGAATAGTATTGCTTTCAAGGGATTGGGCAAATTTATCTGAGTACTACTGAACTCGAGTTGATTTTGAAAGTCCTGTTTTTTTCAAGACCTAGTTTGGATACAATATTTACATTTCAGAATGTTTATAGTGGTTTGACTTGTGATTAACTGATTGAAGTCTGACTGCTGTGATCAAGTCTAAGACTAAGACAGAAAATTGACTGAAAGTAAAACTTGCTCAGAAAGCACTTGTCTTGTGCCACGTTTTGCAAAGTGGTGCTCTTGAATGTGTTTTTGAAGTGTTTCGTCCTTGAACAGTTCCAAATGTCCTACCCTTCATGTTTGGCAGGGTTTGAAGCTGCAGATTCCTCCCCCACCACGAGAAAAATCAAATCTGCTCTTCCTGTAGTTGACTTCAGCATTGTACAGTTTAATAGTTGAAGCTTGTGGTGGAGTCATGACTAAACACTGACTCAGTGGGGATGTGTTTACGGATGCATAATCAGCAGTAATTCTCTATTTCCCTACTACTACAAATCTTGCAAAACACTGCAAGTCTGCTCTAACTGTAGTAAATTATGCTTTTAAAACCCATTCTAGACACTGCTACCATTTAGGTATTTTCAGACTCCTCTACAGAGAATAAAAATGCAGTGATTCAGGTGTCCAGTCTGTTCTACAGCCTGGGTACTGCACCCTCACAAACATTAACTGTTCCTTCAAGCAGTAATTCACAAGAGGGTAACTGGGAGGCTAAGAATTTCCAAGGACACTGACTAGGGAGACAGAGAAGTAGAACGGCTGGATGAAAGAAACTTCCAAAGCAAGGAAAGTGGATTTACCCTTGAGCAGCTGGTTTTTTCTGTTGAGGTTTGTCATTAAACTAGGTTCAAGAGGCTGGTCCAAAGGTACTGAACTAGTTTGGCATTGATATCTCTTACTGTGTAAATAAAATAACCAAGTCTCTGAATAGTGCTTCTTACTAGTATATTAGTTTAACTGGTGGCTAACACTCCTTTTATTTTAGTGCGTGTGGTGCAGGCCTTGATTGTCATGTTTTAAGATTGCACTCTAGTACAGTGCAGAGCAGACCAAATCAAATGGAACAATGACTAATCTTTGTAGGACAGATGGCTGTGATCCAGGTAGGCATGTGATGCCAGGGAGTTTTGATATGTGCTTATTTTTAGATGGCTTGCTGAAAAAGTGTCAGCTTGAACTTTAGAGCAGTCCAGTCTCTGCTGCTTTTCATCTGGAGAGATAAATGATGCACCAGAGGTTTATGTGTTCTAGCAGTAAGAGAAGTATTTTATTTAAAGTTTTTTCACTTGGTAAAGCAGTGCCAAGTTGCACTACTGAAAGCTGTTTTAAGAAGCACATAATCCAAATACCCTGTGAAGCTGTAGCACTGAGTGAAGGGTCTGAAGCTGCTGTTGTTGCTGTAACTTCTAATGTAAAAAGGATGGGGAAGCCCTAACATTCTAGTCAAGGTATAAAAACTAGTGTTTTACCAGCTGAAGACAGGTCCATGAAATGCTCCTTCTCAGGTTATTTCTTGAGAATCCTATTCAGTGTTATGCCCCAGAAGATTCTCCCATGTTACAGTAGAGTTTGTGTTGGCCACAAAAACTATTTGAAAGTATAACTAGAAGATAGTGTATAGCAGCTCTACTCTAAAATCCAAACCAAAATGTAGCTATATATTAAGTGATTCAAAGCCACCTCTAGACCTGGAAATAAAGCTTTAGAGATTATTTCTATGGGCCTAAGCTCTAGCACCTTCTAAGTGTTAAGATGTGCTGCAGATTAGTGAACAGGAATTGGAAGCCTTTCTATAGCTTTTAGTGGCTACTTTAGAGTGTTACTGCTCCAATAAAACTGGAAATATGAAGAGAATTTTTTTGCTACCTAGTAGACCCACTTTTAAACTAGTTAATGTATGGATTTTTTACTTGCATATTTGAAGTATAAGGGTGCTGGACAGTCTGCAGCTCACAAAGCTTATCAGAAGTTTAGTTTTTGATAAAAAATTAGCAACTGCAGCAATTGACTGGAATTTTTTTATCCTCATTTGACTGTAGCTGATGGATGTCAGTAATAATGCTAAACCATTAACTTCACGTGATCCCTTTTCTGTCTTTCCTAACGAGAAATGAGTAAGAACATTAGGGTAGGTCAAATCAGAGCCATATAGCTGTTACACCTTGAATTGTGTTATTTCATAGAAGGCTTTAACTTGCTAACCCTGATCTAGTTGCTAGTTGTCTGGGTGTTGTCAAGTCTTTGTCCAAATGTGTCCTCCAGTTTTTATCTTTGGCTTCTGAGCATGGAACCTAAAGAATAAAGAATCACTAAGCAACCCCTTTTTCTTGACTCACCCTGTTTAGAGTCTTTTGACTGTGGCACACCATAGTTCAGCTGTTTGTGGTGTTGTTGAGCTTGTTCAGGTGATGATAGATGCTTTTTGGCAAAAATACAGACATCCCTGTGCTCATTCTTCAGACTGCAACTCTGGTCTCAAAGCACTGGATTTGGCAAAGGTTATGATAGTCTCTGTCATTGTGTTGCTCTTAGGATTTCACTGCCTTAGTCTTTAAGGTAAAAAACATCCTGGCTTCACAGCTCTAGTACTGCAGAGTGGGAAGCTCAAAAGTTCTTGGTATAGTTTCAGTGAGCATTGTCTAAAACTTGCGTGGTCAGATTTTTCAGGGTTTGTTTGTTTGTTTGTTTGTTTGTTTTTAAATGACGTACCTTCAGTAGATCTGGACACCAGACAGTGGAGAATAGGGGAGATAGAACTCTGTTTTGATGAAAAGGACTGAAACTTAGAAAAATAACTATCTCTAGTCTGACATTTTGCAGTGGGGAAAGAAGCTTTCCTTCAGTAATATATCCAGCAAAAATCTAAACTTCTAGAAACTGAAGTTTAGGGCATGTTTTCCTTCTTTCTTGCTTTTTATAATTGTAGGAAATTGAGAGGTAGCTGCTTGTGTTGTCGGGAAGGAAACAAACCACAGGCAAGGTTTCTGCAATTACAGCAGACTTCTGGAGCCAGTTTCTTATACCCAAGGACAGCAGGCTCTTATGTTAAGAAAAATCATAATACTTTTTTTTTATCCACCCAGAATGCTACTTACTGTGATATTCCAGAGCTCCTTTTGAGTGTAAGTGCAGTCAAAGGGTGTAGGCTCTTGACAAAGATTACAGCTTGCATGAGACAGTCAAGATGCTTGAATTTAGCTTCTGCGAGTCAAAGCCACAAACTTTTATCAAAAGTGAACTGTGTGCTTTCTTTCACTCTATTTTAATGGAAATAGAGTTCTCTCAAGGCTACCATAACCTACTTGAAAAAGATGACATCAAAGTAGGTGCTATGGCAGCAGTCCAGCTTTATTCTCAGTCTGTTAGGAGTGGGAGACAGTGGCAGTGCAGTCCTGCTGCTGAGCGTTATGGTGGCAATTGAAGAAATTACCAAATTTACCTCGAACTATGCTGAGCAACAACATCTGGCGAGTTTGTTACTGTGGGGATGGACTGGGCTGAATTGTCATACAATCTCGTGGGGCGTGAGCATGGCCTTTGAAGGATGCCAAATGCTATTTGCATTTGATTTCTGTCTGGAAACAAAATTTTAGTCTGGCTATTTGCAAGATTTTCTCCACTCAGTGGATAAGCTAGTCTAAAAACTAAGATTTAAAAATGCGAAGAATTATTTTATTAGTTAGAAATTAATTAGAAACTAATTAATTACTGTCATTTTCCTCCTGCATTTAAGGTAATTTGTTTTTCAGAATGGCTGTGTTGGATGACTGTGTCTGAAGCTGAACAGACAGTAATGATTAGTACTCAAACTACTTGCATTCTGCTTGTGAAATTCTTTTTACTTGCATATAGAAACAGTTTTTCAGCTTCTAACTGGGCATAGCTTGGGGAATGACTATTAAGAGCTGGAAGACTGTTACCTGGTTATCTAAGCTACTATCTTAGGACTGTCATTTGTTTCTGAGATGAACTGGGACTCTCCTGAACTTAGAGATGGACTCAAAGTTGAATATGTTATGGTGACATTAAATGAAGCTGAAGAAACATGCTTACTGTGAACACAGATTTTGCCCAAAGTCTTAGCAAGGAGCCACTGCTTCCCATTTCTAGTTTGCTGAACACCAGCCAAATGACTGGAGAAACTTGTTTGGCATCTAAGTGGAGAAATGCAGGAGTGACTTAAGGATCTGAATTCGTCACCTGTTGTTTGATTATGTAATGTAACTTGGCACCAGTTTGGACAATGTTTATTCTGGTGTACTGACTGGCCATTAACTGCCCCAGCAGAATATAGGCTGTTTGACAGTTGTCAGAGAAAGCCCAATGGTGTCTACATATAGTCTAATAAAGAGACAGTGCTACACAAAATCTGTCTTGATTTAGTATCGTTCTATGGCTTTGGATTTTGGGCTGTGTGGGACTTGTGCAGAACTGGTTTGTTTGTCCTTCTGCAGCAATGCTTTATCTGCAAGTCTGACTAGTGACTTTCAGTTGTCTAATGTCTTGTATAATCCTTTCAGGTTGAGGGCTTGCATTCAAATTGCTAAGCAGCATGATTTTGGACTAGGAAGCTGTTGAATTTTTTTTTTCAATAAATGGTATAATTATTACACCACTGAAGAAAGAATTGCTGCAGAAATTATGCTGAAATTATCCCAGGAATGAGCTGTGCTACAGGGGCTGTTCCAAACTGGGTCATGAATTTTGTGATAGTAGGCTTAGCAGCTCAGCAGGCCAGAAAGTTGACATTATAATGGTGAATGAGCATGGGCAGAAATGCTCGTAAAAATGAAATTAGCCTGACTTCAAGTTTTGTGCCTTAGTCTTGTCTCTGTTCTAGCAGACAACCACAGCCCTGGAAGTGCTCAGAATAGCACTTAACTTAAGGTGGCACCTTAGTGACTGAACAAGGATCACTCAACATAATTTGTGAAGGAGAGAATAACATTTTTTGATACCCTGCATGGTCTTGAAATGACAGTTTAATAGAAAATGGAAGTTTCTGTTGGCTCTTCAGGTTTCTCTCCTTCCACCAAATTCTTGTCCAGTGAAAGCCCATGTTTCAGGAGGTGTGTAACTTGCTTAATGAAAACTGTCTATCCCTGGGGGATGGAGGCAGTAGGGCATGCAGAAGCATCCTAATGAAGGAAAGAGTGGTCTGCTCAAACAGGGCAATAATCCTTAGTGACAAAGGCCCATACAGTAACTTCAGATGTGAACATAACTTGAATTAAAAATAGGGACCTAAGATGTCAATAGGTTAAGCAGTATAAAACAGGACTCTCAAATTGCATTTTGGATAGATCCTTCCTAACAGCTGCTTACCTTAGGAACACTGCTCTATCAGAACTTCTAGAGGAAGGAGAATTGCTGCAGTTTCTGGGTTTAAAGAAACATGAGGTTTAGAAATTGATCTCAACAGATAGCTCTAGTTCATATCCAGACCAAAGGACAGTGGACATGTACTTTGTTTAGAATATAGTTGTCAAGCTGTGACTTGTAAGACCCTTAATTTAGTTGATGCCTTTTCACATTCTTTTCAATCTGAATATTTACAGTACTTATGGTCAAAATCTGAGGAGATATTTCAACTCACAAAGAAAGCAAAGAGCTCTGTCTTTTTCTCCAACTTGCTAGCTGGTCTAGCATGTCAAAAGTTCAAAAGGGAATGTAGAAGGTAAAGTGAGCTCAGCTGGCACTTCTACCCCCACATTGTACTTGTAAGCCTGATATGTTGTTTAGAGATTAACTTTATAGACTTCATGCCTAGAAGCATGAAAAGAGTTCCTGAAGATCTGGGAACTGAAGATTTTAGCTGCTTTTATCCAGTTCTAATCCCTTTTTTAGTCACTTGAGAGGAGAAGTGAGTATTTTCTGCAGGTGAAAACCTATATGTAAAATATTTTAAAGGACTTTCTACCTGAGAGACTGACAAAGAGTTCATGTTGTAATGTGTAATGATGAACTTGGTTAAAAAAACAATAGCTGAAATTGGAGGAAAATAATCCAGTACTTAACTTCTGGGAATCTTCTTCATGCGCTCTGGGGAATCTAGCTATATTCATTCTTGAGTACTCTTACCATCGAGACAAGAGTGTTTATTTATAAAGCCTGTCTTCTGACATAAGTCTTAAATGGGTTTTTATTATTTGTCACTAGCACAATCAGCAATATTTTACCTGGGAAGGAGAACTTCAATGTTTTTAAACATTTAGCAATAAGATACCATAACAAAATATTGTTCTATACTTTATCACTTGCAAATTATGAACTAACTTGAGTAATGTGAAAGTACACGACTAACTTATCAAGTACTTTTGTGTGACAGCCAGTACTGGCTGGCAGCAATACAATGACCCATAGTCATGGACCTGCCTAGTGCAGGAAAATATCTCTGCAATTAAACTTGTTTTAAGCAGCCTAAAGTATTCCCTAGTGGCAGCTTAAGTCTAACATGCTACAAATTATATTGTACAGGGGTATCCACTCAAACAGTGACCAGATCCTGAATTAGGTGGCCTACAAGATTGAAAAAAAAAAAAAAAAAAAGTAAAAAGCAGTAGCTAAGAATGACTACTGTGCATCTGCCATCAGGAAAGCTGGAGGTAACTGTAGTCCCAAGTGAACATCAGCTTCCTTGGGTGCTCCCTGAGAGTCTTCTTTAAAAGTATATGAAGACGATTAGTGAATTTGCAGTCTGACAACAGTAGGCATTATTCTGTGACTTCTGGTTGTGCATGGTAATTACAGGCTCATGGTCTTACTTTTAGGAGGTCATAACTCCTAAAAACAATTCTGTGGTGTTCTAGCCAGGATGTCATTAGGAGAGGACTCTCTCAGTGTCTACTTTTAAAATAACATGCAAGTTGGATTGCAAAAGTGGGATAACACTGCACCCCAAGAATGACAAGGTAGTATAAAGTAGCATGGTGCCTGTGTATTTAACATGGTCCTGTGCATCATTATAACCTTGCTCCCATGTGATATCCCTTTCAAGGGTGTTAGGTTTGGGTGCTGCCTCCTAGCCTTGGTCAGCAAAGCTCTCCCTAATCATGCTCTGCTTGGTTTAACTCTGTAGTCTAAGTCTGATCTCCTCAGCACTAAATGTTGTAATGCATCTCAGACTTGTTGGCTTCTTTGGAGCTACCCAAACTTGGCAGCTTGTGTTATCAAATCTTCGTCAGTCCTGGATTCACTGGAAGACTTACAGGTTTTGCTTTTGAAGATGTTGGAAGTAGAAAAGTATGGGAAGTTTGGTTAATGTCCTGTGCTGATATCTGAAACATTCCCTTGGAGGCAGTAAGAGAAACTTGTGTGGAATAAAGCTTTCTTCCCCCTTCCTCCCCACCTCCATTTTTATATATATTGAGGATCCAGCTCCTGAGACAGTAAGAATAACAGATGCTTCTGCACCTTAGGAACATCTCAAGTGGCCAGCAAATCAGATATTCTGCTTGGTGATATGATGACAAATTACCAGCAATTGGGATACCATATAAACAAGGCTCATAGCTCTGCAGTTTGAGGCACAGCTTTCTCATCTAGCTTAGAGCCTTATCTCTAGTTCTGTATCTTGAGTGTTTCTCAATACTGCTGTTGTTGCTTAAATGGAACTAATGTGTAACTTAACAACTTGGCTCTTGCTTCTGCTTATCAAAACTTCTAATCTGTCTAATCGATAGCTTGTGTTCTTGCTTTCAGACAAATCTACCTATCTTCAAACTGAAAGAATCCACAGTTAGAAGAAGATATAGTGACTTTGAATGGCTAAGGAATGAACTAGAAAGAGAAAGCAAGGTGAGTAAAGTGAAAAGTAAATACAAGTCTTCATAGACATACCAAGAGTCATGATGCTGAAATGTTTCATGCTGTTCTAAAGCCTGTATCATATAAAGTAGATACTGTGGTTGAAAATGCCCAGAAATAAACCATGGTGTCAGTCTTTTTATCAAGCCTCTGTGCTGCAATACTAGAGGCTTTTTGTTTTAATAGTTTTGAGTTAATTCAGAGATAAACTACTTGATTTCAGCTTACCTGTGTGGGCAGGGACTGTTCTTCTCTGCTCATGTTTTATTACTTCACTAGGAATGTGACTGATGAGTTGGGTCTTCTAGGAGGAAGAGGTGGATGATCTTGCTTACAGGCTGCACTTAAGGACACTTCTGTCAATCTTTCAGGTTGTGGTACCACCTCTACCAGGAAAAGCTCTTCTCCGTCAGCTCCCCTTCCGAGGAGATGATGGTATATTTGATGATTCCTTTATAGAGGAAAGGAAGCAGGCTCTTGAACAATTCATAAACAAGTAAGTGTTGGATCTAGTTATGTAGAGACCAACCTGAACCTCAGCCCTGGAAAATTGAATTGAAGCTACTAATCCTCCGAAGGGTGCACTAGGTTCAGAATATTAACCTCTGTATAATCTTGCAGTAGGATGTACTAACAGTATTCATCCCATTTAGTTTGAGTACCTTAGTGCTTACCTAAACAGCTGAAATGACTGTTAGTGTTGTTGCTAATTTATGCAAATTGCTATTAAAATTACAGTGTTCAAAATAATTCTACTTTATAATTTCTGGAAAGGTATCTTCCAACTGGGTGAACAGTAGAGCTCACAGTGGGCTTACAGCAGTTTACTTTGATTGCAGATGTGAGGTATTATCAGTTTGTGTGATGATGCATATTTTCTCTAATCATCCTGAGAATCTTTCTGAAGATTCTGAAGTAAAAACACTACTCGAGGTATGCACACATAGTTTGAAATAGACACTTTGGATTTTGTCCCTGCCTTTCAAAGGGTGAACAGAAATTATAGTAACAAAGTCTTATGATTCTTTTTCCACCATCTGACACTACTAACCACTGTCTGTCCAGTGAGCTGAATAGCTGGTTAATCTCTTTAGCAGTGTGGATCCAAACAGTGGGTGAGGAGTGTTGTCAGTTAACCAGCTCCTCTGGTCCCTGGAGTCAATGCTGTTCAGATCAATTGGACTTGGGACTGCTCCCTCCGGGGATTCCACCTGTCAGTTCCCCTGGCATTCTATTCTTGTTCAATAGCAATGCTGTTTAACAGGAACAGAGGATGCCTGTGAGTTACCCCAAAACTTATGAAAATGTACTTTGTCAGTTACTGTTAGTTCAGGCATATGTCTTGGAGTTGCAAGTGACTAGTTCACTAAAACTATCTGTCCTGTACAAGTAAGTGTGACCATATGAAATCTCTGAAATTTTGCTTCACATAATTGCTTCTTAACTCATTTTAGAAGTATTGCTAATGGTTCTGAACAGGTGAAATGCTTCAGACTGCTCTTTTTGTTGTTCAAAGACAAGTGGAGTGAATTTCCAAAGCATCCAGTAGTAAGATGGAATGTGTTTGGGTTTTTTTTAATGCTGTAAAATCAGGGCAGTCATGACTGTAAAGTACAACCTTTATCCATGCAGACTTAAATGGAGAAAAAGGTGCATTTACTGGAAGTTTTGTATGCTGAGTCTGGCAATATGCATGGGAGCAGCTGATGAGAAACAGTCATCCTCACTCTCTGAAATACTCTGTATAGCTGACAGAAATGGAATGGCTAGTTTATTGGTACCCATTCTTCAGTCCTACTGCAAGTAATAAATGGATTTTGTGGACATGTAAAACTTTTTGGTTAATTTTTCCTCCTTTGAAACATAAAAGGAGATTAATGTAGATATTGATGTAGTGGCAGAGTTGAGTACATCTGGAATAAGGCTTTCCAGGCAAAAATCATAGCAATTTAATTCATCAGTGTATTCTAATGGCATAACCAACTCATTAAATAAATATTAGTAAAGTTTTGAACCATGTAGTACCTTTAAGGCTTCTACCAAGTGCTCTGGGCACTAGTGAACTTAGACCTCAAGGTCCTTTGCATGGTACAGTCACATTATTGCATAATCAAAGCTGATCTTTGCTTCTGGAATTAAAGAGTCCCTCAGATAACTGATACCACTCGAACAAAAAAAAAAAATAATCTTGGTGCACCGATGCTAGTTCTTAATATTTGGGAGTGTGAGATGGGTGTTGTTGAGAAGCTTTGTCCCTCTAGATGTAAAATTTGAATCACAACAGTGCAGCTTGAGTCGGCTGTCTTGGACCAATTTGCTGGCACCACCATCAACACTACAGTGACATTCACAAGGGTGGTTATGTCTCAACACTCTTGTCTGCCTCAGGCTGACTTAGAGATACATTAAAATTCTTGAAGTAGCAGCTGCTGTGTGTGAGGGTCACCTTGGTGAAAAATATTGATGGAAAGTCAATGCAGATTGAGGTATTCCTGTGAAACCAAGAGCTGAATCAGAGATCAGATCTAGTCTTGCAATTCAGCCACCAATTTTAAAGCCTTCATGAAAGGAAGAAATTTGCTGCTGCCTCAACCCCTCTTGTGTATCTTTTCCTTGAAGTTTAACACTAGTAAATGATAGTACCCATCATTCTGATGGGGTAAGAAACTCAAACTAGTTACTCTAGACTGTCATCCTTGTGAACTAGTGCTTGAGACTGCTGGCCTTTTACTAGAACCTGGCAAGATGGATACATTTAATAACTACACTTGAAATAATCCATCAGTACTGAATAGGAGAGCTCAGCTTCCTTATTATAAGTTCCTCAGTGACAAGTGAGTATGTTCTGTGGTGAAATAAACACTAATAGGTAACTTTGGAGAAGATGCACAGAAGTGCTTGGAAGTGTTGCTGAGCCATTGGAGCTGAATTTGTGTTGCATGTGTTCAACCAGATGCCTTCCATTATGAGTGGAAATATTCTGACAGATACAGAGGCCACCAGGCCTACATAGGCTGCCCTTGGGACCGTGGGTGACTTTCTCTCCTGAGGGAAGCAGTCTGTCTTGATTGACCAAACTGGATGTAGTTATTTTCAAACCAAACTGCATTAGGTGTTCATGTCCATAAATGATGAACTTTCAGGTATCTGATTCTTTTGGATTTTGACCTACACAGCAGTCTGCATGGTATTTTAAGGGTTCAAGTGCAGTACCTTGTGATTTTCTTCCAAGTTTGTGAGTGTCTCCTAAATCAAATTCAACTCCTTTACTGTTAAAAGGATTTTTTTTTCAGCTTCAATTAAATCCACAATAGAGATGCTGGTGTCCCCTAGAAGAGGCAAGCTCTGTCTGCTGTATTTGCAAGCTACCACATGTGCAATGAGCAGAAGGGGTACTGGCCATGTGCAGTGCTGCCCGTAGAGGCCAGAACACTGACCCTGGGGAGTCTCTGGAGCAGTGCCTGAGCCTTCGGGAAGCCTTTGCCCCCCCTGCTGGAGCCAGGCTTCAGCTCTGCTGGGACAAGCTGCTGCTCACTACCACTGGCAACTGAGGGGATAAGTGGCTTTTAGAAGGGTGTCCCGTGGCAAAAGTCTTAAGACCTTTTAAAAAAAAAATCCTCATGCCTTTTTTAGCTCTAGATTTCCTAATGCTAGAATGAGCACTTCCTTGGACAGTCCCATCAATTGCAGGTGACAGATGATGATGTCACATGCTTCCAGGGGATCAGAGGTAGCTCAGGGTTCCTATGGACTAACTTCATCTGGGGAAGTGTGCTAAATCTTGCTGCTAGAAGGCATTCTGGTTGCCAGCAGTGAAGTGAAAGTGGGATCTATGCCCAAGTGCAGAACAATAGGTTATTGGTACAAAAACTTGATCTGCAGGATAGCTGCACGTAGGCTCAATAGGTTCACACTAATGCTTGTTTTTTTCCTCTCCAGGGTTGCAGGCCACCCACTGGCACAGAATGAGCGCTGTCTTCACATGTTCTTACAAGATGAAGTAATAGATAAAAACTACACACCATCCAAAATAAGACATACTTGAATTTTAAAAGCATCTCCTCAAATATTAGTGGTTCTTATGCTTGGTTTTAAGAGGTTGTGGTTTGTTGTAGCATGCTGAGGATGAACAGGCATGAAGTCTCCACTAACACCAGTACACTGCTTGGTCTTTGCATATGCTTTATAGCATTTAAGAACTCACTTGTCTTCTAGCTAAATCCCTCTGAATCCTTGATTTAAGAGTATTATACTATGAAACCATCCACCCCTTGCAATGTCTCACAAACCTTTCCACTATTATTTGCAATGACTTAACAATGTTTACTGACTTGGCCTTACTTGAACTTTCACAACTGTAGTGTCACGTGTTCACTTGTATTTGACTAAACTGCTATGCTGTTTCTGAGGTAGTCACCTGTCTGAATGTCTGTAGAAAGACTGCTTTATTTCTGATATCCTGTATGAGAAACACTTATGCAATTGTCTTCAAGCTTGTAAAACACTTTATACTGAAGTAATGAGGGAATTATCTTTATATTCTGTAAGAGGAAAAAATTGAATTTATATACTAAAGTAACTTGTCTAAAGTTTTGAAATAAAAGTGAAAATGCACTTCAAATGTTTTGTTACTCTTGACCTTGAGTGTGGAGTGTCTCGTGCTTTCTGAGGAGGAGGGGCTTGACTATGCTAAGTGAACTGGTGTTACAGACTCACTGTGATGCTCCTCCACAATGTAGTTCTGTATCACTAACAGCCAGCACTAAGTACCCTTAGATGCTGGCACTCACTCTGCAAGTGTTAGGGAACATATAAAGGTATAAAATGCTGTTCCTGTGTTGTGGAGCCAAAGTTGGAATACCACTCATGGTGGGCAGTCAACAGATCTGTGACTTTAATTACTTTGGGGAAAGAGTACCTTTCTACCTGGGATGAGAAGCATCAGTCTAGCTTCAACTAGCTAGTGAAAACTGCCATCCTATAGAGAAAGGCATGTTTACATGACTTATAACATTCCTAGATTAAAATAGCTCTGCTCTACAAGTAGAATTAGGAACATGAAGTCATACAAGTCTGCTGTGAGACGTGATCATAGACCCCTTCCCTGAATACTAAAGGAAGGGTGATCTGTAGCATTGTGCTGGTTTGACCACTGGTGCAAGGCAGGTGCTGGATTGCTGAACTGCAGTTCCCAGGCAGCACTGCTGAAGTTGTCTTTCATACAAGAAGGAAGTAAGCTAGAGAAGCTTCCTTAGTCTTCAAAATGTGACATGGAAGATGCCTATTCAGATGCTCTTGACAGCAGATTCCAGAACACTCTAGTAACAATTTGCTTTAGTGTTTTGTGCTATTTGGTAGGTACATGTTGGCTTAGACTAAGCTCTTCTGCTTTTTTCCTTTTTATGACACTTATCTCTGTAAAGAGCATCCTACAAACTTGCTGGCAAAATTAGTAGCTTCTTTTTGCTAAGACCATTAACCTCATTTATGGAAATCTGAATGTAAAGGACTGAACTGACAAGGCAGTGATGGCTGGCTGGATTACACATAGTACTAGTGATTAGCTACAATGAATAGATAGATGTTTGAATAATTGCTCTGAATAATTTAAATTTAGGTGGAAACCTCATACTTAACTGCAACTGTGTTGATTCTCTCTAATTGTTCTATTCACAAAACCAAGGACCAAAACTGACAGTCCATTTGCAGCCCAGGGCTGTCACCTTTCAAGGTATTTTTGATAATGTAAATAATTTCTAAATTTCCCTCTTCTTGTTGAATCACCCCTAAAAGTTGAGTTATTCTTGAAAAGGGAGAAAAAGGATTAAATGTATTGAAGTTTCATTATGTAGGTTTAGATACAGAGTAAATTGTTACTTTTCTCAAGTGTTATTTTCTGAAAGGAGCTTCTTTCAGAAACCAAAGTAAATGCCACATCTTAAACCTGAAATGGGATGACACAATCTCTATAATTTGCCCTGAAAAGAACCAAAGTATTTAAGCTGAAGAGAGAAAAGCTGCATGCTTGGTGTTAAAGTATTCCTATTTCCAAAGGCAGGAATTTGGTGCATTGGTCTCTTAGAATGACAGGACATTTGCATAGCTCTCTGGGATCTCACCTAGCCTTCAGTCCTTCAAGGCTAGCTAGAGACCCCAATTCTAGTGGAGTGTAACTGGTTGTGCTTCAGTGCAGTGTGCAGTAGTGGGAGCAAGACATAGTCTGAGATTAGCTGTGCCTAAACCATAGTGATCTGGGCATTGTTCCCAGCTTGTGAGTGTGCTCTGCAGCTGGGCCAGGTCTTGGAGGTAAGAGGATGAGATATGGGTGTGGTCCCATTGCCTTGCCTGCTTGGCCAGTTCGCTCTGTTTTGCCCTCTGGCCTGGGTGATGTAGGGGCTGGGACTACAGCAAACTGCAGGGTGTGATAGTCTGATTGCCTAGCAGGGCGGATGTAGTTCATGTTTCTTGCTGCTGTGGGACAGCAGTGTGAATCTGATTGAAATGGGTGTTCTGCAATGGATTCTGTACAGCGCTGGGTTCTACTTCTCTAGCTCATAAACTGAATTGTCACAGAGTGAAAAACCACAATTGATTTTTCTGCCTATCAGGTTCTTCTTAGTGTAGAGATCAGAAAATTATTGAAGATTATATCAGGTACAGGAAGAATGGATTATAAGCTGTTTGTTGGTTTCTAAGAATGTGCTGTGCCCTGTGATAAGGGCATGTTTAAGTGCTCCAAGCTACTTTGTATAGAAGATACTTTGAGGTCACATAGCCCGTGATTCATCTTGTGTATTAATGGTTTATCTGTCTTGGAAAAGATAGAATGTGAGACCCAGCAGACTGCAAATGGAAGAGAGCTGGGGTTAAAACTTTGACCTCTGAAACATGTGAGATTTTTGAGCTTGGAAGTCAACAAAGCTAGGATTTCACCTGTGACCTGTATTCCTTGACACTGCAAACCAATGAGCCATCAATACACACAGTATTTTTCCACCTGTCATTTTAGCATGCATGGTTCTTCAGGTACTCAGTGCCATATGAACAATGCATTTCCCTCCTACTATTGCCAAGTTGTTCTGTCGACTGGGAGTTGTTTCCCTCTTTCTTTGGTGTGGCTATGCAGTTAGACACCTTAATAAAACCTCAGTCTTTAATTGAAGCAGTACTTTTTTACCCATCACCTTTTGTTAGCTGCACAGTTCACCGATATTAACAATAGTAATAACTTGCAACAGAAGGCATATACTGGGGTAGACCTCTGACGCACAGTGTTGTATTCTAGAAAAAGCAACATGAGAAAGAAACCTTGAGAAAGAAACCTTGCAGCTAGTATTTGTTTGGATTACAGGAAATAGCTCTATGTAGGACCTCACAAGGCAGAATCACCTAAGCTACTCCTTTAATGTTAAGTAGGGGACAGTGAAAGAAGCTGATTAAGGACAATGGTTAAAAGAACAGTGGAAAGTAATTTAAATTCAATATATTTTTATTCTTTGTAAATACAATGAGTACAACTTTTTAACTTCACAAATCGGTTAATCCACTTTGTACAGGAAAAGTTTTACTCATTCTATGATAGTTCAAGTGCTGATCTTTCTCAGTGCTAGTTCCTAATAACAAATCAAATTTTGAAAAGTACAGCAGCTATCTTTAAAATTTTTTTCTACATTTTTCGTACATCAAATAAGCAGCTTATAACGTTTTCGTGTGTGAGAGGGTGTAGGCGAACAAGGCTTCAAAATTAGAACCTGGAGTTTTCTAAAAAGGCATTGGAGACTTTTGGAAATAGTTAGCATTGTATCAGTCAACAACTTTTATTTCTTTGAAATAAAATTCCTTCCATTGATTTTTTTTTTATAGTCATTTCATTTCTCTGCACATCTAATCGACAGAGTTTGGCCACCGTTGCCTTTGGTTTCAGCACTGTGCCAACGGGACAGCCAGCAGATCACTGAAGCGGTCATCTCCATTGTATTTGGTTTTGCTGTTTTAGTCTTCCTTTCTTGTGTTGTCTATTTTCAGGTGTGTGTGTGATTGTATGTCTGTGTGTGTGGAAGAAGAAGGAGGGAAAGTCGGGGAGGAAATGTATAAAGCTCTTCGGTCTTTGAGATGTTAACCGAACAAATTGTGGTGACATCCGCGTCAAAGATCACCAGTTCATTTTGTAGGAAGAATGGAGCTGCCGTCATAAGCTACCTTTTAATCAGTTCTGAAGGCCACTTCATGATGTATTATAGCAGAAGCAATGTTTTGGTAACTTCGTCTCAAATGTTGCCTATCATATTAAAAACATTTTCCCAACATAGGCTACTTTTAAAACAATTCTGAAGGCCACCACATCTTGTGTTACAACAGAAGCCAAGTTTGGTCACCCGGTTCCAAATACTGAACAAGCTAAAGTACCTTTCACATTTTGTCTCAGATCTGCCAGTTAAATGAGAGAATAGCAGAGTCTTTGTTAACTATGACTGGCATCTGAATTGCCTCCATCCTGTAGTAACAGGAATAGCAGCCAAATTCCAACCACTTTCACTTTTTCTATAGAACAAAGCATTCTCTCCATGATCTAAATCACTCTGTTCAGAGCAGCAGAATCATATCTACTGGGGTATTTTTTGTCAATGAGTTTAAGGACTAAACATTCCCAGGCTTATGCTTCCTGTAGATTTTGTTAGTTGAGGCTTATTCTCCATAGATAAAAGTTCTTCTCAAACTGTCCATCCTGATTGTTTATTTTAAGGTAATTTATATGTCGCTGGATTTGTACATATCTGAAAGCAGTCTTGTGATTGGTACATTCCCAATGGTCTTTTTGAAAAACACTTCTTCTATTGTAGATGGACTAATTGAACGTAAAGCTGGTAAAAGCAATAGAAGTTTTCCAAAACGACAGGGTTGTGTGGGATACCTGGGAGACAGAGAGATAAATAATTTTATTGAAGTTTTTAAGTATTTTTTCAAAGAAAGAACTTTATTTTATAGAAAAAGACCAATATTTACTAAATTGCACAAGTGGTGCTACCTGTGTGTTCCAGTTTGAGACAAATTTGGGAGGAAACCCCATAACCTCAATCTAAGTGCAGTCTGCATGGTCTAGAATGACTCAGAATCTAGTGGGACACTGGTGTCACCCCAGGACGCTGTGCCAAAACCCTGTGTTTTGTACTTGTGTGAGCAAGAAGATTGACTCCTAGGAAAACTCTCCATAGCAGTCAGCAGAATATAGGATGAGGTTTCTGAGTTTTGTGTAGCTCGTTTGTTCATTCCCCTAGAGCAGGAGCAATACAAAAACTGGACCTGCTCTGATGTGTCCCTCATACAGCAATGTTCTCAATGCAGTTCAGAGAAGAGCTTGACTGGTAGTAACTACCCTGCCATTTGAAGTACAGTTTAAAACTAGCTGGGTTGTCACAGTAATCACTTTAGCCCCTTTTTGGTTAGCAGATATATTGAATACCAGTTGACACTTGGAAGGAAAGCTTTTGTTAAAGCTGTTTTTCCCCAGGTAATGTGTTTGTGTATAGGATGTTTTCCATCCTTTCTCCCAGCTTTCAGAGTCAGCACAGGATAGGATGTACTGTTCTGTGCTTATGCTGTCTTTACAACAGTGATTCTCAAACTTCTGCTTACAGTGGTCTCCCTAAAGGAAAGTGTAGGTTGTTTGGACAAACACGCTGCTTCTCCAGAGTGCCTTCCCTTGCATCCTGTAGAGAATGACTCCAGTGGGATCAAAGGGCTGATACTGCAGTGACATTGGCAGAAGGGTAAGTTCAAGCCTGAGGATGAAAGACACTGGCTGAAAGCCCTCTCACAGTGGAGTCTGAGTCAGTGGACTGCACTTCTCTCTTGTAAAAGGATATTGTTTGCAACATACACTGGGTAGCACAGTATCTAAATACTTCCAGCAATGCAGAAATGCTGTGGAAAAGTTGTTCTCTTGGAAGGGAAGCTGTGGCTATGTATTCCTCCCTGGCTTCTCTCTCCAACAGACCCTGTCATACTTAAGGTCCCCCAGTGAGCAATCTTAATGGAAAAGGCTTTCCTTAAGAACAGGAAGAGACTGGTATGCAGCAGTTACTCTTTTTGCTCTGAAGCAGCCATAACTGGATGGAATTTGCATTTTTTCTTCCATCCCCAGTGCAGGCCATTCCCTGTAGACTAACAGAAGTGCTTCAGAGACTGCTACCACCTGATCTCTGATACTGATAGGATTTCTGCCTGACAGGGCTGCTATGACAGCAAATCAAAGTTTCAGAGGGAAAAAATGGTATAAAAGTTCCTTTTCCACTGCTCCATTGCCAACTGTTTTAGTCTCATGGACCTCCACTGCAACTAAAGGACTTTGCTGCAGCATCACAGTGGGATTCATAAATTCTGGGGTTTTCATTTGAACCTGAGCACAAACTCCAGGCAGCAGAGCCACTCCAGGAAGAGCCATTTAAGTTCCTTGTGTCCTGATTTCTGTGTCTGCAGAATGGAGGAGACTATATGAGAACTGGAGATCATGGGTGAAAGGTGCTTGTACTGGTCTGACATGCAATGTTTTGAGTATCACTTTTAGTGGTATTTGATTGAATAAAATGTAGGGGAAAATTTAGCCCTCTGAACTGCAAAGTTACTCACAGGTATCACTTCCCAGAGGAAGAGCTCTCCTTTTAACATTTTTGTATTTGTTTAAAAACACCAGAGTGCTGGAGCACACCCGAAGAGGAGCAACAAAGCTGGTAAGGGTCTAGAGCACAAGTCCTGGTTAAGGTTAAGGGAGTTGAGGTTGTTAAGTTGGAAGAAAAGGAGGTTAAGGGGAGGCTTTATCACTCTCTATCTGAAAGGAAATTGTAGTAATGTCGGTTTTGGTCCCTGCTCCCAGTCACAAGCAATACGACAAGAGGAAATGGCCTCAAGTTGCACCAGTGGAGATTTAGTTTGGATATTAGGAAAAATTTCTTTCATGAAAAGGTTCTCAGGCATTGGAACAGGCTGCACAGGGAAGTGGTGAAGTCGTCATGCCTGAAGGTATTTAAAACACATGTAGATGTGGCACTTGGGAACATGATTTAATGATGGACTTGGCAGTGTTAATGGTTGCACTGGATGATTTTAAGGATCCTTTCCAACATTATCTATGGTTCTATTTCATCAGGAAATGCCAAATCCCAGCAGGCTGACAGCCAATGTATACTCTCTGTAGCAGCCTGGTCCCCTTTTCAGTCACTGCAAATGCCACCCTCCAGGCAGTGGCAGCAGGATTTTGCCCCTACACCTGCCAGAAGCATTGACAGAAGACCCCACTGACCTGGTGTGAATGTAGCTGTTCAGGGTGAGCTGGGCTTCGTCTTGAAGAGCTGCTATGGCGGCAGCATTTCGGAAACTCCTCAGTTCAGAACCACTGTGTGTGGGCACTGGAAAGCAGATCAGTTACTAGTTCAGCTTGACTCTTGGGTGGATCAAAACAGTTCAGCTAGTGCTATCAATGGAAATTAAATGTTCCCATTAGTTCCCCAGCACTCTGCTGTCAGCCCTTTCAAAATGCAGCAATGACTATTGGAATTCAATATTGGCAAACCTAGTGGGTGATACAAAGCTATGCCTGATTTAAAACATCATTTTCACTTTAAAGCAGCAACCTCATCGTTATCAGACCAGAAAAGTGAGAGATCCTTTCTGCTTACCAGCTTTAAAAGTGACAATGCATTTGAGACAGGCAAATTCAGTAGCATCTAGCCGAAGTTGTCTAAATCTAGCCACAACCTCCTGCAAAGCCTGTATTTCTGAAATAATTTTATTCAGCTTCTGAGAATCTGTATTGTCACCGTTCATGCCTGAAACAGAAACAGATGAAATAAATAATATTAAAGGCATTTGCTTTATTTTATATTGATTTCTGACAAAATCCTCTGTATCAATGTCCTCTCTATTGTCACACTTGTCTATCTGGTTCCATGTAAACTGACTATATTGTATGAAAGTTAATATAAAATCTTCTCTTGGATGATAACAAACACAGTAATTTGCATTTAAATGACAATTCAAGCAGACATGAATACAACAAAACAACATTATTTGCATTTAAATATAGATTTAAAAATGACAGGTATGCTCTATTGTTCAGTAGGAATTTGTTATTCTTTACATGTTGTTCTTTTTTCAGTAATGTATTTTTATGGTAATTTTTGTAACAAAGTCATTAAATTGTGCAATTCTTACCAGATACAGCCAGTAGAGTGTTAGCATCAACTGGAATGGCCCATTGTGCTATTCCTAGAACAAACAGTTCTCTCCAAGCATCTTCCAAAAGCATCAGCTGTCATACAATAGATGTACAATATAACATAGTGTATAATTTATAGATTTATAAACAATTTAAATATGTAAATTTCTGTTATTTTAAAAACTACTTTAAATGCCTGTCATGGTATTCCCCCACAGCATTCATTAACTCTTCTCTTAGCCTTTTGAGAAGGTGTCTAGAAATAAGTCTATGCATTGTAGAAAAACACTGAGGGTTGGCTTACTGTGCACCATGTTGTGGACCAAAAGGGAAGAGAAAGAGAGTGAGAACTCTTCCCAGAGCATTTGCTCACAACACTTTCTTTCTCAGCATGGTATGGGTTCTCTTCTTCCCCTCAGCATTTAAACAGCTGTTCTAAGGACAGGTTGGATGAGTGCTTTCCTCTTGCTTCCTGGGGATTACACTCCTTTCCCTCAGGAAGGCATAATTTTGTAAGAAAAGCCTGGATAACATCCTGGATCAATGTAAGGAGCAGTGTTTTATAGCACACACATCCATCTTATAACCCCTTCCTTACTAAGCCGGTCTCTAGATCTGTCAAGCACAGCATCTGGACACAAACAATTTTTCAGTGTCACCTTTTATTCTGCTCTTTTGCTTAAAATCACTCAGAAATTCCAGGCACTAAGAGCTGTTTCCTTTCAGAGATGCAAATATCCAGGCACCTATGATGACAGCATTGCTAGTTTTCTGCAGTTTTTGCACACTGTGTGTCTGTATGGAGGATGTGTTTTTCTCTGTTTTCTCTGAGGCAATGCTTGTGGTTTCCCTGAAGAGGCAGCAGTGCATCTGAAGAGGAGACAAGACTTCTGGAAATGCCATCTGGCAAAGCCAGAACAGACATGTTTAGTCTTGAGGGCATTTATGGGTTGTTAGCCCAGACCAACTCTTAAGAGAGGTTTGGAGGGCCTCTGGTTCAGCTGAAGTTCATGGCCAAAGGGCACGTGGTGATGCATACGTGTTGCTGGGACATTGTGTCACACAATAGAGCGGGAGAGATTTGAAGGGGTGAGAACTGTAGTGGGCTCAGAAGGTATCTTCTAGCAGCTCCTTGCAGTGAAAGCAGATTGCCCAAATCTCAAGCAGAAAAAAAAAAAAAGAAACCACCAAACCAAAACCCCCAAAACCTGCCATCATTAATGTTGTTATGGTCCTTGAAACTTTCAGCGGCTTAGCTTCTTAGAAAAAGAGGAAAGAGGGTACTTTGAGTATGTTAAGAGTCTGTAAAGAAGAAAAAGTGAAAAAAGATGCTGTACCAAATTAATGATAATATCCTTGGAATCAGACATGTGAAAGTAGTTGGTGATACCGAAAGCATCAGTAAAAGCAAATCTTTTAATCTGCATGCAACCTCTTAACAATATTGCTGTTCAGGACAGTGTTACTTGTTGCCAGCCACTAGGACACCAGGCAATCGGCAGAAACTGCTCAGGAAATTCCACCTGAATATGAGAATAAACTTCTTTACTGCACCAAGCACTGGAACAGGTTACCCAAAGTGTTTGTGGAGTCTCCCTCACTGAAGATATTCAAGAACTGCCTGGACACAATTCTGTGCCATGTGCTCTGGAATGACCCTTCTTGAGCAAGGAGGTTGGATCAGATGTGATCCCTTCCAACCTGACCACTCCTGTGATTCCATGATTACAAGTTTTTAACCACCCTGTCCCAATCTGAATGGAAGGAAGAATTCTTAGAGTCTCTGCTCTCAACTTGTCACTACAGGGTTATGTCCATTTTATGCTTTTTTGCCCCGTGTGCTGTGCAGAACTTCTCCATAACCTAAAGGCATTATGACAGGAAGGTACTCGTGTCTCTGCATACTGTTGCTGTTTGAAACACTTACATTGGATTTTACAGTACCAAAACCTGCCCAGATCATTGTGTTAAATGGAGGTGGGAAGGGGGTGCTGTCTCTAGAGTGTGGTGCCCATCTCAGCTTTCTTCTGAGAGCAGATGAATCTACTCTTAAGTTTCCTAACCACTGCAGCCTGCAAACCCAGTCCCTCCTCTGGATAATCCCATCTGATGGATATGCAGGTGTCTGTATGACATAGGAAATGATTTGCCAGTCTTTCATTTGCTTTTGTCAAACTTTTTTTGTCATTCATTCATGCAGATACAATGGTAATGAATGGTGGTTTCCTGGAAGATATCAATTTCATATTTTCTTTCCCACCAAGTCTTTAAAGTCAGAAGATTTTAGAAATAAGAGACTATTCCAATAGCTAAAGCTTTCTTCATGCCTATGCATAAGTCTGTAAAACCACCAATTAAAATAATTCATGCTGAAGTCATACTCAGCCCTCCTTCTTCAAAGAAACAACAAATACCTGGCTTTCTGAACAACTGGTTTTGCTTTTTCATCAGCCCCATCCTTAGTGTGACCTTTGGTCGTGACCTGCATTGGGCCAACCTGTCTCACAGATAATGTGGGCGGGTGTGCAGGGCAGCAGAACTAGAAGCATGACATTTTTTGTTGCGTGGGTTCCGGTTCAAGGTGGACTTATCTGTATGAATCTAGGGAAGGGACACAGTCTCTGTTTTACCTGAAGTGAGCAATGCAGCAATGCTCAGACTTGTGTTTTATCAGCAAATTGGTTTCTATTTATTTCCCTGCCTTCAAGATAAAACCACCCCTGAGTCCTGAAGTTACAGTGCATTTGCCTTTTTAGAAAAGCACAAAAAAAGCAAAATTCAGAAAAATATTTTAGTCTCTCCTCAGCCAGATGTCAGGGATACCAAAAGAGAAACGCAGACATTTACAGCTGGGCCACTGCCAAATTAAATAAAGCAATAGCAATGTTATAAAAATAAACTGTATGATTGATCACGAAATAAGGTGATTAAAATCAGAATTATTTCTTCTCCAGCTCTCCTAAGTATGGCAGGGGAACCATGCAGAAAGAGGTCCAAATCAAAGCTTTTGAGCTGAGCAGCTCTGAGTTTTGAGGAAGCTGATTTGCAATGAGGTACAGAAAGTGAGAGTGATGTTAAGGAAAGGCTGGGTTTTTAAAGTAATTCACTAAGATTAGTCCCTGCTATGAAAGTGAAAGACGTGATGGGTTATTTAATGGGAGCACTGTGGTATCTATGGTTAATAAGAGCCGTGCTGTTTGAGGCATACTTGGTCACATGCCGTAGAGATTTCCCCTGCTCCCAGATCCTGCTGCCTCCTCCTCTGCACGCTAACAGAGATGATGATGTGGGAAATGCCTCTCTATTATGTCAGATAAATGCTTTGCTTAGGGAGCCTCCTGTGGACACCACTGGTCTAGAGACGGAGCCAGTCTCGTCCCATGTGTTGGGGCTGCTGCTGGAGCAGCACACCTGCTTCTTGTCCCTGACACTTGAGCCTGTTTCTTTGGTTGCTCGCTGTGACAGACTCAGTGCTCCACAGGATTAGTGGCAGCATAAGACACAATTAGAGAGCAGCAGAATGCCCCACTGGGATTGTTGTCTTCCTACTGGCATGTGTGACCTTCCAGCCCCTGTCTCATCACTCCCCTCATCCTCACCGCATAGCAGGACTGCAGGTGGAGCTGAGCAGCATTCCTCTTTGTCTAATTTCACAACAAGGATTTCAAAACGTGGGTTTGGTGCTAGAAAATGAGCATTTTATATACCTTATCTTTATAACACATTGTGACCATCATTATGTACCTTTAGTTTGAAAACACTATTGGTTTCCTAA
The DNA here is from genome assembly GCF_009819655.1 of Sylvia atricapilla. Classification (NCBI taxonomy): domain Eukaryota; kingdom Metazoa; phylum Chordata; class Aves; order Passeriformes; family Sylviidae; genus Sylvia; species Sylvia atricapilla. The sequence continues at coordinate 44,602,215 of NC_089142.1, read as the reverse complement.
GGAGCTCTTTTCTTTTGGTTCAAAATACATATTTGCATATCAACTGCAACACTTGTAATGTGCTTCTGGGGAGAAGAACTAGTTCCTCTGACAACTGCTATGTAACATCTACGGCACAGTTTTTGTGGTTGTTATTTTAGTAAATTAGCTCAATCATATCAAAGTATTAGATGTCTTTTATGATTGGAGCTCTGTGTAGATTTCCACCCTTCCATTTTAAAATTATCTGATTACTTTTTTAAAAATTGGTGCATTATACAAAGCACACTGAGTCCTCATCAAGAATCAAATCATTAAGAAATTGTTTGTCTTGTATGGTTCACCTATGATTTACTTGAGGCAAAGGCACATTATCATACAGGAAAACAAAAGTATTAGGGAAGATTTTAATTAATGTTAAAAAATATTGGGGGCTGGCCAAATAATGCTTCCACCATATTGATGTAATTGTAAATCAAGGGTGAATAAGGAAAAAATGTTGGCTGTGTAAACAGTTGAGAGGAGAAGAGGAGGAGTAGGAGGACGAGAAGGAGGAGGAGGAAAATTTGTCTTCAGAAACAACTTCAGTCATATCCTGAGACCATAAACTTAACTAAGCATTTCTCATCCCAAAATAGCAAACTAAGATGCTATTCCCCATTTTATGGAAGGAAAAGTTGTCCTACAAGTAAAGAAGTAGTTTGGGCATACTAAGCTTGGTCTGCAGCCTGGTGATTTCTCCCTAGCACTTGTCCTTCCATAGTATTAGTTGTATGTTAGATTTCTTTTTCCTGGCTTGATTTTCACTTGCTTCATGAGATAAAAGTTGGAAGAAAGCAGTTTCTAGATCACTGCCTGGTTTTCAGGGACAGACTGAAACTCTGCACTGAACTTCAGAGCTGCTGAAGTCCATTATGGATTTCAAGGTCTAGGGCAGGAAGTTCAGGACCCCATGTGAAGTCTGAGCCTTCTTTAACAGGCAGGCCAGGCCGATGCCACTCCCACTGTCGGTGCCTTACCTGGTCTTGTAAGGACAGGGTGGAGAAGGCTGGAACACTTTTGGCCCACTTGATGCTCATGAACAGAAGTCTGGCTGCTGACTCGCAGACGGATTCAGTGGCCACTTCGTAGAGATACATAGGGGTACCGTTGACTTCATGTGGATACTAATGCCAAAGAGAAAATAAAGCCATTTCATACAGTGTCACTAAGGCAGCCTGGTTTTCCTCTCCCCTAAATTCAGTGCTCCTGCTCACGCCCAATAGAGAGTGTGCACTCTCATGTTCTGCAAGCAGAGGGCATTGCTTGCAGTGGGCTCATTCCAAACTGCTCCTTGCTGCTTATCCATGTGGATGAGCAGTACTAAAGAAACTGTTCAGAGCAGGAGGTGAAGGGAGAATGAAATCATTACACTGGAGGAGGGAAAGTGTACCAAAATTATGTGTCAGGCTTTAGTCTGTTACACAATAGCACACCTCTGATAGCAGAGTTAGAAGAATAAAAATTTGATTAACAACATGTTGTTTGTAACCTTGCTTCAGAAGCTGATTTAGCATTCCAACCCTGCTCAGCAAAGCCCTAAATATTCATTTAGCCTAAACCTTCATCTTGCTCCCTGACTGCAACAGGTTGTAAGTAGATGCAGAGAGCTAAGCATAACTCTATGCTTATCTAGAGGCTATGTAGGATTTGAATGGAGTTATGTTTTCAAGTGTGTGATACATTTTATTGCCAAATAATTTCTGATAATTTTTCAAAATTACCACATAAAACTGTATGTTGTGACCACATTTATGACAGGTTCTGACAAGCTGCCTACCTGCTCTGAAAATGCAGAACTATTTAAGCAGTTTCTTGTGCGATTTTCTAAATGCTGTGAAGACGCAAAATGCCATTGCAAATGCGCTAATGAAAAACATTGCCTTGCAGCTAATTCCTGTGCAGTTGAGGCCACAGCAGTACTTCCACTGGGCTGCTTAGGAAATGTCACAACCAAGAAGTGCAGAGAGCCAGCTTAGCCAAGTTTGGGTTTTGTGTCTGTGGGGACAAGCTGCAGGCTTTGGTCAGTACACAAAGTACTTTCTGAACTACACCACTGTGGAGACTGGCATTTTGCTGAAGAAAACTCATTCACAGGGATTGCATTCCTTGTGAAACAAGGTTTAAAACTGACTTGTGGATGGGCTCCAGGCAGGAGGAGCATTTCTGCATCCACAAAGGTGTAAGAATTTATGAGAGACAGGGTTTGTATAGAGCAGGGTGCCAGTTGGTCCTGCAGCATACCCCTTCTCCAAAGGGTGTTGCACCTCATATCCTCAGAGCTTTTAGGGACGTAACAAAAATCCCCACCACAACCCACAAAGCTTCAAGCCTTGCTGTTTGCCATGTCTACCCCAGAGGCAGGACGGAGCTGACGGGTTGCAGGCACCTCAGCAGCAAGGTTTGTAGCCTGCCGGGGGCCAGGGCAATGGCTGACCTTTGGGGTGGGCTGTGCCAGGCCCACCAGAGCCTGTCTCTCCGGGGTGCCAGTGACGGCGGCCAGCTCCAAGCCGTGGGGCTCCAGCTGGGAGACGGCGGTGAAGAAGGCGGGTGCCGGCAGGGCGGCAGCGGGGAAGTGCGGGGCCCCGCCGCTCTCCTCCTTGTGCCCGCGGAAGTAGAGGGCCACCTGCTTCCGTATCGTCGACGTCCGGGGGCCCCGCTCGTGCTGCACCGCTGTGGGGCATCAAAGAGAGGCCGGGGTCACCTCGGGGATCCGCACCGGGTGGCCCGCACCGCTCCATCGGCCTTCCCTCCCTCGCTGTAGTTTCCTGAGGCCAGCCCTGTGCCCCCCTGCCCGAGAGCTGTTCTTCTGGGGAGAAGTGTCTGAGAGCTGCCGCAGGATGGGAGGGTCATTAGTGGCCGGGCCGAGGAGACACCGAAGCGACACAGCGCTCCTCGGTTCAGAGCAGCTCCCTCCTGCTGCCCCGCCACCCCAGCCCCGGGAGAGGGGGAGCAGGTACCATCTTTGTTCATGTTGACCTCCAGGCACTTCTTCAGCCGGCAGGCTCGGCACTGGTTCCTGTGCGTCTTGTCCACCGGGCATCCTCCCTGCAACACAGCCAGCCGTCGGGCCGGGGGCGGCAGCGCGCCCACCCCGCCGCCCCAGGCGCCTGCCCCGGGACAGCAGGGCCGCCCCGGGACTGAGGGGCCGCCCCGGGACTGAGGGGCCGCCCCAGCCTGCGCTGTGCCGTGCCGGGCCGGGCCGGGCCGTGCCGGGCGGTCGGGCCAGGGACAGGGCGGGCCGGGCCGGGCCGCCTTCAGCACCCGAGACAGCGACGGCGGCGCCGCCCCCTCGGGGCTCCCGGGGCACCGCTCATCCCTCCGCGTTCCCAGCCTCACCTCCCCGCGGGGACACGCCGGGAGTGGGAAGGACAGCGGCCGGAGCGGGAAGGGGAAAAGCGAGGCTGCCTCCGCCTGGGCGCGGCACGACACGCCGGCGTGTAAACCCGTGTTTGTCCATCGCCTGGCTGTGCTGAGGCTTACTGGGTGGCTGCCCCTCTCTGTCTTCCCGTAGCCAGGCTGTGCCCTGCCCTGCCCGCATCCCTCATTCTCTCTCCGGTATCTCCCCCATCCCCTCCGGTGGGCTGGGGCGGGGGGACGTGCTGGGGGCACCCAGCGCCAGGGCTCGGCCCGTGACCCCCTGGGAAGGGAGGGTGAGGCTGCGTGGCTGCTGCATCTTGCTGCGGATGCCTCTCTGTTGGTAGGGCAAAGCAATGCGGGCCCCTGGGGAAATGCAGGGTAGGGGGTGCAGGCAGTGAAGGGGCTAGGCTGCGGCTGGTACCTGATTTCCTGATTTGCAAACATAGGTCCTATTCCTCCTGATGCTGCGCTTGAAAAATCCCGAGCACCCATCGCAGGCGTAAACCCCATAGTGTTTCCCGGAGCTGCGGTCCCCACACACTTTGCAAGGGATGTCTAAAATGCGACCTGAAAGCAGAGAAGGGAAAGAGGGAGAGAGAGAGCTCAGCAATCTGACCTCCGGAGGGATTAGCCCCAGAGCCGCAGTACAAGCAAATAATGAAGTGATTTTATAGCCAACTTTCTTTTCCTTGAGCAAGTGTCAGTTTTCTACAATGAGCATTATTCATGCCCCGCTACGTTTATTTGGATCTTCTATAATCGCCAAGACCCATTTTGGAAGGGAAGATTACAGCAGCGGGAGCAGCAGTCTTGCCTGCTAGATGTGAGGATGAGGGGGGAGGGGAGGGAATTCGGGGGGTTTGGTGAGGGGGGTATATGTTTCCCTCGCTTTCTGCGCTCGGCAAACAGAGGACAGCACTTTCCCTGGGCAAGAGAGCAGCCAGGAGACCGATGCACGGAAAAAACCGAACCAAAACAAAATAAAATGACCGGGAAGCTAAGTAACCTCCTCTCTCCGCTAGCAATCCCGGCGAAAGGGGGCTGATTTCCGCCGCATAGAAGGCATGCCATTTTCTTCACCCCAAAACCTGCAGCAAAACTTGCCGTCTCCGTTTCGTGCGCGGCGGAGCCGGCGGACCTGTGAGCCCGGCGGGCGGGCAGTGCCCTCCGTCCCGCTCCGCTCCGCCTCGCCCGCAGCCCGCGCTCCGCCGGGCGCTGCTTTCGCCCCGGCTTTGCCTAGAATTGCAAATGCTCTCAGGGAGATGTAAAAACTCGTACAGAGACTATTGCAGCACGGTTCAAGAAACCCGCCAAAATCCCGCTCGGCTTCAGCCTTTTCTCCGGTTTTGTTCGTTTTTTGGTTTTTTGGGGGTTGTTTTTGTTTTTGTTTGGTTTTGGTTTTGGTTTTTTTCCCCTTTCTTCTGCTGTTTCTTTTTCTTTTTCTTTTTCTTTTTCTTTTCTTTTTCTTTTTCTTTTTCTTTTTCTTTTTCTTTTTCTTTTTCTTTTTCTTTTTCTTTTTCTTTTTCTTGTTTTCCTTCAATTTTCTTCTTTTTTTTCTTCAATTTTCCCTTAATTTTTTCCTTTAATTTCTTCTTATTTTAATTTTCGTTTTTCTTTTCCTCTTCCTTGTTTTTTTCTTTTTCCTTTAGTTTTTTTCTTTTGATTTTCCTTTTTCTTTTTTCTTTTTCACTTTCTTTTTCTTCTTTTTTTTTTTCCCTTTAATTTTTTCTCTTCTCTTCTCTTCTCTTCTCTTCTCTTCTCTTCTCTCTCTTCTCTTCTCTTCTCTTCTCTTCTCTTCTCTTCTCTTCTCTTCTCTTCTCTTCTCTTCTCTTCTCTTCTCTTCTCTTCTCTTCTCTTCTCTTCTCTTCTCTTCTCTTCCCTTCCCTTCCCTTCCCTTCCCTTCCCTTCCCTTCCCTTCCCTTCCCTTCCCTTCCCTTCCCTTCCCTTCCCTTCCCTTCCCTTCCCTTCTCTTCTCTTTCAAACAACCTTCTTCCCTCTTACCAGAACTTAAGTTAGAAATTCAGTCCCTCTCTCTAAACCTTGGTCCCCAAACTCTAATGTAGGGCTCTCGAGGAGCCCTACAGTCAATCATATATTTGTTTGGAAGTAGTTCAGGGAGAGCCCCTGCTATGGGTGGGTGAGGACGAAGGTTGGAGGGGGGAAAGCAGCAGCGTGCGGAGCGGTGCTGGGGGGCGGGAGGGGGTCAATGGGAACAGGCCGCAGGGGCTCCTCTCGCTCCCTAGAGAATTTAGGAGTCCGAGATACTTTCAGACATGTCTGCGCTAAGGCTCTAAGACAATGCCTGCTGGCAGACAATAGGGACATTAGATAAAGTGTTAACTTAATGATTTTGCCCATTGAAACTCGTTTGACTGCCTCCAATGAGCACAAGCTGCCAGCTTCTCCCCTAAATGAAACCCGACAGCTGCTATACACAACACGGCGAGAGGGACGGGGATTAGGTTAGGGACTGCGAGAGGGAGGGGTGGCGGAGGGAGGGAAGGTGGGAGGGAGAGAGGTTAAAGAATAGAAAACTTTTGCGCAATTAATAAGGAGCGCAGCTGAAGGATGCCCCCCCGCACCACTGCCTGCGAGCAAACCGCGGCTTTGGAGCTGCAGGTAGGCGCCCGTGAGGAGGGCTGAGGCCAAGGCACGGTTTCTGGGAGTGTGTAATTACAAGCCCTCCTTGCCACCTGCCTATTGGGGCACCAGTGACCCGTCAAAAAGTGTAGCATGGGAATTCGGATATCGCACAATGCAAACGGGGGAAAGCGCCCGACTTCCCTCTCCAGTCCTTAGCATCCACGGGGAGAGAGAGGATCCACACGCACGCACACAAAGGAGGAGGAGGAGGGGCAGGCTGGGGGTGGGGGGAGAGACATTGAAGCGGTACGTGCGGCGGTGATGCATCCCGGTGCCGAGCCCGCCACTGCTGCGCTGCCCCCGCGCACCGCATCCCACCGCCGCTCCCGGCTCCCGGGCCCCGTCCGCTCCGCTTCCCGCGGCAGCGGGCCCTGGCCTCGCTGGCGCACCCGGGCCCGCCGTGTGACCGCCACCCCCGGGGCACCGGGCAGCCACGGCGTCCCCGCTTCCCGGGCCGGCCTGCGGAGCGGTGCGGTGCGGCCGGCTCTGCTCTGCCGCCGCTGAAGTCGGCCGGTGGAGACGGAAAAAACTTGTGTTAGCTTCCCGCACAGAGATTTTAAGTTTGGGAGCCGCTTTGAAAGTAAAAATTCTAAGCACGATGTATGTACATATCGACGCCATGCATGTAAACATATGGCCCATATATTTCTTACACGTCCCTGAATTCATGCTATAAATCTCGAGCACCTGGAGCACCTCAGCAAACCCACATAACCGCGTTTCCAGCCGGCGGAGCAGGGTGGCCGGTCCGCTCAGCTCCGCGGCCCCCGGCGAGGCGGTGGATGGGGAGGGGGGCACGGAGGGAGCGGCTGGAGCCCCCCGCGTTTGCGGGGCCGCCCCGTCCCGGCCGCGCTCTGCCCACCCCCCTGCACCCCCCCAAACCCCGAGCCCTGCCCCGCGGGGGCTGTTATGAGAAAACTTTCGTGCAGGGCAAAATATGAAATAAGTAGACGGGTAAGAGGCAGGGCGGGGGGTGGGAAGGGAAAAATGTAAGCTTGACACGGGGTCATGCGATAACTGATTAACTCTGTTTAAAAGCGCTCTGGTTCCCCGAGGTACCGCTTCGTCTCAGAAGTTTTAGCGCTAAGAAAATGGGATTTCTGTTCAGCAGGGAAACCGTTTTGAACATCCCACGACAGGGGGTCCTTGGGGGCTTTTTTTGTGTGCCATAATTGCTTAAAGGATATATGGCAGCCCCGATTACTGTAATTACCATCAGAGGCTGTTGAAAGAAGTTAGTCTGGGCTCGGGACGGCGGGATGGGGTCTTGTTACCACCCAGGCAGACATCGCAGCTGACATTGCCGGGCGCCCACCGGCGGGCAGAGAAACCAGGACTCAGCCCCCTTGCCCGGGAGCCCGTCAGGACCCCCGGGACGAGCGCCTAGGCCCTGGGACAGCTGGTCGGGCTTTGGCATGCGCTGCCGAGGCCGGCTGGGCTTGGGCCCCGGCGCTGAGCAGACCCAGCGTGTCCCCAGTCCCCGTCGGGTATGACAGAGCTGGGCCTGGGGGTCCCTTTCCGGAGGTCCCCGGGGGTCAGGGGGTCATCAGTGAAAGCAGCGGCGGTGGCCGGGGGTCGCTCAGCGCCATGGGGCGCGATCCAGCCGGGCAGGTTTTCACCTCCGCAAAATGTCTCCGGCAGAAGCTCCTCCGCCCTTTGGGGACGAGACTCCCCGGTCCTTCCCGACCCTTCCTCATCACTCGGAAACCTGCCAGGAGCCCCGATAACGTCCCGGCGCGGCTGCTCACGGGCCCGATCCCACTCCGGCTGCCTCGCATTTCCCGGGCAGCCTGAGGAGCGCAGCCGGCCGAAGCAGCCCCGGCCGACGCAGATATTTTAGCCCCCGTCCCCTTCCTCGGTTAGTACCTTAGTACCTCGACAACAATTTTATTTCCTCCTTCGGGGGGCTGGGACGAAAAGACGCCGCACTCAGCCCCACGGAGGAGGAAGACAAACCAGCTCGGCCGCAGCGGCTGCAGCTCGGCCGCAGCCCCGGGGCTCCGCGCCGCCCGGTTCTCCCCGCGCACCCTCCGCGCCGCGGCCCCCGACTGCCCCCGGCCCCGCCGCCGCGCCCCCGCCTCCTCCCCGGCTTCCCGGCCCCCGCGGACAAAGGGCGGACTCGGGTCAAAGTAATGGAGGGCAGCGGCGAGGAGAAGGCCGCGGGGCTGGCGGGGGGCGGCCGGTGGCAGGTACCACGGCGGGTCCCTCCCGGCTTTGCCTCCCTTGGCCGCCGCTCCGCAACCCCGGGAGCCTGTCGGAGCTCAGAGGAAATAGCTGTCCGATCCATCACTTGTCAGACATTAAATTGGATTGGGTATTTTTTCCCCCTTTGTTACTGACTCCATCCATAATACAAACTCCGAAAGTCCCATTGGGATTACACGAATTGAGCCATTCTGCAAGAGCGGTTAGTCATGCTTTAAATTCCCCAGTTATGAGGTGCATGGATTTAGGATTAAGGAAAATGTGACTTTTAAGTTGTTTCTGCTTTCCTCGTTGCAGGATTATTTGTTGTAACTGGGAATGGTGTGCAAAGTATTGCATTTAAATCCTCCTTCGACTGAGTTGCTTACGCGATTCTGTGTAATTGAGTGACCGGAGTTTCAAACTCTTAAAAAGAAATTATTATGTCGCAGAAGATTGCATAAAGTCCGTGAGAAAACCAGCACGTCTCAACGCCAAATTGCCTTTAAAAAACGAACCTTCTCCCCTCCGCCCCAGTACCGGAGACCCGCACGCAACCTCCCTCGTCCCGGCGGGACCGGCCCCCTCCCCGCCGTCGGCGGAGTCGCCTTCCCGGGGGCGCGCTGTCCATGGGCTTCTGCCCCGATTCGCAGCGCGGAAAGCCGGGGCACGCAGCTGGAAAGCGGCGTTTTGTAAGCCCCAGGCCCAAACTGCATCGGGGCAACTCCGAGCCTATATATTCGTTGCCACCCCGGCTGGAAATATACAGTTCTTTTTCAATTGGGCGCGGGGTGTGGGGGGGTGCAAACCCAAGCCACAACCCCCCCTCCCCTTCCTCTCCCTCTCCTCCACCTCCCGCCCCCCAGGCCAGGCTGCAGCCGGCCTCGGAAAGGCTGCTCGAAGCCTCCACCGCGTTATTACCCACTTGTTGATCCCGCCGGCTTGCTCATGCTCGAAGCCCCCGTGAGTCCTTAAACTCGGGGCGAAGTGTCGGCGCCGGGGCGAGGCGGTGCGGCCCCCCCGGGGCCCCCCTGCTCCGCGGGGCAGGTGCCTCCCTTGGGTGCTCACTGCTGGCTCCGCCGCGGGGGCCGGCACATCCTCGCCGCAGCCCCGCTCCCCCAGCGATGTCCTCCCGAGGGACGGGGACACGCTGCGGGGACGCGGGAAGGGGGGAAAAATCGAAAAGTGGAAAAAAAAAATTAGAAGGAAAAAAAAAAAAAAAGGAGGGAAAAAAAAAAAAGGCAATAAAGTGACCCAAAGTCGGCGGCCGCTGGCTGCCCCTCTGCGAGTAGATGCTCTCGGGACCCTGGGAGGGTGCTGGGCGTGGGACCGTGCTCGCCACCGCGCTCCTGAAAGGCAAGAGAGAGCCACAGCAGCCAGGACAACAATGAGGCGAAGAAGGTAGGATAGGGAGCGGGGCTCTGCGCCGAGCGCCTCGGTGCAGGCAAGCAGGGAGATCAGAGCCTGGAAAAATAATGGAAGGGGGGAAAAGGCGTCAGAGGAGGCAGTCTCTGCCTCTCAGAAACTGAATGGTATAAAAAGGGAAAGGTTTCCAGAAGTTCATTACACTGGCTGACTTCGCGCTTTGAGCTCCAGGCTTCGGCCCCTATAATATCGGCAGAGAGGCTGTGACAGGCAGCGGCGGGGAGGGGAGAGGGACGCCCCTTGCCCACTGAGCTTCCCTCGCTTTCCCCCCAACTCCTGCCGCCGCGTGACGTCACCCCGCGCTGGCAAGGGGAGGGGGCAGGGAGGGGGTTAAATGCTAATGATATTAATGAACCCCCGAGCGGCTTCCACACAAAATGCAGCGGCTGCCGAGACGATTCCGCCTCCTCGCTCGCCTTGTGCCCTCGCTGTCATAAAAAGGGACAACACCCCCCCAAACCCCCAAAAAAAAAGAAAAAAAGAAAAAAAGAAAAAAGAAAAAAAAAAAAAAGGAAAAACCCAGAAGACAAAAGGAAAGCAGAAAGAACGGATCAAGATCCCGTTTCTTTTGCATTTTGCCGTGCTGAGGTGGAGCCCGCCTGCGGTTCGCCCCTGCCCTTGCCCTTGCCCCGTCCCGGGCAGCGGCTTTGCCGGCAGCCGGCGGTGCCGGGCGGGGAGCGGGCCGGGGCCGCCAGCCGGGCCGTGCCGGGCCGAGCCTCCAGCCTTCCCGCCGGGCAGCCGGACCGCGGTCCTGCCGCGGGAGCCGGAGGCTGGCCCGAGGGAACCGGGGCCGGCCGGCTGCTGGGGGCTCACGGAGGGCCGCGCTCCCGCTTCCCGGCGCCGGGACTTGTTGCACGGCGGCCGTGAGAGGAGCCCGCCCTTGCCCGCTGGAGCTGCTCCGAGCCCCGGGCACCGCCGCCCCGGCCGCCCCTCAGCAGCTCGTCACCCCGGAGCGTCTCAGCTGCCAGAGCCACGGGGCAGGGGAGCGGCGGGGGGCCACAGCTCGGACCCCTTCTCAGCTCCAGTTTCACCGAGAGGCTGCCCAGCTTCGCCGCTCCTCTCGGGAACTGAGCGGTGAGGGCTGCTAGAGCAGCCGAAGGATGGTGAGAGGTGCGCATCTGAGGAGGAAGGAAAGAGTGTCTCTCCTGCCGATGCAAGGTGGGGCGGGCAATGGCACCAGAGAGCAGGGGCTGCAGGTGATTTCCCTCGGTCTCTTCTTTCTCATCGCTGTCACTTGTGTGAGGTGTTGATGCACCACAACTAACTTCCCCCGTGTTGGTTGTGATCTTGAGGGAATGTGGTGTTCAGCCAAGTCCCAAACATATCGTCCCTGTCCTTCTGCACTTCATATTTCATCCTTGCACCTTTCTATCTCAGATTGTGGATGATTCCTTTTGTGCTGACACCATACCTGTGTTGCAGGGTATGGGCAATGGCTCTGGGCAGCCCTGGAATCCCAGTGACTTTCTGCTCTTTGCTCCCCACGAGACCAGTGCATCCACAACATAGAAGGAAGCCTTGAACCAGGACAAGCCTGGTCCTGCCTAACACTGAGGGACACTGTTCAGAGGACTGGGGAGTTGCTCAGGGAGATCTCAAAAAGCAAAGAAACTTGGTGGATCAGGGAATGCAGACAAATTCACTTCAAATCTGCTTCCAGGGAGGCAGAGAAAAGTTCACTCCCTTGAGCAATGTGGAAAGCCACAGGGAAGGAGATGCTACATTAGCAAGGTCTGAAGGCCAAAAGAAAGAGGATTAAATGGCAGCAGGGCCCAAAGCTGGGCCCAGGCATCCCCTGCTCTAGAGAGGCAGATCTTTGGCCTTATAGCAGCAACAGTTGTTTGTGTTGTAAACTCAAAGCCACCTCAAAAACACTGTGAAGGTTGATCAGACCATGTTCCTAGGTTTCAGATGCACCTGAGAGGCTGCTCTGAGTGCAGACAGGGCTTTCCCTCCCTTGTACAGCATCAGCTCTGCCAAGAGAAAAAAAAGAGCAGCTCAAACATCCCACCTCTCCACCCAAAACTCCACTAACATAACCCAGACACCCAAAGCTGGCTCTGCATGTGGGCTGGGGCTGCAGTTGCTGTGCAGAGAGCAAACCATCAGCCCTTCCCTGCTCCCTAGGCTGTGCCTGGCATTGCTTTGTACACCTGTACTGGCTGAGGTTTGTCCTTTGTCTTTTCAGAGCCTTTCCTGTGGTATCTGTGATGGACAGAGGTATCTCAGCCCTGAAAGTGAAGGCAGGATGTGTGTTCCAAGAGTACAAGGAAGAGTTCTCTCCCACCTCCAGCTTTTCACTGCAGGTTCTATCAAAGCTGTTTCCAGGGCCACTTGGTGGAAAAGTATTTCAGCTTCCAAAAGGTGAGAAATAATAATAAACATTTAGTATATGTAATGATTACCATTATTGCTATTTAACATTTACCACTGTTGTCCTGGTTTTTGATGGAATAGTAGTTAATTTTCTTTACAGTAGCTGGCATGGTGCTATGTTTGGAATTTAGGGTGAGAGTAATGTTGATAACACACTGATGTTTTAGTTGTTGCTGAGCAGAGCTTATACTAAGTCAAGGATTTTTCAGCTTCTCATACTGCCCTGACAGAGAATAGGCTGGGGGTGTGCAAGAAGATGGCAGGGGATGATGCTGGGACAACTGACCCAAACTGGCTATAGGTCTAACCCATATCAGACAGCATCATGCTGACCAAAACTCTGGGGGGAGACGGCAAGAGGACTGAGTGGCTGGGCAACAGTCAATTGGTGGTGAACAATTGTCCATCATTTCACTGTATATCGTTTTATCATTGCATTATTTTCCTTTCCTTTACTGTTTCTCTAAGCTGTCTTTACCTCAGACAACAAGTTTTACCTTTAATTTTGATTCTCTCTCTCACTCCACTGTGCTGGCAGTGAATGAACAGCTGTATGCTGTTTGGCTGCCTGTTGGGTTAAACAGATTTTGTTTATTGAGCAGGCCTACATATACAGAAGATACTAATACAGCAATGAAATTCACTGTCTCCTTGTACTGCCTCGGAAGTAAAAATAGTTGTCAATTCTGCGACAGGAAATGGCAACTGTTGTTACCTTTTGTGTGTATCTCCTTCAGGACTCAGGACTCTGATTACTGTTACATGGTGATGTTTCTCAGCGTTGTGCTGTGGTCTCTTGTCAGGTATCTTTCCTTTTCTTGGAGTTTGGCAGCAATAAAAATCCAGTGTGTGACCCATCTTCAAGTACAGCATGCCTTCTGCCTTTATCTTGCTTTTCTCCTCTGGTGTTCAGATGGGGAGCCAAAAGGTCTTTGGTGAACAAAAGGGAAAAAAATGAAAAAGTGAAGAAGGTCAGGTGAGGAAAAAATATAAAATACCAGAGGTGCATGGATATAGCAGAAGAATATATGGAAGTGCAGTTTTCATCTCTTTCTCTCAACAGGAAGCAGGTGGGTAAGTTCAGGCAAATCTAACACACCTGTTTTCTTGGAAAGGTGAAAAGGAGAGAAAGGCTAGAGCTATTTTCTCCTGGGAGGAGGAGTTTCTCTTACTTTGGGATACTTGAGAAGTTATCTCCCCTCCTTTGGTGTGTGTGCCACGTGATAGCCAGAGGTGTCCCTTGGTGCCCTAGGCAGCACTATGCAGAGAGCTGAGCACAGCAGCACCTTTGCACCATAAATACCTTCAGGGTTTAGTTCTTTCAAGTGACCCCAGCAATCTAAGGTACCTTCCCTTCACTGTCAATCATAGTCTGTGTTTTTGTGGCACCACCACAAGTCCCTTTTCTGTATCCGCCTGCAGGCAGATGGATGGGCAGCATCATTGTGATAGCTGCTGAAGGGACCGTGCTGCTCCTTGGCTGTCCCACCACACTCCTGGCCTGTGACACAGCCGTGCTTGGTGCCAGTCCAGGCTGCTCCCTGTGTGGAAATGCACTTAACAAGCTCTTTTGTGATATTGAGTTTTCCTTCCAAAGCCCCTGCCCCATGGATGTGTTCCTGGGAGAGCCCTGCACTGTACAACCAGCAGTGGTGGCATTGGCTTTCCTCTTGTCCTTCCTGGGCCATCTCACTGTGCTGGTTTTGGCGAAGGTAGGTAATTTTCTTCATGGGAGCTGGCATAGGCCTGTGTTGTGGATTAGTGCTGGAAACAGTGTTGATAACACAGGGATGTTGCTATTACTGCTGAGCAGCATTTACACAAAGTCAAGGCTTTTTCCGCCTCCCACCCCATCCCACCAGAGAGAGGCTGGGGGGTGTTTGAGGAGCTGGAAGGGGACACAGCTGTGACAGCTGACCCCAACAGACCAAAGGGCATCATATAAAGCTGGGGAGGAAGGAGAAAGGGGAGGATGTTTGGACTGATGCCATTTGCCTTCCCAAGTCACTGTTATGTGTGATGCGGCCCTGCTTTCCTGGGGATGGCTGAACACCTCCTTGACCATGGGAAGCAGTGAACGAATCCCTTGTTCTGCTTTGCTCACGTGCATGGCTTTTCCTTCACCTCTTAAACTGTCTTTATCTCAAGCCATGACTTTTCTCAGTTTTACTCTTCCTGTTCCCTCCTGTATTCCACTGTGTGGGAGTGGGCAAGTGGGGCTGAGATGCTGGCTGGGGCTAAAACCTGCCACACACTCAAAGTAGGTGATCCCAGTGGCTGAGCTATGTGGCAGCTGCCCTGGCAGCCACTGTGGATGCCCTGGAGCCAGGTGCCTTCAAGGGCTGCAGAATGATGCTGAGAGCCCCAGCTAACTGAAAAAATCCACAACAAAACAAAAATACCTCACAATTTGGTGCTGTGAATTTTCTCCAGGTGAATCAAGAAAAGGCTTCTTTTCCCAAAATGTGAAAATCCAAGGAACAGAAAGATGACCTGGTGAATTCTGTCTCCTGGTGGAAGAGGGATTTCCTTGTGCTCATGCACTCTCTGTAAAGCAAAACCACCTTCTGGCTGCAGCTGGGGATAACTTTCCCTGAGCTGGTGGCACCATATGTTCCATCTCTGCATGCTGAGGTGTCCCACAGTGAATGTAGCAGTTACCTCTGGTGGGTTTGGGCTTGAACAGATCCCAGCCCATCCTCCATGTGGAGTAGGTAATTCATCCAGCAAAGCCCTGGGGGAGACCTGTGTTCCCTGCAGATGCCAGTGAAAAAGTGACAAGTTTCTCCCTTGTGGGTGTGCATGCTTGGTTAAGTAAGATAATGGCTGCAAGCAACAGCGACCATACAGCTCAATTTCCACATGTGCATCTGGTAAGTGCACACCAGAATTGTGCAGAATAGTGGGGAAAATTACACCTAAGAAACATAACTGGGGAAAGAGTATCGCTCTAAGTCGTGGCACTTCTCCTCAATACTTGTATTCAGGGGTGGAACAAGCCTGAGTTCACTCACAGCAATGAAATGCCCCATTAATCACGTATGCCTTTGAAAGGGATATGTCAGGCTTGGCTTATACGCCTACATTGGTACCTGATCCCATCTAGACAATGCCAGACAAGCGCTTAACAAAGCGGCTCTAGTTAGTGACTTGACTTATTTGTTAGTTTGCTAGTTAGATATAAATCAAAGTGTCGTAATAAGCCAATGATGTAGCAACAGCTGCAATCTAATTTAGAGAGAAACAGCCTCATTTTAGTTCTCCTGACATGAACACAAAAGACAGTATCAATACTGAAGCTGGCAGAGACACAGCTGTATGAAACAAATGAAAGGTCCAAATAAGAGGGCAAATAAATATATTATATACCAAATAAAAGAAAATTGAAAGTCCATCTATACTTTAATAGTTAAAATTTGTCAGCAAAAGAATTCTGGCTACAAGGAATAAATACATGTTGGAGCTATTCTGTAACGTTCAAAAATCATTTTATCAGTGTAGCAAACAAGTAGCTCTGGTTACATCCTAAGTACTTGTGTGTGCATAGGAAAGGGTTGCCTCAGCTATGACACTGATTAATTGTCCTTTGAATGTAATAATTTCTGTGGCAGACTGGCCTCCCAAATTTTGCTGTAGAAGCCTATTAGCAAGCTGACCTTTGAGGCAATTGCAGAAGATACTGCTAGTGGCAGCAAAGAATGCTCTAAGAAGGGCTGTATTTCTGGCTGGCAATGTAATGGCTCAGCTCCATAGATTTCTATTTATCTATATCTCTTGATTTTGGCTGGAGACCAGATCTGTGGTATCTATTTTGGGAAATGAATTTAAAAACAACAAAAATAAATACTTCCAGATGCAGCATTGAATCAGCATATCATATTCAGTGCTGCTTGAAACTATTGAGTCAGTTGGTGCAGAGAGATTTTTTAGAAGATATGTACAGTTTAATGACTGAGTAAGAAAATTATAGACAGGCTTGCTTTATCTCTTGCTTCATAAAATATAGGTCACAGAAGTATCCTTGCAGGTAGAGCAATTAGTGGCAGGTCCAAGCAGAGGAGAGCAAAATATGCATCACTCTGCTATTAGCTAAACGTATTATGAGGTTGGTTGGGGTTTTCTGCCTTTTGAGATTTCAGACATTGATGAGAGAAAGGTGGTGAGCTTGCAAAACCAGTGGCCTGAGCCTGTGTAACAAAACCGAGCAATCTTACCTCTAAGAAAAGTGGAAAGTAGAGCCCTGCCATGTTTCCCTGTAAAGTGAATTAATCCTGCAGCTATTTACACTTGTCCTGCCTGAGTAGTAAATGTAGTCCAGTGAAAACACACCACTGAGGCAGATTCTGATCCCGCAGTCTTCCCGCGTAAATGTGAAACTAGTAGTATTTTAACCAACTTTGGAAGGATTGCCAGGGTGCACGATAGCTGAAAATGTGATGTGAACAAAGTTTTAGGCAGCCTATGTGACCGGAAGAGTCCTGTCAGCCCTGAACTAAAATTTCACCATTAAAATTCAATGCATACCCTTGAACTTGTAATGCATTTTGGTGGTTTACAAACCCTGGTGCATAGAGTGCTTTCTGCAGTGCGGGGCACCCAGATGCTACCAACCCAGGGATTCTGAACTCTAAGTGATCTTAAAAGAGACTGCAAATATTTTTACTCATCCCCTCACACTATTTTACCAGGTACAGTTTTGCTGCAATTGTCACAAAAACATTTTATCACCATAAATATCAGGGAATTACAGATGCGTGTATATAGGAGATGACATCTCTCTGATGAGGTGTGATCCACTATCTCTGTGTTCCTCTTTTTCATGAAGCATGGCTCTTTTTAAGAAATATACGTCAGGGGAATGTGTTATGAGAATGCCAGGACAGGGTTTTACTTTGTGACTTTGTTCTTCATGCTGCAGTACAGAGCACAAAGTATTGAAGCCCTGAATCAAAAACTCTGAGGGCTGGCATGGATGCCAATCCACCATGGAATGGTTCTTGTGGATTAATAACAACTAGTAATCCTTATCTTAACTGCTTTTCATAATTACTCTGTTCTGTGACAGTCCTGACACTGGTAAGCAAAGCTGCAGGACAGATCACTCGGCAAAATCAGTATAAATGCAATGTACAGATTATTGGTCAACAATAGTTTTATTCCAACTACAAGTGCAGAGATTATACTCCGTAGTAAATCATGATGCTTAGGAAACCCCAAGAGTGATCCAAATACTGTAATTTGGCTGCCAGTACACATGCGAAGTTGTTACAAACCTACTGTGTGGTTGATCAACCAGTTTTGTACTGTCGGGAGCATTTTTTTGATTAATATTTAAATTTTCTGTATATTGTCATTGCAGCCAGTGTTGGCTGATGTTGCTCAAATCCAGACAGCCTTTTTGCTGCCATGAGTTTCCTGTGATTCAGAACCTGACAGACAGAGGAAATGTGATCTTCTTCTGTTCTTTTTGCTGTGCACATGGTAAGCATGCTGTAGCTGGGAGAATATTTTCTGTCATATCCAGTAGTCTTCCTTTTCTTTTATTGAAAACCATGAGCAGAATTGCTACTAAAGGAAGAATAGTTTCGGTCTTGGGAATCCCATCAATTTGATTGATAGCTGGGGCCAATCATGCTAAGGGAATAAAGGGAGGGACAGCTAAGCTGCCTCAGAAATACCATTGTCCCTGCTATTGATGTTCTTCCCAGGAAAGAACATCAGGAAAGAAATGGTAATGTACATGTGCATTTCCATGACAGTTGAAGGAGTGAGGCCTCCACTGGAGAGATGCCATATGGAGAAAGTTGTGTTTGAATGTATTTGCCATTGTACTGCTTGACTTCCAGCCCATCTCAGTGCATTGGGCCATTGCAAGGTGTGTCCACCCTTACTCACCTGCCCTTTAGGGTCTCTTAAAATTCCTTTGCAAATGAAGAAGGTCTTAGGTCCTACATCTGCCTTCTGGGACTGAAGACTCTGCAGCTCTGCAACTCTTTGTCCTCTGTGGTGAGAACCTAGAACATGTGACACCCACTGGTATATATCTTGATTTGTGGAGCCAAATATTACAGTTTTAACTCAGACTTTCAACTCAGTTTCAGGTTTAACTTGAAGCTTTCTAATTCTCTTGAAACCCAAATCACTTGGAACAGACCTAACCTAATAGTGGACAAACCCTGCCTCAGGCTGATCTATAATTAGCTTGCAGCCACTTGTGCCTTTTCCCTTTCCAAGAGAAGATGTAAGCAGGCTTAGGGGAACTTGGTGGGTAAAATGCAGGCTGGTGACATTTTTAATATCAGTTTAAACTTGGTCTTCATATAACTGTCTTTCAGGAAATGCCTTGGGAAGGCCATCATTTAACCCAACAGTGGGCTGGGCTATACTCAAACAATGAGGTTCTTTGAATAATGTAGATAAACCCCATTTTAGATACAGCGAGACAAAATAGTCTGACAGAAGTGCTGGACCTCCTGTCACCCAGCAATGGAGTTTGCAGAGTTTGTTTCAAAGTTTTAGGGCTATGTAGCTTCCTTGCATCTATTTCCCATGCCCTCCTTTTGGCCAGATGCTTGCAGCAGATCTACATGGCCGAACTGGATTTCTTCAGCTTCGTTCGGGCATTCCAAACTGCCTGATGGCAGCAGATAAGCACTAAGACTGCAGCAGAATCACTTTTTCTCCATGAATTTGGCTCCTTTGCCATGCAAAGGCTGCTGGGGAAGAGCAGGCTATACTTGGTGTCTAGGTGATTAGTAGTTTCTCGTATGCAAAGGGCAATTCATGTCAGGCTGAAAAACCTTTCCCAGCTCTTCCTAGGGAAAAAACAGGGCTCTAGGTTTCAGCACCATGGTGCTCACAGGAATGTGGTACCCCCTCACCTCCTTACCTGCCCAGTGGGTGTAAGAGAAGGTGGAGTCACAGGTGAGAGTAGGCATATTTTTCCTTTTTTTTTCCCCAAATTTGTGCTATTAAGACAGATCAGTCTGACACGTTTTGGATCTTCCCAATGCTGCTCTTGCTCCAGTGTGAGAGCAAGGCTGGAAGAGGCTCTCTGTATGTGGGTCTGCTGGATGTGATCTGCTAGAATCCAAGCTGTTAGAGAGAGTTTCCTGCACATTTTCTTCTGTTTTTTGAGTATGGAAGGAAGTTTTATGGGAAAGAACAGATTCCATGCATAAGCCAGGGATATTGGTCAGTGCTATGCTGCAAGGGTGGGAGCAAGAGTAGTGCCTGTGAATAGCTGCAGTTTGCAACAGAGCGGGTTCGACTCTCTGTCCATCCATGGAACAGACCTTGGAGTACAGAGAGTGTACCCATAAGGAGCACAGCGGCATCAGCGTGGGAAACACACATGTGTTTGTTTCTCCTTTCCTGATTGGAATATGGAGCCTCACTGCACTGGGCATAGGAAAAAGTACACAAGCCTGCTTGCAAAAAGCATCTTGCTTTGGTTTAAATGCAGTTTTTGGTGGTGAGACCGTAGAGAATGAGGTCTGCTCCTCGAGGTTTGAGCTGTTGGAGTATTTGAGGCTGAGAAACCCTGGCCAGCCTAGCACATTGCTGTGTAGCAGGCATGACAATGCCATGTAAAAGAAGTTCCCTGAAAGGCTTTCAGAAGTCAGAGCTGCTATACAACAGCCTGGGAGCTTGTTAGCTCCCTTGCTACCATCTGCCTGAGATGAACAAGAGCCCCCATCAATGCCATTTCGCCCTTCTGTACCTCAGGCCTGGCACCCACCCACCTGCTCAGGACAGGCTTCCGGACAGACAGACGGACAAGGATTGCACTTGCTCTTCCCCCCACAATTCTTTTTCTCCCCTTTTTCCTCCATGGCTTTTTGCTTTTAAAGGTTGCTGCTGACAAATCTATCTATTTGGGGCAAATTGTCAGTGAGAAACTTCCGCTCGAACTCTTTGGGACCAAAACGGCCTCTTTGAAAGGGTAAATCCCGTTGCATGAAGGTCTGAACAATGGCCAAATGTGTTGCTGCTACTGCTGCCGCTGCTGCTGAGGCCGGGGCTGTGACAAAGAGCGGATTAATTGGTGCCGCGGCTGACTGGTTCGAGATGGCTCCACTCAGCCCGCGCCGCGGGGAGCCCCATTGACTGGGCCCCGAGTCCCACTTTTCACAAACTCCAAACAAAAGTCAATTTCTTTTTTATAAGGCGAGGGAAGGAAAAAAAAAATCAGTTCATGTTGAGCTCGGGAAGTTGACTTGTTGGATTATAGGGCGTCATGCTCTCTCTGTCTGTCTCTCCCATGCTTTAAAGTTGCTTCTCCCACTAAGAGAAGAGTGAAGAGGGAAAATGGAAGCAAAAAGTGAGCCATTCTCGCTGTGAGCATGAGAGTGGGCTCTGGGAATAGAAAGCTACCAAGGACCCCTGAACTGTGCAACTGTGCCGGGAACCAAGCAGGAGCTCTTCTTTCGTGGGGTTAAACTTCTTCAGCCATCTGACTCTGGAAGGTGTCTGCAGAGCATTCAATGCTGAGGTAGATAGTCCTGTTGGGGAATGAAACTGAGTCAGCACGGCCAAGTCAGCATATCCATGTGCGACTTCATGACCAGCAAATTCTCCTGCCTTCTTCCATTAGGGAAGGTTTTCTTATGTGGGATGTGGGCAACACAAATAGATGTTTTGTGTCCTCCTTGAAACCTTTGACTTCCTCTGACTCTAAGCAGGTCAAACAAGGAAACGTTGAATGAGCTTCCAGAGGCATATCCCATGCACTCAGAAAAACTACAATATATATAGGAGCAATCACAGGGAGAGAGAGGAAAAAAAGAAAGAAAACTAGGGGATTACTCTTGTACATACAGATGTTACTAGCCATTACCAAGGTGGCACAGTTTCTGTAGCTGAGGTTATACTGGAGCATTTTGGGAAGTTAATCCCTGTAATTGCTTGATAATCTTGTGGTGTTTAAGGTATCACTTAATCAATATTTAGCTTTTCTTTTAGAAATAGTGATCCCCAATAAAAGAGAGAAGCTTTGTCTGATGTACCTGCTGACCCTCTCCTCCTGGAGGTGGTATAGTATCAGATCTCCAGGTTACCTGCAATTTATTTGCATATATTCTGTCTTTGCAGGGGGATCTTTCATACTGGATTCTATTTCTGCCTTTTCTGCAGAGTGGATCCTTTGATCTAACTCTCACTAATTGTTTGACACACAGAGGAGGGAGTAGGGCATCCAACAGTTAAAGTTAATTCCCTTGATTTTTTTAACACTGTTATCTGCAACTTATTCTTATTTAAATGGAAAACACAGTGTGATTTATCATCCACAGCTTTGCTGCAGACTATAAGGAGGAAAACAGCTTGAAGTTAGGGTAAAAGAGTACAAGAGTGCAGCAGTTTTATCTGAAGTCAATGATAATTCTCGTGTGTAATATCTCTGTGCACTTTGCTCATGAACTTCTGGTATTTTAAGCTCCACATAAAGTGATTACAGGTACATTCAGTCTATGTTTTAAGTAGAGCTGTCTTTGTGGAAATGGGTACAGCAAGACCCAAACAGTAGGAACATCTGTTCAAGTTATCCGTGCAGCTCTCAAGTATAGCTTAACTGAAAAGAGCCTCTGGCTTCACTACTGTGCTGGAGGATTTAACACCACACCACACCCCCGCCTCCTCTGAACCTTTGACCTGTGACCTTCGCTACGCCACTGCATTTGCTTTTACCCTCTAGATGTTCTTTGACTTTTGGCTAACCTGACACTGGAAAGACTCCACTATCTTCCCAGGCTGATCCTCTTTTGTCTGTTTTATATATCTGTATATGGTTCTGAATTAATCAATCTCTGATTATATTAGTGAAAAGAAAGAAACACGAATCAACAGATCTGTAGAAAGGTGAAATGATTAGTTAATTTATTCTCCTTTTTCCTCCTCCTTACAAAACTCATCAAGCAAACTGCAAAGAAATGAGAGTGGAATTTCCTTTATATGCATTAAGTCTGGCTTAGAGGTCTATAGGAAGCAAAGAGATCCTGTGCTGGAGTTTTCCCTACTGTTGGGTATGCCCTTAAAATTTTCATGGTTTCCTGAGAGGAGCTTCATTAGTGTGCAGAAGACAATGCAAAGAATTATCCTTTTCATTGTGCCCTATTCTGGCTGTCAACTATGAAGCTCTAAAACGAAAGGAGGCAATTTTCAGCACAGCAGCTGAGTCGTGGGGAACTCCAAGGGGAAGGAATGGTCTGATACGTCAAAGGTGTTGGAAAAATCAAAGGGAAAGAGACTGGAGAAGAGGTGGTTAGAATTGACTAGAAGGACATCATTAGTGATTTTAGAGAGAGCAATTCCTGCAGAGTGAAGTGGCTGGAAACCAGACTGCTGAGTGTCAGAGAGGTGAGTTCAAGAGAATGGGAGTAAACTGGTCATTTGAAAGGATAAGAGGTAAGGAGATGAGAAAGGCATAATGGTATGTAGAGGAGGGTTGTTTTTGCAGAGACTTCAGAGGCTGTTTGAAACCCGACGAATGAGGGCGATCCATAGAAAGAGTCTGCTGGTGAGCTGGAGAAAGAAAATGCTAATCAAAGAATGAGTAGCAATGGGGAGGTTGAAGGGACTCTAGCAGGGAGTGGGTGAAGAAAGGATTTTTTTTTCTAGGATAAATGCAAAGATGCAGAAGATGAACACAAGGGTCTAGAGAAATTCACCAGAACACGTGCCGGATGAGATAAGCAGGGTAGAGGCTGGAAGAGTTAGCGGTTGGTACCTGGGGAGGCCAAGCTGGAAGCCAAGAGAAGAGTTGGGGGTAACTATCAACAGAAGTGACAAAAAGGAGGGGAATTATGACAATCAGAGTAGCCAAAAGGTAAACTGGAGAATGCACAAGGTGTGAAGGCAGAAACAACTATGCAGTGAGGTCAGCAACTCTGTTGAGTTGGCAGCTGAAACTGGAGTTCTTAATACAGGACTTAGGCTGCAAAAAATCAGCAAGCAAAACCGAATCCATGACAGTGAGGAGGAGAAGGAATGGTTACCAGGAACACACCTGTAAGGCAGCAGATAAAAGAACAGGAGAAAGGGACTGGCACCACAGCTGGCTGACATAATGGAGATTGCAGTGTGGCAAGGAGAGCTAGGGACACAGCAGTGCCATTATATACAAGGGATTTTGACACATTAATCTAGTTTGAGGGGTGGCCATAAGAGTTTCCAAAGCCCACTGATTCAGTTGGTATAGTATAAAGGATGCTCTTAAAATGAAACAACAGCAGATAGGGAAGAATCTATGGATTCTACTTTTTTTTATTTTTCCTCCATATAAAACACGTGGAATCCTCAGAACTTGTCAGGTATTTGGATTTGCATCTTGGACAGACAGATCTGTCTTCTGAGCCTGTTATTTTTACTTCCTATCTAGAGAGTCTAGGGTTCAGCAATGGTCTCTTGCACTAGGACTGAACAAAGTGCTTTCCTTTCATTCCATGTTTTCTCTTCAGTGTGCAAGATCAACATACAGGTGCCTATATCAGCCAGGAGGCACTTAAAAAACATTCTTCTGGGGATGAAGTATTTACTTTTTCTTCCTGTCTATTACTGGACAGTACTGAGCAGCTCAGTCACCCTTCCTGTGTCTCAGATTGTAAGTCTAGTGCTGCTCATGCACAAAGTTCTGACAGTACAGACACCTGTGGAGAAATAAAAATGAGACTTGTGTGCTTTTTTCTATCTAAAGAGCTGTATAGGTGGTTTTTGGCTTCTAAGAGAAGCAGACCCATTGTATTTCAACTTTATTAGGGTGATCAGTCCACAGGGACTCTGTTGGCATAAGTTAGGCAACAAGGTAGAGTTGATTTTTCATATCTTTTTCAAGCCTTCTGCCTCTCAGAGCCCAGGCTGCTTCTGCCAGAGCACCATGGAGGGAAAGAAACATTGTATTTTTCCTGTAAATGAAACATATATGGTATAAAAACCACCAAGAGGCAGCAGATGTGCAGCCTTGCTGTGCTTTGTGTAAGGTCACTTTTGAGAGTTGATCTTGCTCTGAAGTTGCTAAGGACAAGGACTGGCATCTGTTTCTGTTTTGAGTCCATGGGCTTCTAATGCACAGAAAAGTTCAGAGGATGGAGAAAGCCCATAAAGGCCTCCCGGGCTGGGAAGCCAGCTCATCTCACCCCTCGGGCTGAGAAGGTGGCAAGGTGGAATTTCTATCCAGGCAATAGTACTGGAGCTGGAACATTTACAGTACCTCAGGTCCAACTCCAGTCTTGTCAAGGCAGTGGATTCAATGAGATGGGTTGGACCTCAGTCTAGTTTGACTTAAAAAGGATCATGTTTCTGTTGTGACATGACAAATTAAATGCATTATAGGTGCCCTGGTTTACAGTCTGTCCACAAATCCTTTTTATGGTTATTTTTATGGTATTGTTATTTTGAGATGACATCTGAGCATAATGTAATTTAACTGCACACTACCAGGATCTACACTACCTGGTAAAAATAATTGATTTCCTCTGGAAAATGAACTGCAAAGAGGCATCATTCACAAACTGTGAAAATTTACTTTAACGTCAGAGTCAGACAATAAATTCCAGTTCTGGCTACACACAACCCAGTGTGTTGCGTCAAGAAGGTAAATAATGAGTGTTCCAGCTGATGTGAAATATTTCCACTGATCATTCATTTAGTTTGAAATAACACATTTTAAATTGTTATGTTTATTTCTTAGTGTCCTGGTTTTGGCTATTGCAGAGTTAGTTTTCTTCCTAGTAGCTGGTTGCAGTGCTGTGTTTTGAATTCAGTTTGAGAATAATGTTGATAACATACTGGCGTTTTAGTTGTTGCTAAGTAGTGCTTACCCAAAGTCAAGGACTTTTCAGTTTCTCATGCTCTGCCAAGAGGAGGTGCACTAGAAGCTGGGAGGGAGCACAGCCAGGACAGGGGACTTGAATCAGCCAAAAGGATATTCCATGGCTTAGAACGTCATGCTTAGTGTACAAACTGGAAGGAATTGTCTGAGAGGGGCAGGTAGTTGTTCCAGAATGGATTGGGATTCAGTCAACAGAAGTAAACAATTGTATTGTGCATCACTTGTCTTTCTTGGGTTTTATTTTTCTCTGGCTTTTTGTTGTCTCCCTTTTCTTTACAAGTATTATCATAGGGTTATTATTGTATTTTATTTCAATCATTAAACTGCTCTGATTTTAACCTGTGGGTTTTAACTTTTTTTGTCATTCTGCTTCCCAGTCCCACTGATGGGAGGTGTGTGTGTGTGAAAGCAGCTGTATGGTTGCCAGCTGGGGTTAAACTATGACACTGAGAAAAATGTCATTTTATTCTATTGAGTATTAACTAGGTTTTCCCAATTAATGAGTCATTGGATTATTTAAGATGCAGGGGCAGTACTACAAGAAATTGAAACTATTTATCAAAGTCCTCTGTTATGAATGGCACTGTGTAAACAAACAGGAGATTAATTTTACTTGATTTAAAAATCCAAGTTGCAGACTTGGTTATATTCATCACCCTTTGTGCTGAGAAAAGAAAAATTTTGTGATGCACTTCTCAGATCTATTTTAGATTTTGAATTTGGATGAAATTAATTCATAAAAATATCAATTTAGTAGATGCTCTAAAAGCATCTGTCCACTTCCCGCCAGGTGAGTCCTAGACAGGTCATAATGGGCTTACTGTTTAGGGATGAAGAATGGGCAGAAAATGGAAGAATGGAAAAATTACTATCTCCTTCTCAGAAGTGGGGAACCAAGGTGCAGAGAGACTGAAGGTGGGATTCATCTGCCTGAAGACAAGCATTTGCATTACTAGCTGCAAATGTTCAAGTTTTGTATGTGGACTTCTCATAGTCAATCATGGGAAATCTCTCCTGGAGCACAGTTCATTCTTGCTGTACCAGACATCCAAAGTAAGCACTTCTTGGTTAGTAGTTGTATGTCTTATCTTCCATTGACTCTCAAGGCATTCAGTCTCATAAGGCCCAGGTGCAGAAAATAATATCCAAGTGCATGAATATTAAAAGTCAAGTGAGATGAATCCCCCTGGCTCCATGTCACATGGGAGGTTTGTGTTGGTGCCTGGGAATGAACCCAGTTTTCCTGAGAATTTAACAGCGATCTCCTTCTCTGAAGACCTCTGGCTCTAGTACCAGTACTCCTTCTGAGGGAGACCCTGATGCTGGAGACCCTGAAAGTTTTCCTAAAGTATAAAGGGCAATGCATAACCACTATGTGGCATCCCTTGTCTCTCTGCTGAATGGTCAGGTGAAACATTGCCCAGTTGTGGTGCTCAGTGGGAGCAGGGTAGAACCCTGAGCCTCCATTAGTCCTCCAGCTGTCCAGAGATTAGACTTCTAGAGGGAGGGAAGGTGAACAGCTTCTTATCTGTACCTTGATCCCATACCTGTGCCATCAATCAGTCCTGCATGATCTCAAACCTCCTTCAGGACATTGCAGGCAGAAACATAGAAGGTTTGTCCAACTGAGGATATTTTTGGTGGGTGATTCAAATCCCCTCAGAGATTTGGGTCTTTCTTATCCACAGCCAAGGCTTTTATAGGGCAATCCAAGGACCCTTGGGAGAATCATTAATATACTTTGTGCCACTTGTTTGGAGAGTAAAGAGCCATAGGCGTCAACGTACGTGCTGGTTATTCTACTACAAATATGTACATGGTGCCAGAATCAAACCATCCAAATAAGAATTTCAAGAACTCAGACTCTTGTTCAGTCGTGTTTCATTTTGTATGACTGCAGTTTTCACATCTGACTAGTTCAAAGCCTTTTGGGTTTCTTTTTTTCGTGTTACTTCACTGACACATTACTTCTCTAAAGAGGGAGAAACTACATCAAGGTCAAAGCTGACATTTTCCACTGTGAACCAGTGGCAGTGAAGGATAAGTCTGGAGATAGCCTGATTTTCAGGCCTGTTTTAACTACTATGTCAAGTTTCTTCCTCAGTTAATCAAAGAATTTCTCCAAACCATACTGTTTCCAACTTTTTACAATGTAAATTTTAAGCTCAATTCATTTTGTCCAAGAATATGGGTTGCATATTTGTGCAGGGATATACATCTGTATGTTTATATTAGGGGACAATTATTATTCTCTTCTACTCTTCTCTGTTGTTCTCTGCTGCATATAAAAAACTCAGAACAATTAATTTCATGTCTCTTCTGTAAGCCAAAGAAGCACTCTAAATCTTTACTTTCAAGAAGCAATTAACTTCAGGTTTATTAGTCAAGTTGTGCTATGAAGTTCCAATCTTTCATTGTACACTGTGAATTTTAATTACAATTTATTAAAATAATTTAATTGACTTCAGTCAATGGGCGTGAATGAGGACAGAATTTCCCTGAGAAAGCTGTAGACAGAAGAAAAGGCCACCCATCCTAAATGCCTTCTGCCTGCCCTTTTTTGGGTTGCATCAGACTGTTTGAAAGAAGGCTGCATTTATCATCTTTGATGCCTCCAGCTCAATGGTCAATTCATATTAGATTCCACAAAAGGCAGTGAACCAAATTCATCTCTGATACAATTCCATTGACTTCAATGGTCTTACCACACGGATTAATCTGGCCTAATATTATAGTGTTAGAATGTGTGTGTGTGTGTGTGTGTACTATTAGCCCAGGCTCTTTGCTGGAGATCAGGCCATGTAAAAGCTGGTGGCTGTTGCAGTTGCAGTTTGCTCAAGAAATCCAATTCCTTTTGTTGACCCACTGAAGTTCCCACTAAAAAAAAAAAAAAAAAAAAAAAAAAAAAAGACCAACCCCCCTCCAAATCTCTAATCAATTTAGGACTACAGCTGAATTTAGATGTATATTTGCTAATTTGGTGTATTATGCATGCAAATATTGGTATAAAAGGTGTTTCAATTATTTTCTAAGGCAGGGACCTATGCATTCTGCACGGTCACAAAGAGTTTAAATGGAGTTATTTTTCCCTGCCTATAATCGTTCTCCCTTTTAAGTACCCAGGCAGAAAAAGTAAGTTTACTGCTTCTAGCACAATGGCTCTCTTCACTTTTAGGTTTGGGAGACCTGGGTGACCTACGAAAGTTAATTAGAAGGTTAACAAAGACTAAGGCAGAGTAGAATACAGCGCCTCTCCTCCAGCCAAAGATGTCATCCATTAATTAGGGAAATCGTTAAGGTGGCCTTTATTGAATCCATAGAAAATTGTCAGTTTGCGGTCGACAGTTTTGATCAGATTTTCCTCTCCCCGCTAACACTACCCTTAATCGTAGGAGCCGCGGAGGGTTCGGGATGGGCCGGGAGGGGTGCGGGGGAAAGTGTGTGCACATAAGGGGAGTGTGTGTTTCAGCGACATTACAGTTAAACAGCCGCCAATTGTGACGGCTTTGATTCTCAGGCTTACATGGCATACTTATTCCATGATGTAATCTTTATTGAACCTGGAAGCTTGGGGGTGGGGGGCAGGGGGCAAGTGAAACTCGCTGCTCGCGCTGCCTCTCAGCCGCAGGAAGCCTTGGGAGTTAATATTGCAGTCATCATCGGCAGAGCTCGCTGCTTTTGCATGGTAATACGCTATCTGACTCCCCTTTCCTCCTCACTGGAGAGTGTCTGCTCCCAGCAATGAGAGCAAACAGCCATCTGCACAACAGGCCCTTCACTTCTCCAAGAATACGCTCACTTTAAAGCTGACGGGCCTTTTTTGTAGATCTTAGATTTTTCAAAAAATGTACTCTCTTTTGCAAATATGGTACCAAGTTGGTGTTGCTATGGAGAATTTCAAGTGAAATGTTGGACAGTCCTGGCATTTTAACATCTGTTTTTTAACCTACTGGGAGAACTGGCTAGCTGGAGTTTTTACTGGTTTAGTTTTGACAACTTTCCCTACACACTGAAAGAAGCTGTGTCAAGGACAGTGGCTGCAGCGAGTCCAGCCTGTTCAGTGTTGAGACCAAGAAAGTGACCCAGCATTGAAGAAGTGTTTTGTTTGAACATGGGAAGCCATCACCTTTCAGGGGAGGAAGGCAAAGACAAGGACTACTGCAATCTAAGATGTTTACATTTAAACAATGCTGTCCTAGCTCTAATGTGCACGAAAATATTGCCTGAAGCCATTGGTTTGAGGGTTTTAAACATGAGCTGTTTGGATATCTAGAGGTCTATATGCTATGCAGCATGTGGCACAAAATGTGTTAGAAAGATTTTAAAAACAAAACAATTGGATAAATAATACTTTAACTGACTGGTGTTCATGATAAATCATGCACAATTCCAGGCTGTTAAAGACTAACATGCTGTTAAAAATATCTTGCACTTATTCTTGCATCTCAAAATCTTGTAAAAAGCTTCTTCATGGTAGCATGAATTAATCTACCAAAAAGAATTTGCATGTAAAATGCCAAGAAAAAGCAACTTTTTAATATTTACAGGGTACACATCCACCTCATTGCCTATGTATTTCTGTTCAACATATTATTTATATGCACATATATGTGTTATTTATATGTGTATGTAATATACATATAATTTAAGCTCTCTCATAAAATAATTAAAGTTAATTTTGTATTTTTAGTATGCAGAAGATGTCATAAGTATGAGCACAGAAACAGTAGCAAAGAAATGCCAAGTTGCTTCTGGTACCCTCCGTGAGACCCTCAGCTTTTCTGCATCCTTCCTGTGTCCAAAGGGAGTGTCCTGGTTTGAGCTGGGACAAAGCTAGATTTCCTCCTAGCTTCTTGTACAGTGCTGTGGTTTGGATTCAGCATGAGAGCAATGTTGGTATCACATTGATGTTTTAGTTGTTGCTAAGTAGTGCTTACCCAAAATCAAGGACTTTCCAGTTTCTCATGCCCTGCCAGCAAGGAGGCACAGAAGAAGCCAGGAGGAAGCGTAGCCAGGACAGCTGACCCAAACTAGCCAAAGGGATATTCCATGCCATAGAACATCATGCTCAGTATATAAACTGGGGGAGTTGTCTGGGAGGCGCTGATTGTGTGTTGGGGACAGGCTGGGCATTGGTCAGTGTGTGGTGAGAAATTGTGTTGAGTATAATGTTCCTCTTTTGGGCATTATCTCTCTCTTTTTGTTGTCTTCCTTTTCATTACTACTACTTTTTAAATTATTATTATTTTTATTATATTTTTGATAGTAAACTGTTCTTTTCTTAACTCATGGGTTTTGTCTTTTTTCCTATTCTCCTCCCCACACCACTGGGGTGGGTGTGTGTGTGAGCGAGTGGCTGCATGGTAGGGTGGCAGCTGAAGCTAAACAGAATCATGGAGATGGAACAAGGTATATTCCATGAGCAAGGCTTTCTCCGTGTGTTGAAGGGCTCCCAGAGGTTGTGATTTGAACTGGAGAGGCACTGTGTTCCCACAGCTCTGTTTTGGACATTTTTCTAGTTTAGGCTAAGAGACAAACTAACTCACCCATTGTGAAACCACTGACATTCCCAGATAAAGTGCTACAAAAGGGCTGCACACTATTATTGTTCTACTACGAAGCAGCAGAGGCTGTTCAAGAGTTACATTGGATTTATAAATGTTTTCCCACTTCCTTTTGTCTTCTAGTTGCAATCCTGAGGCTTTGAGAGCTTTAGACTCCGACTAGAGGCAAGTTCCTAAATTGAAGGTGGCATCCCTGGGAGACTTTCAAAATCATTCTGGGTAGGGCAACACAGGGTCTCTGTTGCTTACACATATTTTCATACCACTACATCTTCCATATGAAGAGCTCCTGTCAGTGTTAGCTTCTGCACTCCTGCAATGAATTTTCTGGCACTATCAAACAGCACTTGTACAAAGCCCCTGGTAATCAGTGCATCACTAATGAAGGTGTATGGGCAGGATCAAATCTCAAGTATGGGAGAAGCTTATTGTAGCTACAGATATAAGAAACATACCAAACAAAAGAATATGATGACTTGAGGATGGTTTTTTTCTCAGCTGATGGTCCTGAAGTTGCAGACTAAATTTGTATTCTTGGTATGGAATTCAGGGTTTTCATATGATTTTTTTCCCTTTGGCAGCTGTGACTGGGAGCAAAGCAAAAGAAAAGTCACTGCAAACAGAATTTTACAGTGATTTCAGTTAATACAGCTTTGAGAAGGCTGGTAAAAGGTGCACACTAATACTGTTTTTTAACTGTATTCTGTATAGCCAGAAGTGACTGAGAAGTCACTGGCTTTGAGGTTTTTTGACTAAAATTTCTTAAAATGGCACAGGAAGGAATCAGCTACAAGAGAGAAGTCAAGAGACTTCAAGAGACGTCAAAACTGATGGAAGTTTTCTGGAGCCTGGTTTTGGCTGCTTGTGCAGTCTCTTCCCCTGCCATCTTTAAAAGTGTCATGGAAGGTATTTCAAGGAAAGTCTGAGTATCTACAATGAAGATAATTCCTCTTAACTATAGTCATCTGTTCTGTTTTCATGTCTTGAGTGTCTTTTTCTATTCACAGTGGGCAGGGAACCACATGTAAATCTCACTACTTTGACCTGTTTTAGCCTCCCATGTCAAGATAAGCTAAACTGTGCCCAGTCCCCGCCTTTGAGTATAAAAAGGATCTGGAGAACAGCTTCATCTGAGTTAAGCCCATTCTTGAAACTGAGTGATTCATCTAAAGCTGAAGCCTTTTCTTGTCAAGGGGCTCCAGCATACAATATCTTGTGGGAGGAATGAAGGACCACTGCAGAGCTGTGAGGTGGGAAAGGAGCTGGGAGGAGAGGAGAGAGGAGAGAGAGAGGAGGAGGAGGGAGAGGAGAGGAGAGGAGAGGAGGGGGAGGAGAGGAGAGGAGAGGAGAGGAGAGGAGAGGAGAGGAGAGGGAGGAGAGGGAGAGGAGAGGAGAGGAGAGAGGAGAGGAGAGGAGAGGAGAGGAGAGAGAGGAGAGGAGAGAGAGGAGGGAGAGGAGAGGAGAGGAGAGGAGAGGAGAGGAGAGGAGAGGAGAGGAGAGAGAGGGAGAGGAGAGGGAGGAGGGAGAGGAGAGGAGAGGAGAGGAGAGGAGAGACTGTTGGCCATTCTGGGGCTGTGCTGGAAGGGAATGTCACTCCTGGAATATCTCAAGAAGATTTATATTTCTAATAAATAGGTGGATACAAAATAAAGAAGCATCAGCTACAAAGAGTAGGATGAGACTATTCAGGGAGAGAGATGGCCTTTATAAATATAATGGAGATGGTTTGTAATTGTGCAAAATGTTTTTAAAGGTGAATCGGAAGCATCTCTGCTTGAAGCCAGAAGTTCATTACATAGAAATGCAAAAGGGGTAAAAAAGCACCTCCTTCTTTACTCACCACACTCTGACCATGAGACTCCAAAGTTATAGGGTTGCCAAGTAGGCAAATGCAATTCCAGTTTATATCAAATGAGCTGTTTCCAGTAGAAAAAGGAAAACAGGAATGCTGTGCTCTGCCATGCACTGAGACTTCCTGTGGAATTCTATGAACAAAACCTGCAGAAATGGAGGCTATCACAAGTGACTAAAATAAGGTCTAAAGATCCAAGAAAAGAGCATGAGACCTTGCAGAAGGGATTAAAGCAACATCTGAAGGCTTTGCTGAAAGGCTTAGGAGATGGCCTGAGACTGGAGGTAAAATTTTTAGGGGCAGCAGAAGCTGGAACAAGTTCAAAATAAATGAATAAGGAACCAGTAACCAGATGGCTGAGGACCAGCAGCTTTTCCGGGGACAGAGGAGGCCAAGGAATCTTTGGCAAGCTTGGAGGTTACTAACTGAGCAGGACAGCAGTGAGGATTAAAAAAGCTAAAAATACCAACAGCACAAGGAAATCAAAAAGTTGCAAAAGTCAGAAACCTGATGTGAAATTAAGGCTGTCAGAGGACTTCTACTGCCTGGCTTTATAACAATGTTACAGCTGCAGAAACAGGAAAGAAAGAAGTCAAACTGTACTAATACATAAACTGGCTGAAAAATTGCAGTGAATGATCTGAGAAGGCATGCCCAGAACCCTTGTGTCAGTGAAGACCGACAGCAACAGTGTTTCCCAGGAACCAAATAGTTCTGAGCCAATACCTGCAGAAGGGAAAAAAAAAAAAAAAAAAAAAAAAAAAAAAAAAAAGGTTTAGTTTCCAAACTGGGGCACTCATTCCAAAGCCAGAAATCATCCCAGTACATCCCAGTAGACTGGGGCTCTCTAGAGTCTCAGGGAAGAGAAGGGAGGAATCTACCCAAGCTAGGAAGAACCTGAGGAACCTTCCCTCCTGGCACACCTCCAGCAAAGGCTGCCAAGATGCTTTGGCAATGGACCAGTTTGGAGGGACTCAGCTGGACTTGGCCTGGCCTGCAAAGACCAGCAAAAGGAGGCCAGAGCTATTCTGAGAGGTGCTGGAATTTGTCACGGGGCTCAGCTGCAGCTGTGTGCTGAAAGGGGACATTGCTGCGGGGCAGAGAGAGGGGCTTAGAGCTGCAGACACTGTGAGTATGGGCAAGAGTCTGCACATGGGATGGGATCTTCCTTGTAGCACTTCTGAGTGATTAGAAGGAAGGGTAAGGTTGGTTTGTGCAAAGAGGAAAATGTTTGCTAAGCCCTGTTAACTACCCATTTAAGGGGAGAAGGTAGAGAAATACCAAGATAACCATAGCCTGAAGTGTGGCCAAAATGGAATAACTGGTGGTACCCAGTGAAAGCCCTTGCCCAGCTCTGAAGGGGAAAAGGTGCAGCTTATTGACCTGAAAATACAAGGAAGTAGGAGGGTCAGAGACAGTAAAAGAAAGCTGAGGAGGATCTAAGATGCATCTTGAGATTTGGGAGCTCCTGGCTGTGATTCTCTACTGTGCATCAGGGGTGGCCTGCTTAGGCGGTTGCTTGGAGCAGAAGTGCAGGTTTGAAGCTAATGCTGTGGTGACCCTTGCTGCAGGCTGGCTCTGTCACGAGTCATGAAGTGCTCACAAGATAATCCCTGTCAGAGAAACACCACTTGGGCAGCACACCATTGCGTGGTGGGCTCTTTGGGCCGAGGGACGCTGGCTAAATGTCATATGAAGGAAACTCCCCAGGCTGCAGGCAGTGCAGATTTGTAGGCCAATAATTGTTGCAGTCCTCTGCTGAGCCAAAATTCTTGCTAACACCACAGAGCCAGAACATATGGTGACTGTGCAGTGGTGAGTTATGGGCAGCAAACAGGGAGAGTGTGTGTGCTGGGTCAGATGTCTTTTTAATGACTCTAGTTAATGAAAAAAACTGAAGCTTTGCCTCTGGTAAGGGATCAAGGATAGCTCCTCTGAGTCCTGAAGTCACTTGTTTACTTCATAATGAAGACTCAAGGCTCATCTTTGGAGGCAATGACCCATTAAACTGCCCCACACTGTCTGGGGAGAAGGCATTGTACAGACCACTGAAGACCTAAAGGTGCCTTCAGCAGCAACTTGGATGTCATCCACAGGTCTGGTGAAGGGAGGTGGTACTGCAGGCCTTGGGACTAAGCAAAACCTGCTGAAAGAAGCAACACCGTTGTAGGTGCAGCTGCTGCCATGAGAGAATAACACCTTGGATATTGCAGTCTGCTTTCCAAACTTAGTTTCAAGAAGAGTTGGCAAGTGGCAGTGGAAGCAAAGAGCAGGGGAGAAGGCAGGAGACAGCATTTCTACTGCGTCAGTAAGCAGCACTTGAAAGTGCCGGCTTCTGGCTGGCACTGAGGGATCTTGGAAGCAGTCACTGCAAAATAGGTCCCTCTCAGCCTGTCTGCTCTGCCGAGATGGCTCAGGGCTCACTCAGAGGCTGCTGGTAAGAAAGGCTGCATTTACAACTAGCTGGGATCAGATCAAGGCTACCCACTGAACTTGAGCCTTCTGAAATGAGAGTTGCTCTGAAAAGGGCTCCTTCTCATGGACACACAACCTGCAGAGAGAGTTTTCTCTAGCGAAAAGAAAAATGGCTGTGCACAGGACTGGGCAGTTTCCAGGAGTCACAGATGTGCAGAGTTTTGTGGGGCTCGAATTACTACCAAGACCTTATTTGTGGGTTTGCCAATTGCAGACTCACTATATAAACTGGGTAAGAAAGCACCAAATGCAGTGGCAGGAGAGATTTAACCACTTCAGAGTTAGGGTTTCATTTTTCTTGGCAGAGCCAACTTTAAAACCCCAAAAGGGGTTTGTAGCCCCTCTGGACCCAGATGCAGGTCCCTGCAGACAGAAGGATGCTCTGAAAGAAAAAAAATATATGAGTTATATCGATGTGAGGATTTACTATTTAATTTATAAAGTTAAAGATCTAATGTCAGTGATGGTCTAAGTAAACCAGAATCTTAATAAGAGGAGTTCAGAGTGGCAGGTTGTTACAAGTGGGAGAAGTAGTGGAATATATAGTCACATCCACTCCCTGGAATAAGACAACTTGTCCAAGCTGCCTGCTGGGAAGTGAGTTTCAAAATGTTCCCTGAGCCAGATTGCTCAACAGGGGCACTCTAGAAGAGCAGATAGTCCCTTGACTTTCATAACATGGTTCAAATTTTCCAGTGGATGTCCTGAAAACTACTCTAGGATAGATATGTGGAGAAATGTAGACACTTCCCAAAGACTCTGCTTTGGATGTAATGTGTTGAGGAACTAGCAAATCTATTGGCAAATACTGTAATCTCTGAGTATTGGAGAAGTGTCATTGTCAGAACTGTCATTAAAGAGGAAAGTATGTAAAAAGGGGGGAAAACCTATTCAGAAATGGTTCTGGTACAAGCTGAGATCCTAAATACCTCACAGCTCAGTCCTGAGTTATATACGAATTTCAAAACTGCTGGCTATTTGGAGAACGCAAAAAACTCTTGGACAAACTATTAGAGGATTTGTGATGAATAGAACATCAGTAAAAGGCAATAAGAAATTGGGTGGGAAATGAGCTCTTTGCAATAATTAGACTGTTGGAATGGAATATAGACATACAGAGTAAGGAAGAAGCTGACTAATGATTTATTAGAGGCGGGATACAAAAAGAGACCTAAAAGAGACCCAAAAACAAAAAAGATTTTGTTTCAGTCTCCTGAACTCCTGCAAACAGAACACCCCCAATGAGGAAGACAGTCTGTTACATGTTGTATGTGGCATGTATTATACAGCTGAGGACTGTAGGTCCACATCATCAGCTGGAAGGGAGCAGCACTGCTTCATTTACTTTCATGGAACAGCACCCGGTCCCCCAACGGCAGATTCACATCCTCTGCGCTCTTCTACACCATTAAGGCAGCAGTTTTCCCCAGCGACTTTGCTTTCTGAGCGCTGCTTTTTGCTGTGGCTTTGGGAGAAGAATAAATGTGTCCTCCAAAGGTGGACCTTGGAAACAGTTGAAAAGATAACTCCTTACACAGCCAGCCTGAGCCAACTTCTGCCCCTGAGGTCAACCCAGCATGTTTGGTTGGGCAGTTCTCTTACTCTGCTGCAGAGAGGGATCTGCCTTCATGACTCCTGACAGCTCTGCGGTGTGTGTAAGACCCTCGTGCCAGTCTTGGGCAGCAGAAAATTTTGTTTGCTTTTGCAGCAATGAAAAGAAAGCTGAGATGGATCTTCCAATTACCTTGTTGTTATTAATCTAAGTCCCTGTCTAAACTTCCAGGCCTCACAGAAAAATACACTTATGAATAGAGTGAATAAATTTAACCCCCACTTGCTGCAGTGGGAACGGTTGAGAGGAAGACTGGGAGGGGACAGGATAAACTGAGAATGTATGTAGGAGATGAAGAAAGGCAGGGACCAATTGCCCCCTGCATCCTGTGCAGCACCTTGCTGAATAACACACTGCTGAGATGACTGTGGGGCCTTTTCTGTGGCATCTAAAACTATGGAGGGGGTTTTTGATATGCCCAGAGATATGTAACTGTGTCCTTGAGCTGGGGGAATTTGCGAGGGGAAGAGGCACCCACAGGGAAAGGAACAGAAGTTGGTAGGAACAGATTGAGGGAGGGCAGGGGGTAGGAAGGCAATAAGATTATCTCAGGTTTGCAGAAGTAACAGAAAATTCTGGAAATGGCAGGGGCTCAGCTGCTGTGGAAAGGAGAAATCTCTGCTTGGAAGG
The DNA here is from genome assembly GCF_009819655.1 of Sylvia atricapilla. Classification (NCBI taxonomy): domain Eukaryota; kingdom Metazoa; phylum Chordata; class Aves; order Passeriformes; family Sylviidae; genus Sylvia; species Sylvia atricapilla. The sequence goes on along the minus strand of NC_089142.1, from coordinate 44,565,250 downwards.
AACATCTGCAGGAATATCGTTGTCTCTCCACTCTGAGTCTGTTCAGCAATGTCTTCTGGTACAACAGGATGGGGAAAGTAGTACCATTGGGAAATTTACCCTTACCTAGTCCTGCAGGACTTACCGCCTCAGCTCTTAGTCCTTGATCTGGAGTCCCTGGAGGTCCTAGGGGAGCTGGGATCCCTCTGTGCTTAGCACCCTCAAATGGAGAGGGTGTTGCATACCTGGGAGTGCTGTCCTGCTCCAGGGTAGCACAAAAGAGATAGAGACTTGCACTGAGAACATGCTGCTTCTTAGTCAACAGACCTTGCTTTAACAGCCCGTGGAACAAACGCCACTTCCTACCATGCCATATTGCTTACAGTGTTGCCACATAGCAGATAAACTGAAATTCTAAACTTCCCAGGTCATGAACTCTAGGCTGTCTCAGGCTGTGCCAGGGCACGCCAGGGCTCAGAGCACAGCAAACCTCCCAGGGGCTGCGAACACACCCGCAGCCCGTGAAGGTGGCTCACTGCTCCCTCCACCGGGGCTGTTGTCCAGGGAACCTGAGGAGGATGTGTTCTTTAACCCTGGTGGGCTTGGGATCAGGTTTATATTCCTTTTGAAATCCTTGCCACATGCGCAAACAAGTTGCACTGTGTGGTGTAATTTGAGAACGAAATTAAATGAAGAGGTGACATGCCAACAGCGTACACAAAACAAGGGAAGCGTTTCCAAATCACAAGCTGCCACGGAGCAACGAGTTTTTACATAATAGCAAAATTAGGGTTTGGATGACTGGTATTCTTCAACAAACTTTTCAGAAATATTTCCTGGAGCAAGCCCAAAGAGAGAATCCTCATTTACCCTATTCCTTTCATAAGTAATTGAATTCACTTGTTTAGGGTTTCTGCCTCCTCCACCTTTCATTCAGTGGCAATGTGAATTCTGCTAATCTCTCTACAAAACAGTCAATCTCCTCTAGTCTCACTAACCATCATTCAGCCACCCAGTAATGAAAAATTGCTTTGATCCTCTCTGTTTGCTTCACCTAAAAAAAAATAAAAATAAAATATCTCCATTAAAAAAAAAACAAAACAAAACTAAACTAAAAATCTTTAATAAACTATTCCACCCAAAAGGAATGTGTATGATTAGTTCAGTGGATTTTTTTTTCCCCTTGCAGTGGGTTGTTTGAGAAACCCTAAGAGCTAAGAAGATTGCAAAAGTGGCTCATAGCTTTGGGAATGGGTATACAGCATTAACATGAGTGTCCAATGGTTACACAAGCCACAGAAAATTACATAGAGGAGAAGAGGGAAAATGCAGGGAGCAGATTAGTAGGCACATTTTCTTTCAGGATATCATATTTACAAGTAAATGTGGGTTACAGATTTTTCAGACTGCAGCCATCCTGCTGCATGCAGCTACCCAGTGCAGTATTCACAATGTATTAACTTGGATAAGCAGGACGGTGCTTTCGACATCTATGCGGGGAGGAGATCTGAAAACCATCTCCCCAGGAGATTACATTACTTGTCAATCATCTCTCTATAAGAGAAAACTTTCCCCACATTTTGGGATGGGGAGGAAGGGGGCAGCTTACTGCAGCCTGTCCACCTTCATTGAATGTATACTTTTCTACTGGTTCATTTTCCAATATGAATTTTCACAGCAACCAGCAAAAATTAAAACCTGTTCAGAAAAACACACCCGCATTCCTTCTTCTTTGTTCTGCTTGGGAATAGTACAGAATTGCAAAAAGGCTGAAAAATATTGCGCTTCTGTCTGAGAAGAGATAAATAAAAATTAATGCCTCCCAGTCCTCATTTTCTCTAGTTCTGGAGAAAAGAAGCCACAAACATAGTAATTTCTTCACTGGTGAAAGTAGGTGTTTTTTTCTCATTCATCTTCATCCCTTGGAAGAGAGTAAAGCCAGCCTTATACAGCACAAACCTCTGTTGATTTCCATGGTGAATTTAACAGGCTAATTTCCTCCTGCCTACTATGCTGAGCCATCAGGTCGTGAGATCTGCTGCTGTAAAGTACACTGTACCACCTGGAAAAAAGTTACCGTGCTTTGAAGCCATGTAGCATTCTTCAGGAGAGAATCAGAGGCACACTGCAAACACTTGGAGCCAGATCAAGGGAACACAGCTAGTGAGTCATTTTACTTGAATGAAACACACTTTCATTCCCCACACAAATATGTGTCTATATGTGTGCTTTTATTTTCCTAGACACATTAGTTTTAGTTATTTACCCATTTGTGCTCCAGATAATTACATGCTGCAGATTCAATTGGATGCAGATTTATTCTTCACTTCCTGTCCTAAATTCTCTGCAATTAAACAGCTGCTGTGTGCTTGGTGTAATAAATTTACACAAAATCTGGGATGGTTTGGCATAGCAGAAAGGTTGTTTGGCACGGGCTTAGGACGGCTACATTACGTACAACTGGCAACCCCTGTGCAGGTTATGCTTTCTCTCCCAAGTGAGAATTGCCCCACTGCAACCAGAACAGGCAATTTGCGTGACAGAAATGTTTACAAATTTATAACTTGTTTTGTTTGGCTGCATAGAGTATTATGTCCCAACCTGAAAAAGACAATTTCCTTAGCTTTCTTGAGCTAAGTCTTTCAAAAGATCTGATTGAAAAGGAACGAGAAGAATAGATTCTCCAGGAAGCCTCTGTCTGGAGTAATACATCCACTTAGTTTTATCAGGTGGAGCTTTCTCCCGTTGCTGCAGAGAAGGGTGGGAAACACCTACTTCTGTGCACGCTATAGTGTTTTGCAGCATTTTGCACTGTCATTAATCAAACGCACAGATCAGATGGTGATCTCATCCTTTGCCAGGGCACTCACTGACCTCCATCCTGCTCTGATCCACCTCCGTCGGGAGCAGATCTCATACCTCCAAAACAGGCATCTCCCCTTTGATATGCACCCATCATCCACACAACGTCCCCTTATCCTATGGCATTTGTGGCCTCAAACGACTGTGGTCTGTGTGCCAGCATGAGCAGCACGCTGTTCTTTTGGGGGAGCAGATGTAAAGTCTGCTCTAGTGGGGCCTGCAGACTGGAATTAGAGATGTACTTCTGTTTATGAGTTAGCACACGTGTCTTTTTGTTTCCTGATACCTTCTGCATAATGAAGTCAATGAGAGTTAAACTCCTCAGCTGTGATTCACATATTCATTAATCTCCTGCAGTAACAAGTACAAATTTTACAGCACATACAGTGAGCTTATTACCAGTGTAAACAACTTGCTGCATCCAAAAAAAGTGTTGCAGGAATTAGGTCCCATTGTACTGAACTATAGGAAGGAAGGGTTAGAAGAAAAATGCTGTGCACTGCTACCTAGGCTCAGATGGCTCCAGTGTGGTTATTGCATGACAGTAATTCTGGATCTTGGAGTGACAGCTGCCCACATAATTTCCACAAATGTCGTTGGGGTTTGCTGGAGCCCCACAGGAATTAACAGGGATTTAGCCAAGCATGGGAGTCACTAAAAAATGCCTAGAGAAACAACATATCTGAATGCAAGAAGGATTATTTATTTAATTTATCAGTTCGGGGGTGAAATGATGCCCAGGCAAAAGTGGAGAGCAGATCATGTTGTGTTTCTTCAGCAGGAATTCCCAAGGTATTCACATATTCACAGGCTGAATTTGGAGTCACGTGCAGAGGCATATCCCTTCTCACAGGGCTCTGAAGGCATTCCTGTGCTGTATCTGCTCCCAACCCATCTCCACAGAGTTGAACTATTGTGGTTCCCTTCACAAACCCACACGTGGTACCCGGGCAGCTGCAGGACTGCAGATGCCTCTGGGATTAAAGAGAACGTGACATTCCCAGGATAATCTTCCACAGGAAAGGCTGAAGAAATACTCTTCTTTTCAAGGAGAAGCATCCATCTCATTATTCCCACTCTCTCCACAGCCTGTGACTTGTGTCTACCCCTTTCCTGATAATATCCAAGTTGCTTTGACTTAAATAAATAACTCGAGCACCCCTTTGGCCCTTGGCCATTTGAGAAAGGATCATTTTCCATTTTCCAAACCACTTTGACTCAGGTCATGTACAGGTTGTGGAGGATTTTCCCTTTTCTCCAACCCTTCCATCCACTGAGTTGAAGAGGAACAGGATCAGGCCCATGATCTGATACAATTTTTCTTGTGTTTTATGCTTCTCAAAGGTTCAACTCTAATCCACATCCTCTTCCTCCTGTGAAATGCTTCTGATCCAGTTTTGAGGGGGCTCTGAACAAGATAAAAATACTGAGTGGATTGGAGCAGGTAGAAGGTTATTAGCTTGAGGCTGCCTATGAAGATGTATGGAGAGGACCATCTCTGCAAAGGAGGCTGGCATGTTTAGTGACATAAAGTGGCTTGACTGTTAGCTTCTTTTTTTTTTTTTTTTTTTTTTTTCCCTTGCTAAATGACAAGACAAAGCCACCTCTGCTCTCCTCCAACTCCCCTCACCCTCCCAAGCCATCCCCTTCCCCCTAGATGCTTGGTGTTTCTTCTTTTAGAGGGGAAAAAAAAAAAAAAGAAAAAAAAAAAAAAAAAAGAAAAGAAAGGGAGAGAGACATTTTCTTTCACACAAGCCCTCAGAATTACAGTTCATGAACTATTCAGTAAACTGACCGGCATGAACCTCCCTTCAACGGCCTAATCTAAGGGGTGGATCTATGTGTTTTGTTGCTTGTCAAAAACAATCACTGCTCGGCCCATTACATTTACAGCACGTCGTCCTTTAATTGGTGTAACACACTGAGGGCTGAAAGGAAGAAAGTCCTACAAAAGCCCCCGAGTGAATGAACCCTGACTCACACAAAAATACTCTTCAGAAGTTCAGAGCTGGGCACTAACAAGGGAGGTAGAGAGTTAGTTTGAAAAGGGGTTAAGTTCAGAAATGTGCCACCTTGAAGACCCTCCCATCAAAGCCATGATAGCATTGACAAGATGCAGGGGGAAGAAAGTTAATATTCCGGCCTCTCGGGCTTGAAGGGAATGCGGGAAAGGACTGGAGATTCCTCCCGGCTCCGCTTCCCGGCCTTACCCTTTTCACTCCGGGACCGTTCTCATTGTGTCCTTCGACTGCTTAAGAAAAATACGACAGGAAAAAAAAAAAAAAAAAAAAAAGCCCCACGAAAAGCGAAATGCAGCCCCGGACGGGCCGGCCGAGCGCTGACCCGGCCCGGGACAAAGCCCGCGCCCCTCGCAGATGCCGCCTCCAGCGCGGTCCCCTCGCCCGGCGCTGTCCCCGGCCCCTAATGATTAGACTAATTAACAAAATCGATGTTTAAACACCCGAAGCCACACTTCGGGGGAGGGGCGCCGAGGGTGGCGGGCCCCGGGGCCCCTCCGCTGCTGCCCAAAATCCCCGCGGGGGGACCGGCCCCGCCCGCCCCGGGGAGACGGGACAGAGGGCTCGGCGGAGCCGCCGCGGGCCGGGCCGGGCTTCGCGCCCCTGCAGCTTCTCGCCGCCCCTCTATCTCCGCTCACTCGTTCTTCCCTCATTTTCCTTTCCTTTCCTTTCCTTTCCTTTCCTTTTCCTTTCCTTTTCCTTTCCTTTCCTTTCCTTTCCTTTCCTTTCCTTTCCTTTCCTTTCCTTTCCTTTCCTTTCCTTTCCTTTCCTTTCCTTTCCTTTCCTTTCCTTTCCTTTCCTTTCCTTTTCCTTTCCTTTCCTTTCCTTTCCTTTCCTTTCCTTTCCTTTCCTTTCCTTTTCCTTTCCTTTCCTTTCCTTTCCTTTCCTTTCCTTTCCTTTCCTTTCCTTTCCTTTCCTTTCCTTTCCTTTCCTTTCCTTTCCTTTTCCTTTCCTTTCCTTTCCTTTCCTTTCCTTTCCTTTCCTTTCCTTTCCTTTCCTTTCCTCTTCAATTTTTTTCCTTTTCTCCTGTCCTCCACCTTTTACACGGACTGTTGCTGCTGAGGGATTTTTTTTTTTTTTTTTATCTCTCTAAAGATACAATAACTATTTTGATGTAAATGACGAGGCCTGGGTGGGTCCCTGGGGTAGAGAGTTAATGATTCTTCTTACACCGGGCTGTTCTTTCACTTTTCCTGTGCGCACCATGTTAATAAATTAATGCACCTTTCATTACTCCTGCACGCATCAAACCTCAGCTTTGTATTTTGCGGCCTGACCCTCGTTCCTACACTTTTGTGAGAGAGTTGCCCTTATGCTAAGGCTGGGGCACTTTTAAATGCAGCCCCATAGTCCTACCCAGGTTTGTAATCCGTCAAAAAGCCGTTGATTGCTGCAAGCGTTACTTTTCATTAAGAAAACTTAGAAGCAATTTGGAAGAACCCTTCTCAATGAATACATTTACCCCCAAATGCTTTTTATTCTTCGCCTATACTTGATGAGTTTCTCTGGCACAAATCAGTTCTTACAGGCACAGAATGGGCAATCCCCTGATCCCCATCAATTGTCATCCAGAGTTTGGGCCACTTTGACCGCCAATAGTGGGGAAGTCAGAGCTAATCCTCAGAAGGAATCACGGGAAAAGAAAAGCAACAATAACCAAGTCAAGCGTAAAAAATGAAAGAGAAATCTCTATTATCACTCACTACATTTCCCAGCGATGTACTGAAAAAATCAGCTCGTTTGTCATTCGAGTCAGACACCCAGAGAAGAATATGGGGTCGTGGTGGGTTGGTAGACTCACACGACGTAAGGAACAATATTTTAGAGCAAAAGGCCTCTTCATTTGCCAAATCCTCCTCACATCCGCCATAACCATTAAATACAGACTGACTTTATTCTCTATGGGAAGAACAAGGGGAAAGGAGCCTTCAGCCACATAGCCAGACAAAAGTCCAAAGAGCCGGGGACCGGGGAGGCGAGGCGGGAGGAGCGCGGCCACCCTCCTCCGCACCGGCCCCGGCTCAGGGGGTGTGCGAGGGGACGGGGGGTGTCGGGGCCGGGGGGAGCTCTGTGAAGCGGGGTGTCTGTCTGTCTGTCTCTCTGAGGGCGTGTGAGCAGGTGAGCTTGCAGGGAAGTTGGGGGGCATGTGCATATGAGTGTGCTGGGGTGCCGAGAGGCGCACGTGGGCGAGAAGGGCTTTTGGGAATGCGAGGACTCCTCGCACCCGAGACGGCGACGCGCGGGTGTGAGGGCTGGCTCTCGGGCGCGCAGGGCACGGGCGGGGAGAGGGGTGTCCGCCCGTGGATGCGAGGTCACGGCTGCTGTGCGTGCGCGGGAGGTGTGTGCGCCGCGGGGCGGCTGAGGAGGGACACGTGTGCGGACAGAAAGGTGTGAACACGGCAGGGAGCGGGAGGTGGCCACGGCCAGGGGTGCGGGTAGCCGCCACACCTGGTCCTGCCCGCGGGGCGGTGTGCGGCGGGGCCGGCCGGGAGCTGCTGGGGGGCGAGAGACACAGTGAGACTTTTGAGAGGCGGCAAACACTGCCGCTTTCCACGCTGACACCTACAATTAGCCCAAAGAAGGCCGTGAATCCTTTACTCCCCGGCCAAGCGAGGGGCAAAGTTAGCGCTGACAGCCAGCTGCCAAGCCTCCCGCGGCTGATACCTTTCGGGCAAGTAAACAACTCCATAGCCACCAGCCTGCTGCTGGCCCCCCGGCTTTTGGGGGGAGCTTCCCCAAAGCTCCACGGGTGTGGTGTCCTTCCTCCCCGGAGGGCTGCCCGAAGCTGAGGGGCTTCGCTCGGGTTTGGGCCTGCCTGTGCGACCAGAGGACGTGAGACAAGACTGGAGACAAGGAGGAAGAGGGCAGCTCTGGTGAAAGGAGGGGGCGACGGTCCCACTCGTGCCCCGTGGGGAAGGAGGTGTCCGGGACCCGCGGGCGGCGGGAGGGAGTGGCTGATCCCAAGTCGTCTCTTGGAAGGTGGGGGACGGCGGGCGCTCCCCGTTCCCCACAGAGATGAGAGCTCTGCTTGCAGCTTGCCGAGAAGCTCTCTAGTTTTTAGCAACCCGCAGGCTCGCGAGTACCTTAGTGCAGACTTTTTATTTTTCGTTGGCGTGAGGCTTATTTTTTTCACTCTATTTTCTTTCAACGAACGAATAAACCTTTCCGCAGAGAGTTTATTTTTGGTTTATTCTTGTTCCTCTCTCTTTTTTTTTTTTTTTTTTTTTTTTTTTTTTTTCTTTTCATTCTTGCCTTGTTCCCCCACCCCGCAGATTTCAGTGCAAACCCACCACTCTTTGCGGCCGTGTTTCTTCCGAGTTCCCCGGGCTGTTCGGGGCTGCCGGCGTCCCGCAGGCTCGGTGCCGCGGCCACCGCGCACTCTGGAGCCCGGAGGGGCCCCGGGGACCCGACCCGTCCCCGCTCGGCAATCCCTGCCGGAGAGCAGCACCCCGGTCGCGGTGTCCTAGCCCGAATTTACATAAAAGTGCGGTCGCTTTGCATCATCCCTCATCTCTAAAGGGTGCTTGAAGAACTCGAGACACTCTGCAGTCCTAATTAGTGATTTTTGTCCTCTTGTTACGGGGCTCAGCATCTCATGCAAATGAACTCTTCATCGCCGGCACCATTACCCCTGCGCCAGAATTAACTGACTCTTATCTTTAATGATATGCCGCTGAACTTCTCGGAGCCCGGCTAGCTTTTTATCTTGATTACTCTAATCAATAAGAAATGATAGAGTAAAATTATAAACTCTATTGGCTTTTGAATGTTGCCGACAAGCCCTCTAGATGCGCTCCTCTTTCATTGTTATTTATTAAAATGATCTTCAGCTAACTGCGGATGCAAATAGGGAAATGAACCGGCGAGGGGGCCCTGCACAGAGGGATCCCCCCCCTCTCCTTGATGGAGCCCCGCCGGGTGGGCTCAGATGGGGGCAGTGAGGCTTTGTAAACAAATGGCTCTTTTTTTTAACCAGAAGCGAGAGTAAAAAAATAAATAAATAATAATAAAAAAAAAATTAAAAAACACAAACCCAAACCAAAACAACAACAAACCAAACTGCAATCCCCCAAGCGCTCCCCTTCACAACAAACTAGGACATAAACTTCCCCCTCCTCCCCGAGGCCCGGCGCCCTCGGGAGCTGCCTCGGGGCGGGGGCGGGGAGAGGGGAGGCACGGGTGGGAAAGGGAAGGTGGTCCTGGCCCGCGGCTTCCCTTGGAGGGAGGACACGAAGGGACCGATTCTGGCCGGCCTCCCCCCACCCCAAAAAAGCCAGAAGCAGTGTGCAGGACCCGGCCCTAACCCTCTCCTCCCCGCAAGGTCAGCAAACACCCGCTCCTCCTTGGTGGAAATAGGGGATCAATATTAAACCAGTGGCAGCCCGAGTCGCCGTGGCGGAGACTTTTCCACAGTCTGATCTGTGCAGGGCTGGCCGGGAATGCGCCCCGCACTCCGCCGCTCCCCTCGCCAGCCCACTCGGTCCGCCCGAAAACGTCCTTTCTCATCTGTCAGAAATAATCAGATATCCTTGCAGTGACAGAGGGACGCACGGCACCATCACTTTGTCTCAGGGGGAAGGAATACGTGGGTATGCGCGCACACACACACAGGCACAGAGAGCGCCAATTTTGCTGCTGCCTTTTCCTCCCCCTCTTTCCTTCCCCCACCCCCACACCCCCCTTTCCTTCCCCCTCCCCTTTTTGAACCTCAAGGAGTGGCACTGATCGGGCCGTGTGTCCCCCAGGGCTCCCCGCCCGCGGCGGGTACAGCCCCTGCGAAGGAATTCGGGCGCATCCCGGGCTGGCAGCACGGATCGCTGCTCCGCAGCCGCTCCTCTCTTCGGCCCCGCTCCTTTCCTCCCTTCTTTCCTTCCTTCCACCGAGGAGTCAGTTTGCTGTCAGTGCCGGAGATTTTAGCTAAATTGTTAGGTGGGTGAGAGGAGAGGCTTTTAGGTGACAATTTTCAAGGCTGTCGAACAGAAAAGGATACATTTAGTTGTCTGCATGAAAATGAAACCTCTCTTAAATAATTTTTAGGGCAGAAACGTCGGCTCTAATGAGTGATCTGGGGGCCGTAATTTCGTCCCCGTCTGAGAGGCAGATTTCACGGCATTTCCGAACCCCGAGGCTGAAGTTAACAAATCCCCGGCTCTTTGCGATCACCCATGAGAGAAACTCTCCATATTTATTTCAACCCGTAGTCTTTAAGCCTGCAGAAAACCAACGCCTGCAGAAAATACTTTCCCTCCCTGAAGAGTTTAATTACTTGTAATATTTCCAATATAAACCTGGTTTTATCTCTTAGGGAGATAATTAATCAGAGCTAGGGAAGAGCTGCAATATCCAAGACGGGTTGGACGGATAAAATAAAATTAGAAATCCACGAGGGACAAAAAAATTTTTTTCTTGTATCAGACACATGGTGGTTTTTTTTCTAAATATTCAGACAACACAGAGGCACATATATAATTGGCGTATAATGGAGCAGTGCACAGGGGAAGACTAACAAAGTAGTCGTAGGCATGAAAATTGAAGTTGTGTGCCACAAAGACAGACCCTTCCATGGGGGAAGGGCTGAATGTGGCAAAATCATGTAAAATCTCCGTTCTCAGTAACATCTCGTTATTAGGAATGATGACTAAACCTCCAGGATTATTCTGGACTGTAAGTTATCAAGAGCCCACTAATTTCACATTAAAACCCATTGACTGCAACAGCGTGATTGAAGGGTTTTTAACAATTAACATAATCAGAAAATGAGCGGAGATAATTTTTATTCAACTCATTACTTTTTAATCATGTATTTCTTTTAATTAATATCTTCTCCGTGAAAATAACAAAAAGCCGAGTCCCAAAGCGGCCCCGGGCAGGGGAGGCGACCCCGGCGGCTGCGGCGGGGCGGGCCAGGGGGTGGCAGGGCCGGGGGTCCCGAGGGAGCGGGGCGGGAGGGCGGCATCGCTCCCAAAGCCACCGCCGGGGCTGCAGCCACTGCCGCTCCCTAAAACAGCTCCTTTCCCATGCCAAAAAATCCCGGCTTGTACCGGACTCTCGGACCCTCGCCCCCCCCCCTCCCCCCCCCCAAGTTCCCTACCCAAGGGTTGCAGGACAGCCTGGGCATATCCCGGATCCCCGCGCAGCACCGAGCGAGCTTTCCCCAGAGGCTCCCCCCAGCTCTACCCTGCCCAGGAGAAAAGGGTGGGAGGTTTTGGGGGGAGTGTGAGGCCGCCCCTGGCCCCGGGAAGGTCACCTGTCGGGTCGCTGGTGACAACAGGCTGCTGCTGCCGCTGAGCTCCACGCACCTCGCTGCCCACCTCACCTGCGACAGGGGCCGTGTGCCCGGCTCCCGTGTGCCTGAGGCTGTGGAGGAGTCCCGTGTAGCCCTGGGTGTGTGCTGGCTTTCCCCGGCTCTTGTCCTTTCCTCTGCTGAGTTGTGTAAGCCTCCCCTATGGCAAGTTTGGGAGTTGTGAGTAAGGGAACACCTGGCTTGCGAAAAAAGCCCCAAATCCGGTCTCTGTGTTGCTGTGCTCCGAAGGAAAAGAAGAAAAAAAAAAAAAAAAAAAAAAAAAAAAAAGTCATAGTTGCTCTCCAGAGGTCTGCGTGGGAGTAAGCTCCGGGGGTTGCCCCAGCACTGTCGTCCCGGAGACAGAGCCGCGATCAAGTGGAAGGGTGCACCTGAAGTCTCTCCATCCATCTGTCCACCCGTCTGGACGCTCACGTATCCTCCCCACCCCCGCCTGCCCCACGGTGTCCCCAAGTGTCCCCAGGGGAGGGCTGCGGCGGGAGAGCCCCACGGGCGGGGAACCCACGCTGGCCGCCGGGCCCGCACCTCGCCCCAGGAACCGGGCAGGGAGAGCTCGGAGCGCGGGTGTCCGGCTGCAGGACGGAGCTCTCACAGAGCGGGGGCCGGCCCCAGCCCGTGCTGGAGACTCTCCGGCCTGTGTGTGTGTCCGTCCCCGCTTTCACCGCGAGTGAACTTGTTGGAAATCCCGTGGGAAATTCGCGGGATAACCCGTCCCTTATTTTCTTAAAATCATTTGTGGACAAAGGTATGCAGGATCTGAATAGCTGGAGGACGGTGAGACGTCAATTCACTTCAGACAGTCCCGGACATTCACAAACCCGCGCTGCTCAGAAAGGCTTGGCCAAGCTGCTGAAGATTTGACAGAATCGTGTTGAATAATTAACTTCTCTCTTTTAAGCACTTCAATGAAGACAGTGTAGAAAGGTAAGAAAGTCAAATTCTATTCTTTTATAGATTCTCACAGCCTGACCTCTCCTCTGCCACTGAAACTTCCCTTCTTGAAAATTTACTTGGGATCCTTTGCCCCTGGAAGGAGCCAGTGTAAATGTTCCCTTGAATATGGACTGGAGCTAAATTCTGGCAGCCAGAGATTTCAGAGTCATGGTGTGGCGAAGATGGCCAGGCTACCTGCACTGTCCCTGCAGCAAGGTTTGCACAGTCCCTCCTTCCAGAAAAAGACTGAGTACACAGTATTAGATCAGTTTTAAGGCTGGAAATGTGTTGTGGGATTTTTATCTCTGGTTGTTGGTTAGTTGTTTAGGTGTTCTATTTCGGGGAGGGGGCGGAATGTCCATTTTTTAAAATAAAAACACTCTAAATGGACAAAATGATTTTGAAAAGAAGCTATTACAAATTAAACATCCATAAATATCCTCCCAACTTGAAGTTGCATTTACTATATGTGATATTTACAACGGTGACAGTATTTGTTGGTTGTTTTTTTTAAATATAAACTCTGTGTGAATCCTTGGAAGAGGGGAAGTGACTTTCAGGTCACAGCAGCAAGATGGAAGTGAAACAGGGTGATGAACACTGCAAGGTGTGAAGGCAACTGTTTACAAAATTTCACCCAGTCTTCAGCTTCGTGTAACCTTTTGGAAGTGCCTGTTGGAGCCTGCTGTCCATCTGGTACTCAGTATTATTTTTACAGCCACTTGACCAAAGCATGCTCTCTTTCTTGCTGGCACACAGCCTCGATGGACTTGAAACAGACTTGAAAATTCACAAATGAGAAAATTTGGCCCTTTATGGAAACCACAATGCACCAATGCTGGTGACATAGCCCAGGTGGGAACAGTGCTTGGCTCTTCTGAGTGACTCACATCTCACAACAGTGTGCCTGTAGCTGCCTGAGGCCCAGTGGGATGCAGCCACAGTGGACTTGCCCTCCACAGGTGTCTCTGCCAACCCTCTGCCAGAAGCCACCTTGTTGTTACAATAACCTAAAACTGTGCTGAATACTCTTTTTCGGTTTTGTTTTCCTTTCTCAGAATTAACATAGGTGGGCAGTACTTCAGGTAAGATTGCAACTCTGTAGGATAATCCATGCTTGCATTCAATACATTACTGAAATTACCTGCCAGGTTTCTGCTATCTTCTGTTTGTCATCATTGTGCTGTGATCCTTTAACCAGAGGAGAAAGCGAAAACCTTTTCTAGAAAATTATATTAGTGAATAGATAATTTTCTACTACCATGTGTAAAAAAAAGTACTCAGGTACAATTCAAAGAAGAGATGCAAAGCAAAAACTCACCAGGACAAATGTATATGGAGACCCTTGTAAAAATATTCTTTCTCACTTAGCTGATTAGTTTAGATGTTCATGTCAGCTCCTGCAGCACTGCTTCAATCCTGGCCACATAAGTACAGGAGGGAAGGACTCCTGCTTCTGGAGGGTGTCCTCCACTGGCTCATCCCAGAGGGGCTGCAACACAAGGAATGAAACTTGACAGATGTACAAGTGGGTCCAATGTCTGTCAAAGCCCAGCCACTTTCCCTCACGAGACAGGTTTTAGGCTTGTGCTTTGGGAACTTGATGAAATTCAATTTAGATATACTAGTAGCAGGAAGCAATCTGTGCAAAAGGGAAGAACAGTTCTGGTTTGCTTCCTGCTGGAGAGGAGTGGGATGATAGCACACCAACCTCAGGGTGACAAAGATCAAAACTTGGCTCACTGGGTATCTCTGAGCATGGAGTCATCCACACAGCAGTGAGCTATGAAAAGAATACAGCTTTTGTATTATTAGTGTTGATCAAGAAGTTATTTGTTGTAAATTTGCTATTATGCTGCTTCTAATCTTTCTGCTGCATTTTAAACATTATCTTCAGATGTCTTTTTTCATATTTTATTTTTCTATGCATTAGCTATTTCATCGGTATCATCGTGTTTTAGTGGCATGAAAAATATCCAGTCTAACAGCTCTTTCATTTCATAACGAACAGCACAATTAAGACTTAATTAGATGCGTATGAGTAAGGAAATGGCAATGCCACGCAGGACCTTAAATGTGGTAACATTCAGTTGCTCAAGTGCAGAATCCTGGGAAAAAAAAATCCAAACAAAAAATTTCCATCAACTTAGTTCTAGCTGTATCTTTACAGGCTGGCATGATTGCCACTGACAATTATTGTTTTTCTAGTCATTATTCTAAAAATATAATGTACCTATTTTTTTTCCCTTTCCACAGTAAAAGCTCTGACAGGTGCGTGGAAATGACATTTCTGTGTCTTTGGATTCATAGAGAGGATTATATGGAGACATTTAAGGTTTAAGCCAAGATCATATGGCACTAGATTTGATTTCTGAAGCTATTATGCTGTTATATGCCTGCAGAAAAAGCCTTCATACAAAGAGGTAGGGTAGTTTTCTCTCTTCAGAAGTGTGCTGGTGCTAAATAGGGAAGAAGGGTAGCTGACAGATGGCCTGTCTCACTGTTTTCTCTATATTTGTTTGGAAATGGGGAAACTACTGCTGCCTTCCTGGCTTATCATCACAGGTCACTTCAGTGCCTTCTGATACCCCAGCCCCAAGGACAGGACAGCGTCCAGGGCTCTTCCACCCACCTTGTTCCAGCTGAAGATGGCTTGAGTATCCACAGAGGCTACAAGAAGAGACTTCAGGAGCAGGTGGATATGGAAAATGGGTCCTGGGCAGGTCTCTGACAGGCAGGTCTCTGACAGTGACAGTCAGAAAAATAACTGTTGATCCTTTGAGGATGTCAAGTGCAGGTGCAGCCTCCCCGCAAGTGAACAGCTAGCAGAAAGGAGAGGTTAGCTGTACCAGGTAGCATTTAACCCTAAGCCTTACTCTGACACTGAGGAGATCCGTGATTCTCCAAAATGAGAATGTGGTGATTTGGCGTAGGTGAGCTAAGAGCCTGTTTCACAAGTTTCCATGGTATTGCCCAAGACAAACACATGGCAGTTGAGCTGGACAGCCTGGCACCATAGACCTAGCCACAGCTCTTCGTAAAACTGTGATGCTATGAGTGTTCCCTTGTTTCTTTTGGCACTTCAGAGAACAAACCAATTTGCAGAACATTCCAAAAAAAGATTCTGTATGAGGCACTGATACATATTTTCTCTAAGTATAACCTTGAAGAAGTTACAGTTGGTCATAGCAGTTTCTCGTTCTTACCCAGAGAATGATGTTCCTGGGTCTGTCTTTACTTTTCCAGCATCTGATCTTCCCTGACTTCCAAGTAGTTTATGCAAAATTATTGCTCCTAAAAGCTCCAGGCATGATTTGGCATCTGATTTGCAAAGACACTGACAGATTTTGGGAGTTTCTGGATTAAGGACTGAAATGATTGTGAATCAACTGCTTTTTGCTTTCCTGACTTTTGGGTGCTTTTGCTCATTCTTCATGGTTTAGTGCAGGTGTGACACTACAGTCTTGCCTGGAGTGACAAGGTTTTGATATTCTTTGCTCTTCACATAAAAAAATAATGCAACAACGGAACAATGATAGCAAGCACAGTGGCTCAGGCTGGTCAGAAATAGTGCAGCTAGACAAGGCTCTGTCAATCTCTTTTAAACAAAGCTCACATAGTATTTTGAAAATAAGTATTGGCTCAGACCAGCTCTACAGAATTGCCACGGTGATTTTCACTCACAACTAACCAAAAATGCATCAATATGCTGACAGTTTATTTATCATATTTATATCCTCACAAGTTCACTTTCAAGGGTGTGATGAAGATGTGTGCATGTCCTTTATTAATTATATATGTGCTACTGTTTCCTGAACCACTTTCTGATTCTCTGTGGGACCTGGAAAACACTCATTTAATCAGGTGACCCACAGTTAGGCTTTGACATGAGCCACAGTCAGCACATGAAGGAGCCAACGATGGCCCCGTGAATTAGAGGGATGTGCAGGACTGTGATGGAGAGCAGGAGGAAAATATTTCTGTAGGCAGGAAATAGATATAATACACTGATCTTATTTTCACTTTGAGCTTTGTAATCTTTGCAATGAAATGAGTCAAGATTAAAATATTGTTCCATTTCCACAATGCCAGAGGCACCTCTCTGGTGACAACTGTCATACCCCCCTGCTCCTACCAGCCCCTATTTCAGATGATGGGTAGTGTCTCCTGTGTAGCAGTTTTGGCCTAGGAGGCAGAGCCCTTTTCCCCCTTTCTTCCTGTCCCCTGAGCTGCTGCCTGCCACAGTCTCCCTTACAGAGAGGCCATTGCACTCCCCAGGCACCCAGCCTTTCTGTCAGCCCTGACTCCTTTCACTCTTAGTCACCACTTACTTTTCTGGCACTGCCTTGACATTTATGGTCTGTTCCTCTTTTTCCAGCCCTCTTGGTGTAAAGGTTTTATCCAAGTCATCATCCTTCAAAGATAACAAGAAAACTTGATAAAAGAGCTTGTTTCTCAGCTTATAGTGGCATAACTCAGGAGAAAGAGCACTGAAGGAAACAGGGAGACTGACAATCAGAGGGGAAAAACAGGTTCACAGCTTCAAACTGTTCATTTTTGCTGGCTCACACGGTCGTCTCCTCAGATTCAGTGAGATGGCAAAGGAAATCGATATTAATTTTTGTGTTCTGTTTCTGCACTTTAAAGATAAGGTTTTTTCCTTCTGTGGAATAATGCTCTTGCCTGTAGTCAGGGCAGGTACTGAAATACTTGCTTGTGTTTTGAAGAATAATTGGGTATACCCACACAAGATTTCTGATATTCTTGAATATTTTTGGGATTTGCTGGTCAAGGCCAAATCCTGCTCATGAGTATAACCCCTTTGATGAGGTCAAGCAGAAAGGTAATGGCACCAAGTCTATAGCAAGAATAATGGAATGAGCTTGACGGCCGAGTTCTCAGTGTAAGTGCCTGCTTGGTAACCAAATTTATCTATTATCAGAGAAGGAGACCATGCCTTCTTCAAGACTGGTTCTGAACCACAGCTGAAAAAGTTAGTGGCTTTCTATTTTTTTGCTTTGTAGTGTCATGCTTATTTTGGATAAAAAGGAGAAGCGCTTAGTGACCAGACATCTTCCCTATTGGTCTGCAGCAACTGGTTACCCCTCAGAGATCTCATCTGAAACTCCTGAGCTTCCCCCCTACAACCTTTATTCTCCCCGCTCCGCTTTTTCTTTTTAATTTTTTTTCTTTCTCCCTTTTCCCTTTCTTTTTTCCTTCTCCACACCCCGCGAGTCCAGGGTGAACACATTATCTTACAGGAGAATATTAAAGTCTCTTGCGACGTGGGAAAGCGCATCCCCCTTGACCCTCGAGATGAAGGCTCAGCCCTGCCCCCGCCAGCCGGTGCCCGCAGACTCACGGGCGGGACAGCTCCGGTGAGGATGCCGAGAGCCCAGTCCTGGGGCGTGTTTGCATCACTCCCCTGGGCTGCAGCTGCTGTCGGGGCGGTGTAGGACAGTCCCTTTGCAGCCCCCGCAGCCCCTCGGTGGGGCGATGCGCGGGAGTGCTGCTGCCCTCTCCCGGGGGGATGCGGGCAGCCCGGCCCTGCCGCCCCCGGACGGCCCCGGGCCGCCCCCGCCCTGCAGGGACATGCCGCTCTGCGGGGACATGCCGCTCTGCAGGGACACCCCATTCTGCAGGGACACCCCATTCTGCAGGGACACCCCGCCCTGCAGGGACACGCCGCCCTGCAGGGGCACCCCGCTCTGCAGGGACACCCCGTTCTGCAGGGACACCCCGCCCTGCAGGGACACCCCGCCCTGCAGGGACATGCCGCTCTGCAGGGACACCCCATTCTGCAGGGACACCCCGCTCTGCAGGGACACCCCGCTCTACAGGGACACCCCATTCTGCAGGGACACCCCGCCCTGCAGGGACACGCCGCCCTGCAGGGGCACCCCGCTCTGCAGGGACACCCCGCTCTGCAGGGACACCCCGCTCTACAGGGACACCCCATTCTGCAGGGACACCCCGCCCTGCAGGGACACGCCGCCCTGCAGGGGCACCCCGCTCTGCAGGGACACCCCGCTCTGCAGGGACACCCCGCCCTGCAGGGACACCCCGCTCCGGCAAACGGAGCTCTCTGGACATCGGCTGGCCCGAGGGTGGCTTAGGGGCTGCAAGCGTCCCCTGTTCCCGTCTCAGGGCTGCGGGTGCCGGCTTGGTGCAGGCAGCCTCACCGGCCCAGACTTTCTCGGTGTTTTGGCTGCGCCTCTGCCAGGGAGCCACGGAAGGGTGACAATCTTGTGGTGCCACCTTGGCACACGCGTCCTGCTAAGCAGCCTCAGGCTCCCACTCGCTAGATGAGGTCCCAAACCAAGCGGCGCTGTGCGGGAAGGTATTGCCTGCAAAACACCTCGGAGGGACTTGCCTGGCATCTGGACAGCAAGGCTCAGGGAAGGTCCGGCACCCAATCCAGGGCCCTTGCCCACGTCATTTGCAAGTACAGGCGACGTGGTACGTTTTGGACCACACTGCCGCATTTGTCTGGGTCATCCTTATGGTGGTTTTCAATTGTTTGATTCATTCATTCATTGCTTTAGGAGCCAGTTCTCCAGAGGTGAGGCATTCAGGACACTCAGAAGTAAATACTCTCTGTTGGGTGCTCCTTGCCTGTTGATGGCATCTGCATCACCTTTACTTCTGTAAATGTGTCTTGAATATTTCCATGCCGTGACGTTTACTGCACCAGGAGGTGCTGGTGGCGCTGGGTACAACTGCTTGCTCTGGGAGCCGCATCACACAGTCCTGAGCTCCCAAAACTGTCACGGCACTGTCGGCCAGCACTGTGTCCTACCATCGCTGCCATTTGTGCAGCACCGAATCGGCTGCAAAAAAAAAAAAAAAAAAAAGGATGTGGCCATTGTCGCTTGGCTCTGTTATTCCTGAGGGCACCATGCTGTGTAAGCGCAGGGCCCGCCTTTATCTCTCTGATGTGGGTCTTACCAGAGCGCCACAAACCCCGGACTCGGCAAGAGGCCCGTGGAAGTGGCTGAAAAGAGCTTCAGTGAGAAGGAACGGGCCCGGGGTCAGGGTCCTGCCGGACAATTATCAGGTAGTCTGGCACTTCAGCCCCCGGGAGGGGCGTCCCACTGCTCTACTTCTCCCGCTCCGAGAAGAATTTTCCTTTGGTAGCTGTGGTTTTATTCAGAGTCCGCCACGGGGAAATTTGGAGCCAGGTACCAACAAAGGTGTCCAGCTTCAGACAAAACTTGGGGAATATTTTGTTTGCAGAAAGTTGCAGTTTATTTCTCCATCACAATTTCTTTTTCTGTTTGGGGGATTTTTTAATCATTAAATTGTTGCTGCATTTCAGCATATTTTAAAGTTACTTCCCACACGACAGATACTCTTAAAACCTCTTATCGGATGGGGAGAATATGACCTGGATGAAACGCACGGCACGGAAACCCCGTTCTCAGCGGAGAAGCATGCGTCCGAGGAAGGTACAGGCACAGATAGCACACACTCCGGGCCGGGGGACACGCCAGCGCCATGTCCCGGGATGAGCCGCGGGATGAGCCGAGCCCCGGGATGAGCCTCGGGATGAGCCGCGGGATGAGCTCCCCCCCCGCCCCCCGGGACCTCCCGTCTAGGCCCCGCCCCTGCCCCGCCCTTCCCCCCGCCCCCTCCCCATCTCGGCCAATCAGCGGCGGCGCCCCGCGGCGGGGGCCGGCTCTTTCCCGGCGCGGCGCTTCCGGTTCCTCGGCGCGGCCGCCATGGCGCCGCCGTGGTGCCTCTGCCGGGCGCTGCTGCCGGCGCTGGCCCTCGCCCTCCTCGGCCTCGCCGCCGCCGCGGGGCCGCGCCAGACCCCGGTGCTGGAGCTGGCGGAGGAGCTGGCGGAGGAGCTGTGGAGCGCGGGGCTGCCCGGCGACCTGCCCGAGCTGGAGCCCGAGTGCCGCAGCCTCCTGGCCGCCTTCGCGGAGGGCAGCGCGGCGCTGACGGACTGCCTGGGCCGGCGCGCCCGCCCGGTGCGGCTGTGCCAGGGCTGCCACGGCCACTACCGCCGCCTGCTCGCACAGTACGGCAGCATCGCCCGCGCTGTCGGGGTGCGTCCGTGGGGCCCAGGGGGGTGCGTGGCTGCCGGGGCGGGCTGGGGGCCTGGCCCCTTTCCGCCAGGCTTCCAGGCCTGTGAGCTCGGTGCCGGACCCCGTCAGGTGGCGGTGGGCTCCTCGGAAGGCCGAAATCCTCGCTTCGGTTGCGGGGGGAGGTTTGTCAGAGGCTGGCAGTGTTTGGGAAGCGCTGCTGCCAGGGACGGCCACCGCCTTGTGCTCTGTTGTGGCACGGTCCGTGCCGCCGGCTCCTGGCGTGGCTGGGGGCAAGGAGCTCCACCTGCAGAGAAAGCTGTGCGAGTGGAAAAACTTGAGTTGTTCTTGCTGATGTAGCAATGGCTGAAGCGGTGTTCTGGCTCACAGGTTGTATGAGCACTAATGCGGAACGCTGTTAGAGCTTAGCTGCCTGGCACTTCCCGGAAAACTGATGGTCTGTGAAGCTGTGTCGAGTGAGGCACATCATCTTGTGCGGAGCCGTGTCACAGCGATCTTGGCTCCAAAGCTGGTGGGAGCGTGTGTAGAAAGCCTGAGCACTGGGGTCAGTGCACTCTACTGGTAGGAGAAGTTTGACTGAAGCTGGGTCTTCTGATTACATCCTCCAGACTTTGATTGTGCTTTGTTTTGGGTTTTTTCCTCTCCTTTTCTTAGTGTTGGATGTGGCTCATGACTTGTTTTATGTGTTCTCATCAAGTCACTCCATTTGTAAAAGTTAGTTCTTGGCATTATTTGAGGATGGCATTAGTGAACCACATCAAAGGACCTTTGTTCTGTGATAATGGCTAAAAGTGGGTGCCCTGGTAAGAGAACAGACAGAGAGCAAGTTTATAGGAGTATGTACCCTGGATTGTGCTTTCAGTCTTGGGATTTCTGAATTCCAAGATTTAGAATTGCCTCTGATGAGAAAAATCTGTTGCTCTTCAAGCCCAGGCAATAAATAGGTGCCACAGTGGCCTGCAAATCATTTCACTGCAGTTTCCTGTCACTAGAGAAGTATCACTGCAACTTTTGGGTAGCGTTTTGGGTTGTTTTCCTCTTTCCCCTCACCACCCTATTGCTTGTATTGGAAGAGTGCATGCAGGTTCCCTTAGTAACTGTCCTCTCCAGGGCAAATATGTAGCCAGTGGTCTCATGTTTTGGTTTGCAAACTTGTGGTCTGTTATATTCGTTTCATTTATGGAAGCCCATTGCAGTGTGAAAGTGAGAAATTGAACGTGTAATTCTCTTGGGTATTTTTACCACGATGTTTTGGCTAGGACTAAGTAGCCAAATGTATTCCAGCACTTAGAATATGTATGAACTCATTGCAGCTGCTGTACCAGCAGCCTGGGGGGACCTGTCCACTGTGTGGTCTGGAAGACACATCTCTTGGCTTTCCTTATGTGTGTGGATTAACTAACTAGGTGGGTGAAGGAGGTGACCTCTTGCAATCTCAGTCTCTGATTACAATTGACCAGGTATCCGATGTTTCTGTCTTAACAGTAGTTAAAAGTCCAGTGTGACGGAAGCAGCCAGTTTAAGTTTTGGACATCTCTGAAATATTAAATTCTTCTCATCAGGGTAATTAAAGAATCAATTAGGCAAACTTTATTTAAGGAATGATTTAGGTCTATGTCATTCAGTTTTGGTAAAGTGTACTTTCCTGCTCATGAGCCCAGATGGTGAGGAAGCTTCACAGTCTTTGTGAAGCAACCAGAGTTTCCTGCATAAACAACATTCTTGCATATCTGTAATTCAGTAAAAATGAAAGCAGGCGAACGTGGGAGTTACCAGATGTGGCAATATTTGACTTCTGCAGTTGAGCCTCCAGGGGAAAGTTCTTATTTAACCTCCCCTCCTCATTTTAACAAAGAGAGGCAGAAACTGGATCTCTTGTAAAGCACTACAAGGAACAAGTTTCTCATTAAAGAGATTATTTTTTTCTGTGTCCCACGTCACTTATCAAAGAGGCTTTTGGCAGCTTTGGCAATTTTGAGAAGTGCTTAAGTCAATTTACAGCCAGACACCAGGAGCTAGAGCATGGGAGTCAGCTGACTGGAGGCCATGGTTCTGTATCTGAATTCTGATCAGAATACTTCCTGTTTATTCTGCAACTGCTTTTACAGTCGCTGTGAATTTTTTATGAGCTTGGTCCAGAGAATAAATTGCTGTAAGAGTTGTGGCAGAGCCTGCTTTGAGGATGGGGATGTATTGAATGGCTCATTAAGAGGGATGAGCTTGGTACCTGTGTCTGGGGAGGGCAAGAGCTTGGCCTGGTGATATGCTTGGGTGAGTGAGCACGGGCACTGCTCCACAGAGGACTCTGTTCCTGCTGTTGCTGCACTGGGGGAAGTTTGCTGCTGATAGACTACGTTGGTGCAGCAGTTTTGGAGGCTGTTTGGGTTTGGTTTGTTTGAGGCCTGTCTGCTGGTTCAGCTCCTTCAACTATTCCTTTTGTCTACTGAGAACAACCCTGTTCTCTTCTCTGACTGCTCATGCCTTGAGCTGGCTTCCGGGGCTGTGGCCCAGGAATTGGATGAGTGTGAGCCACTTGGGAGAGAAGGTCCTGTCTATGTGCTTGTTTTTTCTTTCTTTGTCATGTATTTTTGACTGACCTGCATGCAGCCCTAGTAGACCTGCAGAGATTGCGTGCAGTAAGCTGTGTTGCTCACAGTATGAATTGGAGGATCAAAAGATTTTCGTTCCATCACTTCTGCTTTGCCTTTTCCAGAAATATCCTTTTGATGTGTTGTGATTGTGTGAGATGCACTTGTGTAAAATACATTTCAGAAATTCCCCGTTGTATTTTTAACACTTGTTCGCTTCCTTTCTTTTTATTTCTAGAATTCCTCTGAGAGCCACAATTGTGCCAAAAGCATCTTGACCTCAGACAGGCTGCAGATAGTTGTGACCCTTTCAGAGTTCTTCAATGAAACCTGGGAGGCAGCCAACTGTGCAAGTACGTGACTCATTCTGTAGCTCTCATGCTGCTGTGATGACGTAGCCCCAAAATTTGCACAGATCAGAATTGTATGTGTTTGTTTGAATACAGCCAGTAGATAACACACAAATCCTGAACTACAGTCAGTCCAAGAGTGTTTTCTTTTATAAGGGCCAAAATCTGAGGGCGGTAGTCTGTCAGAAAGCTATTGATGGTGCTTACTACTTTCAGGAGAATTTTCTAGGATGTTGACTTGCTCTCACAGTGCTGTTGCTGAACTCCTCAATTCTTCAAATACTGTTGTTTTTAAAGGTCTGGCTGATTAGAGCACCTGAAGTAGGGTAGGATGGACAGAAGCAGTAACATGGGGTTGAGCCCATGACTGGAAGGAAAGCCCCAGAGCTTCCCTCAAAGCTGGTAAAAAGCTCAGCTCTTTTCTTAAAGAATAATAATTACACTGTGATTTCTACTATTGTGTTCATGGTCTAGCTGTTTCCTGGGTGCTCTCCATTTCGTCTCTCCTGCTGGTGCTTCTGCTTCCACAAAATGGCTGTTACTGTTGCTGGGCAAAGCCAGATTTGTGGGCTGGGAAATAAAAGTAATGTTTTATCTCGAAGTCCAGAGATAATTCAGTCCCCCTCTTCAGAAAGCTCTTGATGATAGTCTTCATCTTTCACTTAATCAAGGCCAATTAATGGTGAAATTGTGTGTTCTCGATGAAGCGTTAGGTCAGCAGGTCTGAGATATCAGTGGCAGGCAGATAAGGAAACTGCTGTGTTGACTAGACCTGTCCTTTATAGTCGAGAGCTCTTTTTGCACGAGTGGAGTGTCTGGGACTTGCTGGCTGTGGTAATGTTAGACATTAAAATCTCCTGATGTTTTTCTTTCTTTTCAACAGATTGTTTAAAGAATAACAGTGAGGGATTATCAAATTCTACTGAAGAATTCCTGGACTTATTCAATAAATCACTGACATGTTTTGAACATAACCTTCAGGTATTTGTGCTGTGTATTTAAGAGAAGCACTAAATCCTCTAACTGCTACCAAAATTTTATTTATGCTGAATAAACAGCAGATGCAGACTAGGCAAATAAACTGCTGCCGAGTTTGTGAATTGTAGACAGATAAATCCATGATCGGTAAAATGCCATTGTTTACAGACTGCCTGAAATTAATTCTAATTGATACTCACCTTGACTTCATTTTATCTGTAATTGCAATGCTACTTCACATCAAAATTTCTGAATTCACAATAGTTGATAATTACATAGTAAAAACCAGCATGTCTGCATGCTCTTGCTTTGTAGAATTGTTGTCTTTTTTATGTAGAAATTCAATCTTTAAATATCCTTTTGATAATATGGACTAGCTCAGAAGGACCAGCCACCTTTAATTCTTACAGCGTTTCTTTTGACTGTTAAAATTACTTGTAGTTAAAGGTTGGCCATGTTGCATGGACAATATAACTTCCTTAGTGAAATAAATGTGGTAATTGACCCCAGAGAAAATGCCCTATATAGCCTAAGAAACTGCATATTCCATTTCAGTCAGACACTGGCCAGATTTCAGGATCATTCAGTAGTAATATGGGTTTACTTCAATGGTATGGGACAATCTCTGAGGAAACTCAGAAACTTTTTATTATTGCTTTCAAGGAAATGTCCCTTTATAGGCCTTGGTCAAGAGCAGTGTGGACTGGCCTATTGAAAACTTCAAGTGATTAAGCTAGAACTTAACCCAGTGGGTAGCTGGTACAGCCATTACTGGGTTGAAATATCTTCAGAAGTTGTAGTTTTGTTTTTGTGTGTCCTGTATTGCATTCATGGAGTGTTGAAGGCCACAGATGGGAAGGATTATTTGGTATGGCACAATCTGTCCCTGTCAATGTAACTCAGCAGTAACAAATCGAACCAATTTTTTTTTAATGCCTTAAACTGTCATTCATTCAGAGTTTTATAACCCTAGGGGCAAGCCATTGATCTGTCACCAAATAACTACACAGAAGTGTGTAAAAACTGCAACGAAACCTACACAAAACTGAATGACCTGTATAACCACCTGCAGAGGATGAACAGGCAAGGTGGTGAGTCTGCTCACTCCGCACACTTGTGTATCGACGTGGAGGATGCAGTAAGTGTTTGTTAATACACTTTATTAATCTGAGCCATTTGTGCTTTTCTTACTAGGATTGCTTTTTCCTTGGGGCAGTAGAGGCAGCAGTACCTTTGGCAGGCTGATGTTCCCTGCTTGGAGGTGCTTTGTGGGGCTGTCTTGCCAGGGTCCTGTCCTTGGGCAGTGCCGTGGGAGCGTGACCGAAGCTCCTGATATCCCGAGCGCATTCCAGATTGAGTAGCTGCACTTTCGTTTCTTGTTACTGTGAAGGAGATGGATTAAAAAAAAAAATCTCTTAATCTTTTGGCTTTTAATGTGAGGCTTTGCTGCTATTGTTCTAGCTAGTGTATTAATTAATTCCTTATTACAGCAGCTGTTTCTAGGGATCCTCAGCGTTGACGACATATGTTTGGAAAAAGCTTTGGTATATTTTGGGGTTTAAGTGGCGAGGCTGAAGGAGTGCTCCTCAAAACTATGGGATTAGCCCTGTCCCCACAGACTATCAGTGAGTTCTCTGGGAAACAGGCATGCAGCAGTGTCTACATGTATCTGAATATAGTTATGTTTTTGAAGCTTATGAAAGTTTTGACGTGAAATCTTGGCTCCATCTAAATACTTTGCTTCAACATTTCTGGGTATTTGCTTGCTTTTGGAGGGAGATCTGTTCAAGTGCAATTTTCTGAGGTGATACTTGAACACTTGAATGTCTTGAGGCCTGAGTGTTTGCCATGCCATGCTGCACAGAAAAAATTCATGTGCTTGCTTTCATGCTTTACTTCTGTTTTCCTTTTAGATGAACATCACTCGGAAGCTTTGGAGTAGGACTTTCAACTGTTCTCTTCCCTGCAGTGATACAGTCCCAGTGATTGCAGTTTCATCCTTTATTCTCTTCCTACCTATTGTTTTTTATCTTAGTAGCTTCCTTCACTCAAAGCAGAAGAAGCGGATACTCATTTTGCGTAAGTGCTGGTGTTGGCATTTCACTGTTGGAGTTGGGAGGTGCCAGGGATTTGCTTGGCTCTTGTGGAAGAGGAAGCCCAGCCAGCTCTGCCTGCAGCTGTGCTGACGGCGCTAATAGCAACTATTAGTCTGCTGCTGTCCCCTGAAGAAGGATAGTAAAGAGCTTCAGCCATATCTTTTCATTAAAGTTTCTGGACGTGAACAGAAAGCTGTTTGCAAGTCTGTGTCGGATAAATAGAGGGAGTGGAGAGACTAGTTTGGTGGAATTCTTTGTGTTTAATTTTCATATAATTTTTTCTTTTCTAGCCAAGCGCATCCAGTCAAATGCCAATCTTGTGAACATCCAAGAAAAATACAGCTGAGCTGCGGAACAAAACCTGAGAACTGCTGCTGGTATACAGTGGGTACAATTGTGTTGGAATGAGGCCGGCACAAAAGAGGAGTTAATTATGGTTTAGTGTAATGATACAGAGCAACACAAGTTAAACAAAATGCTGTCTGACTTCTAAGCAAGGATATTAACAAACATGACAAGGCAGGGCTGTGTGACACTGTATGGACTCTGGTTTTGAAAAATCTGTGGTGGTTTTTTTTCAGTCTCGGGCTGAAGCTGGTGTTTTTCTGTTCCTAAGCTTTTGTACTTCACATCAGTAGAATAGCTGCACTTCCCTTGCATGGTATTTTCCTGTTTCTGTTTCACAAAAACCTGGTATTTTGAATATTTTTGAGGTGATTTTGATAGACAGACAAAATTTCAAATAATGTTTGCTGTTTCTGCTTAAAACATTATTTTTAAATCCAGATGATATTCAGACTTGGGATGAAAGGAACCCTTTAAAAAAGGTCCGATCTTTCCTATACTACTGAAAAGTCTGCTGCTGGCATCTGTTAGATAAGAGGCATGAAATATGCAGAGAAAGTGGTAATATATAGTGTCTAAAATGGCAACAAAAGCAGCACAACTACCACTGCTGGATTTGAATAGTAATTATTGATGGCTACAGTATTCTGTTTTCTCTGAAACTGGTGGCATATTTAGTCTTTTGCACACTTTAACCACTAAAACCATTGCTTTTTAAATCTTACATTTTCAGAAGCTAATTTTACATACCTGCTTGGGTAACAAGGTTTCACTTTGTTTCTTATGCCATTTCCTTTCCTTTTTAATTGTAACATTTTGGTGTTTTTTCATTTTTTTGTGGAGGAAAAGTGAGGTAAAGTCAAGTCACTGGAGATGCTGAATTTCCTGGCCTAGAGCTTGCTGTGGCTTAATATAGAGGTGTTTACAGGAACTTTGTAGGGTAAAAGTTGTGTTTTCTAGGTAATGTATTTTAGCAGTAAGTGAACCAGCGTGTTCTCTTATTTAAAAACCGTTCTGAAGAACATGAATATACTGTGTTGGGATTTGGTGACTTTCAAGAAATAGTTTTAAAATATTATTCCTGTGAAACAGATGGATGTAAACAAATTCAAACCTGTAGAACTCCAAAGCTGATGGAGAAATTTGTGCAATAACTGCAGGGATGGGTGGCGCTGCTGTCAGGCTGTGGGCACAATTTAAATGGCTGCAGCAATAGTGGAAGTTCAGTTTGTTTATTGTATTTCTGATTTGGGAGAGTGGTGGGGTTTAAATTATTTATAGCTGTACCTGAGGTTAATGAATGCCAGAGTCTTTGCTCCAGTTTTAAAATATATTTTCTAACTTTGATATTAAAAAAATGGTCATTACAGCTAAAAAAATCAAATTTCTCTTGGAATCTGTGTCTGATGTCTGTCAAAATGCACCATGAAATAGTTGTATTTGATTTGCTTTGGAGCCTATAATGTTGAATTTTTCCTTTGCACTAAGGCTCAAATAAATATATAACAGTGTAACAAAAGCAGTCCTAAAGCTCTTCAAATCATTGATTTTATTAATTATTTTATTTTTCTTCTCTTAGGACATGCTGTTGGTTTTGAAGTCAACTTTAACAAGTTTATTAAACAGTATGTTTAATAATAAGTAAAATACTCTGTTAGCAATTGGTACCACCCGTATGATTGCCTTTTTGTGTTTTAGCAGAAAGAAGTATCTATCTTCTTCTGTTTAACATGTGAATTACTAGATCAGCAGTCACTTTGTCTTAGGTAGTTTACAACAAAGATACAAAACTGTGTTTCTCTTGCTTGTTGCGTAACAGTACCTTCATTTGGCTGGGAGAGGCATGCTGCCTTTTAAGACAAAAAATATTTTTATATCTATCATTCTTAAACTTCAACTTTCTGGTACTTATTCAGCTGCCTGCTCTAATAGCATTACATTGATTTGGGACATCATATGATTGAGAGCTGTTCAAAGGAATCTTTCATTCGTGCAGATAAAGCCAGTTTGTATGTGCAGCATTTCAGAATGACAGCTTTTATACTGTAAGCGGTGGCTTTTTGAGCACATTCATGTTAAGTAGGTCTGAAAGTCATTACTTTTGGATATGGTGGTTAAGCACTTTAAAAAAAATCAGCTTTTCTTATTTTCCTGGCTTCTAAGCCAAACGGAAATACTCATGTGACTTTTGTTGGTTTTGATTTTAAAGAAGCAGCAAAGTTTACACTTTAGATTTTTAATGTTAAATCTACTATTTTCTCCTTTTTTTTTCTCCCCACCCTCCCCCTGCAACTTTCTACTGTAAACTTTCTTTACACAGTGTTATATTTTTGGTAGGATATTTCATATAAAAATTGATTGAATTCTCTTTATACTCTATTTGCTAGAGAAATGTGGAAGCAAACAGACCATTGAAAGAGAAATAGAATTCCTTTTGCTGCTAGTCTTTAATCTTTATTTTTTGCCTTTTTGGTATTATATGTATTAAAAAGCATAAACTTTGAAATACTGGTTGTTTGTATCTTTTTTTTTTTTTTTAGTGGAAATAAAGATTTCTTACTGTGGGGAGTAGCACTTTGATTTATATTTATACTTACTAGGAAACCCCTTGAAGGTGCAAAGTCAGCTCTAATAAAGATTGTCAATATTAACAGTGAACAGTGTGGTTCCTTAATTGCTTCATCTGTGGTAGTTTTATACTCTTCCTTTCTGGACTTGTGTTCAGAAGCACCTGCTTTTAATCTTCATTTAATTAATTAATGAAATCTTCATTTTAATCTTCATCCTGCTGTTTGCAGGACAGCAGCATCAGAAGGGTGTTTCCTAAGCAGTGCTGTGCTGAATAACAGAACAGCAGCTGCTGAGAGGCATTTCACCTGTGTCGAAGCCTCCCGAAGTCTATGGAAGGGCTCGTGTCAGCTGCAACTGAGTTTTGTGGATGGGTGTGCAGAAGCAAGGCTGATGGGGATAACTTGCTGTCTTTGTGGGGAGGTTTTTGGTGTCCTGCACTGGCCCCTTAGAGCTTCAGCAGGCACGGTGTTGGATCGCTGCTGGGCTGCAAGCTTTAAAAAGCAGCAGCGCAGTGCCTCACCATGGAGAGAGCCGGGCGTCTCCCCTGGTGGCAGGAGCCTTGTGCTCTAGCCGTGCGATTTGCAAAGGCAAGTTTAAGTGTCGGGGTGTCCCTGGCGAGGGACATCCGGGAAGGTGGGAATTGCAATGTCGGTGTGGCCCTGGCTGCCTGTATGCTTGGGAGAGAAACTTGAAAGGGAATCTGCACAGGAGAAAGACAAGTGGAAAGAGTAGAGGATTTTAACTGATGAACGGAGCAGAGGTTCAGAAAGCACACAGAGGGGAGGCTGCTGAAGGGGTTGAAAGATGCTGAGAAAAGAGGGTACGAATGGGACCTTGATGGCAGCTAAACTGTAAGGGGGATGCTTTGACTTCTTGGTCGAAGCGAGGCTGGGGACTGCTGGATGCAGTGCAGCTGAGCTTGAGCCCTACACTGGTCTGGTGGTGCCTGCACAGGTCAGAAGTGGGAGTGAGTAGTGGCCTGACAACAGGGACTTGCTTCTGAGTTAAAAGCAACTGCTTTCTTCTGGGAAGGTACCTGGATTGTGTGATGGTGTTGAAATAATCCTAGTTCAAAGGTTCTTTAAAGCTCCTGTTCTATATTGAGCTGAGTGAGGACTCCTTTAAAAAAAACGAACAGATTTTTTTTTTTTTGTGTGTGTGTGTGTGTGTGTGTAATGGCTGCTTTTTGCGTCTTCATTAAATAACTGCTATAATCACAAAATGGCTTCAGTTTCCTAATGTTTTGTTTCTGGTGCTTTCTGTCCAGTTAATCAAGTACCATCAAATCTTGTGTTTCTTCTAATTTCTACCTTAGTTTTCATGCCCTGAATATAGAGTTCCTCCGGAATGATAACCTGTGTGATTAGTAAAATCACTGTACTCCTAATCAGAATGTATGGGTAACTTATCAATTTTTGTTCATATTTCATTGTGAATTTTCCCTCTGGGACTGATGTAAGCATTTTTAGCCTGACCTTCATTAAGTTTGTGCAGGATGTGCATTCTGTTTCTTCACCAGAGTGAAAACTTACATTGGAAGAGCGAAGGCAGTAAATCCTGCAGCTTCTCTGCAGTGTTGCTTCTCCCATTGTGATGGGTGCCTGATGCTACTTGCTGGAGGCAGCCAGGGTGATTCATGTGCAACAATAGCCTTGTGTTTTGCTGAGCGTTGAAGTGCAGTTGCTATCTTGGAGATCCTAATCTAACCTAAGACAAAAATAATATGGAAAGCAAGAAAACAGATGATGTGATATCTGTATCAAGCACCACACTTGGAAGAGGTTACCAGCGTCTTTGCTGGCCTTTCAGAGTGTTGCATGGTCTGTACCCAGGACCGAGTGTGGGTTTAGGGAGTTGTCAGACTAGCGTCTATTCCGTGATGGCAGCAGCTTCAGTGCTTTGCTCTGCTGGAAAGTTGGTGCTGCTC
The DNA here is from genome assembly GCF_009819655.1 of Sylvia atricapilla. Lineage (NCBI taxonomy): Eukaryota > Metazoa > Chordata > Aves > Passeriformes > Sylviidae > Sylvia > Sylvia atricapilla. The sequence continues at coordinate 44,534,254 of NC_089142.1, read as the reverse complement.
CAAACTGTTTTTCCCCAGAATCTGCTCTGAACTGTGGTAAGGACAGTGTCAGGGAGCTGGTGCTGTAGGGAAGGAATATGGGGATCCTCTAGAGCACAGCTTTGAGAGGAGCCCGTTGCTTGAAATATGAGCTAGGTTTGGGCTTTTTCACTTCTGTGCATCCTGTTTGCAAAGGGGATTGAACAGAATAGGGCTGAGTGAGCACAAAGACAGCAGGGACACTGCTGCAATGCTTTGCAAAGTTGTGTCAAGTAAATGCTAATTATTTTTTAACAATATCTTAATTAGTTGTGGCAGAAATAAGTTAAATAGTTACATGAGTGCTAATCTTCCTCTGCTCCCATCTGAGGTGAAAATAATGGATTTTTTTCCAAATAATTATTAAAAGAAAGATATTCACTAGTAGCTCACTTGAATTTTTAACTTTTAATACTGAAAATTCTCCTCTGGTGCCAGCACAGTAAGTATCATGGATTGCTGCAATTAAACCAGTGCATTAAGTTATTCATAATACTCTTTCTGGGCAGTGTTCCCACCTGCTTAATCTGTGCTATACAAGCGTTTATTAGAACTGACTGTTGAAAAACGCCAAGCTAAATCAGACACTAAAAAAAAAAAATTGAAAAATCAATATGATGCCCTAAACTGGTTTAATGTGCCTTTCCTCTTCAATAATCCTACACGTTACTGATTTATTTGCTGTAATGAACATGCCATTCAACCGAAACAAGATTAGCTGCTTAAACTGCCGCATTAAGCATGGAGGAACTTTAATGCTGCTTTCTATTTCATTGTAATGCTCAGCACTTAACAGTGGAGTGACTTTCTCTCCTCTGCAACGTGGAGTTTGTGTGAGAGTCACAGAAGGCTTCCCAAATGGCATTTGGTTAAAGCATTTGAAATGGTAAATATGGGTTGGAGAGTTGCAATGTGGCACCTCCTTCATCCAAACCTAAGTGGAACCAAACCAGTGAGCAGGATTAATGCACAAATTTATACTCCCTTCAGGATTTTTCCGGGGTTAACCATGAAATAAATGGCTTATGTCAAACTGATCTAGGTTCAGGCAGAGAGAACAGCCACTGGCAATCACAATCTTCCTTTGGACTTTATTCAAAACACATTTTTCAAGCATTTCAAAGAACAGCAATTTACTGTGCTGCATCAAAAAACATACTGCAAGGAGCAGGCATCTTGGCTTTGCAAGGAAGAGTCCCAAGAGAGATGTGGTAAAGACAGAAGGTTTTTAAAGCAGTCTGTAGGAGGAGACAGGGAGTACAGGTATTTACACCTGTCCAGTATTGTGCAATGCATAATAATAGAAAGTCTGTTTTTTTCCATAATACTGGGCAGGTCTGAAAAGTTTAAGCTCTCCAGTTTCCAGGTAAAAGTGTGTTCTCTTCCTGCTAATTTCAAACTGGGTTTGGAGTGGTTTTGATAACTGTTTTGTTCTTTCTCTCATGAAAATGCATGTTTTAGATAATTACCTTCCCTTATTGTTTATTAAGAAGCAAGTTGTATTTCCTGGGGCATCTGATATTCTCCATAGTTCTCAAAATTGCAATAAATTTTCTGTTTGCAGTACGTTATGTTTCTTTTTCTTTGGGAGATTATGATGAGTTGCCAACAGGTTTCAGCAGCTTTTTTGGGTCTTGGAGTCAAACTTAGAATATCAACCCCAGAGAAATGTGTTTCAAAGTATTGCAGATGTGTGCTGAGTTGACAGCAATTACCTAAGCATGCAGAAATTATTAAAAAAACCAAAAACAGTGCATTTGCACTGTGCTGGAACAGGTTTTCAAATGCGAGTGGTGGTTCTTGCTCAGGAAAGTGCATGTTATTTCTGGTGAATGCTGCTTTTGTCCAGGTGATCAGAACACGGAATCAAAAGTGATCTGGTAATAAGAGAGTTGAGGGATTGAAGGAAGCTGTTTCTGGAAGAGCAAATGCAATCTGGAAGTCTGTTAGGGACAGCAGCCTTACTTTGCATTGCTCCATTTAAAGAAAAAAACAAACCTGAAGGAAGATGCTTTCAAAGCATCTGCCTGAAGGGTGAGTGCTGGGATGCAACAAATGGGCTTGGGAGTGTTGGCAAAGATATAAATTTGCCACTGATATGACACTTTTTCATTCTACAAGAACAGAATCTGAAGGTGAGTATGATGGAGTGCCCTGAGAGGAACATGCAGGCTTCATGGGGTAAGCAGCTGTTTTAAAATGGAGGAATAGTAGCAGTCATGTTTCTGTGGAATACTTGTGTGGTTGTTCTTGATTAAGAGGAGCCCTCTCAGCATTCTTTGCTGTTGCTGTTCAAATGCACCGATCTAAATGATGCTTGCATTTAGCCCCTGGGCTCTGGTCACTCTGTGTTACAGCAGGGTCAGTTCCTACTGCGTAATACACTTATCTTTTTCTGCTACACAGATAAGCAGCTGCCTTTATTGCAGCCATTCACATGAGCAACTTTAGGCCCACTCATAAGCTCCTACAGTCATATTTTATTCAAAGAGGAAGTGATTTGTGTGATCTTCTAATTCACAGCGATGGAAGCACTTGGATTGACCTGTTTGATGTCCAAGCAAGCATCAGAAGGGATAGTGAGAAGGAAGGAATGAGGGAGCAATAGTGAAACTGAGCAGGAGAAAGGAGGATTGAATAGTCCTGGGAAAGCCTCTGCCCTGCCTTGGCTTGTATAATGGGGACTTACACAACACGTAACCCAACCTGACCCTGACCCTGCCAGTGCTCAGGGACTATATTTTTACTAAGATTAAGCTTTTCTTTCTTTTTCCTGGAACAATTTCATTGGCTTTTAGCTTGCCTCTTGGCTGGCATGGTCAAAACAAGCTTCCCTGTTTTTATCTGTGATATTTATCTGCATCCTGCACGAGTCATGTAGCAGAGGCTGCTTTGGCCCAGCAGCTGTGTGTGTGCCAGCCTTGTTAGGGAGCATGTGGCTGTCTCACAAATGGTTGGATAGTGAGGAACCACTCCAAAAATCGAGCGGGTGAAGGGCCCCACCATGCCTAGTGTCTTTATGAGGTTTCTCTCTCACTTTCCTGAGGAGATTGTGTGCACAAGCCCATCCCCAGTGACTGGTAACAGGGACAGATTTCTGCCTCTTATGCATACAGATGCCCACTGACTTCTGTTCAAGTGAAAGCAGCTCTCTGTAGTAAGAGGTCAGAAGTAAAACCATGTGCCCTGTGCTTTCTGACAAGAATGCAGAGGACCCAAAGCTCTGGGACAGGGACCAGGCTTCCCCCTCTGGCTAAGGGGCTCATCCCCAGATGGGATGGCTGCTCTGCAGCACACACCTTGCAGGCAGGTAGGCAACCTCAAGAGAAAAGCAAAGCAGGCACAGATGTGCTCTGCCTGATCTCTCATCTTCTCAATACTTTTGCTGCTGCCATGTCTAGAAGTCTGTAAGCGAAAAGGACACATCACAGAGATTTGGATACATGGCCTCTCAGCACGAGGATGCCAGATGTGACCTGTGTGCTCTGCACTTGAACTAACTCTTCTGAATCAACCATAAGATCTTGAGGGCACTTAAGCTGGGAAAACCTATGTTTTCTTCCCTGTTCTGGTTTCTGTTTCCGATCATTTTGATTCAAGATCTGCATTCTTTCCCCTGAAAATTTATGCTCAGACAGCTGTGATATCTCAGTAAAAGGAACAGCACCATCCTTTATGTGATTGGGGCAGAAATCAAGCTGTGAGTTATCTTTATGGTCTGACATTATGAAACTCACATATTTTTACACTGGAAACTCATTCTGAGGGGACAATAAGCATAAGACAATATGGACAGAAATAGAAGTAATAGAAGAAAGTGTCTAAAATAGATTATATATATATTTATATATGTACATATATATGTATGTATTTATTTTTCCTTTTAAGTGCGCCTTCCTGATTTCAGAGTGTATTACTTCTTAGCTCCTGTGCCATGAGTCAGAAAATCTGTGAAATGGGGGTGCACAGATTCTACTGTTCTCACTTCCAGCATCTGAGAGGGGAGATGAGGTAAAAGGGAAAAAATGTAGAGACTAAGAGACCCCATCTTACTCACTGTTAGAAAAAAATGTGTATCTGCTAAAAGGGGATAAAAAGAGCATAAATTCCAGTCAGATGTGCCTCTTGTGCAAGATGACTAATTAAATGACATTGGTATCTTAAAAATAGACCTGGCTTTAATGGGAAAATATTTTAGGGGTCATTTAAAAAGAAATCCAAACCCCAGGAATTATGAAGAAGGTATGACTGCCTGCCTGGGCTTTGTTATTTCTTAGAAGGAAATCTCATTTTGAGGACAGCTTTTAAGAAGAACAGTAAAACCAGGCTCACATACAGTAGCCAGGCTCATACAAACAAGTGTGGGCCAGGGCTCACAAAGGGGCTGCAGAGGTCAAAAAACAAGTGCTGAGTGGTGTGTAAATGAACTCAACCTCTCCTGACCCTTGGGCAAACCCTCCTTCCCGCATGGAAGCCGGAGCCTTTCCCGGCTGCCTGCACCCAGTGGCAAACCTGCCCCTGCCTGAGCCTGGCAGGAGCCCGGAGTGGCCAGGCAGGTCCAGGCTGGGGGAGCAGCCTGGCACAATGCAGGAGCAGGAGACCCCAGGCATCTGTAGTTTCCAGGCACAGGCTTTGGGGTGACAGCTGCCTATGAGCAGTGCCCATTGAAGAACATCAGAGCTGCTGTAGTGGGTAATCTCTACTCCAGGAGCCTGTCTCCAGTGTGCCTGCCAACTCCAGCACCGTGGGTAGGACTCATCATTTTTTGTTCACGTTTTCTATAGCCACTGGGTTTTCCTAAACCTTAGCTGTTTCTCTTCTGCAGTTCCCCCAGTAGCACATATGCCCCAAATAACTGTTTGTCAAACCATGTGCTCAAACACCTGCAAGATAAGATTTCTAAAAATTAGCTTATATCCTGAAAACATGAAATGGATTAATGCAGAGGGGAAGCGTTTGATCTCTTTCACCAAATAACCATATCAAAAGCTCTTTTCAACGCCTTTTGTTGAAACATATAAAAGTCATGAACTCCTTGGCTGCTAGCCAGTACATCAGAGCATTGCCTGGTGTAAACTAATGTCACTCTGTCAGTCTCCAAGGACATGAGCTGACTCCTGCCATGACTGGATGCAGCCTCCAGGGATTAACAGGGTGTTTGTATGACGGGTAACTCTGTATGTTCTGTATTGAAATGGGTAAATGTGTATGAAAACCTGTGGTGTATTTGAGAAGCTAGCTCCTGAAATACAGCAGATATTATCTCCAAGAGAAAGAGACTGAGAAACTGCCTATCTTTGAGGTGATGGATAAGAAAGGAAACCACATTTTTTCTTCTAAAAATTTGGGAGTTTTTACTGAAAATGAAACATTGTTCCAAAGACATCAATTTTGATTTTTTGGTGTTTGCCAGGAAAGGCTACTCCCCAGTAAAGAAGTTCCCTTCTAGTTTTGTTATAATAACACCAAAACTCAGTTATGGGAAATTTTCCACATCTTTACCTGAGCTGATGGTTCAAGGAGAAAGGAACAGGTTTCCTACTTTAATATTTCACCCTTCAGAACTTTTCCTGCTAATTTGGAGGGGCACTGAAAACGAAAAAGTTAAAATTATGAGAGTGCTTTGCAACTGCAGTGAAGTCCTGTAGTTTATTACCACGAACAGGTAATGGCATGATCGCTTGGTAAACACCAAGCAAGCCAAGGAGGGGTGCAGCAAGAAGTTTGTGGGAGAGGTTAGCATTGATGAGTTTGCAGGGCCCAGAACACCTACAGTGACTAACTGTGGTCATGTGCTGCCGAGTCTGGGGCTCACTGACCAGGAATCACTGGGAGCCCAGGGAGCTGCAGTGCCAAGGAAATCACTGCTGAAACGGGCAGGCACATTGTGGGGAAGCAGGAGCTCCTAGAGGCGCATGGTTCAATCAGGACTGGGTGTCTCAGCAGTGTTCCACTCAGGGCAGGACAGCTGACACAGCTCCTGGAATCTGCAGGGTGGGAAGAACTGCTCATTGGGTCCTGTATGCAGCTTCCTCTGCTTGCTTTTCACATAAATCCTCAGTTCTTCCCTCCAGTGCTTCCTTGTAGTGTTTCAGCCATGTCCATGAGCAGCCCTTCACTTGTGAACACCCAGGGTGGCTTTAAAGATTCATCTGTCATCACTCCAGTGGTTGTTTGATTCCAGAATCATTGCCCTTATGTCATGCAGGCTATGAAATGAATCCACATCTCAGTAGTGTTATACTTGTCAAATTCATACTGGTCCTCCTCAAAATATCACAGAATACTTGAGGGTGGAAGGGACCTCTGGTCTGATCCCCCTGTTCACGCAGGATCACCCAGACACAGTTGCCCCAAGGTGAGTCTATGCTCAGCTTCTCAGTTACCTGTTTTTGCAGGGATACATCTAAAAGTGAACCCAGAACCTCTAGGAAGGTGCGGAGAAAGGAGTGCTGGGTGTCAGATCCCATGCCCAGTCTTTGTCCTCCAGGGGCTGTGGCTCCTCCTGATGGTGAGGCTCTGGGCACTGTATTTCCTGTGGCATCTGGCTCCAAGCACAGGCGTCTCTAGGAGGGACATTTTGTGGGTTTGGTGTCAAAGCTCCTGCTGTGATCTCTGGAGGTTTGAGCGGTGCACTGTGCAGGAGCTGGGAGCCTTGTGTCTGCTTCAGGGAGGGCCAAAGAGCTCCCTAAATGCTTGTTAACTCCAATCCAGGGTGAGCATTTGACATTTCTTCATTTTGGGACCAGCCCTAAGCTTGATCCCTTATTGACCATGCAAGAAGCTGCTGCTGATATTGCTGCTGAGTGACACTCAAGTGGCTATTGTAAACAAGGAATGGCTAAATTTGTGTTCTCTACATGATATTTCAAGAAAAAAGCTCTCAGTTAATAGCTGGGCGGACACATTCTGAGTTTGACTTCCTGGGGAAGGCAAGCTTGTGTATTTAAGGGGTTTGAATGAAGATTATGACCTCCTACATTTGTAACCTCTTGGCAAATCGTAATCAAACTGGATTTGGGGGAGAACATACAAAGAGACAAGTTTCTTGATAAGGGCTGCTGAAGAGAAGGAAGAAATCATCCAGAAATTATCCCTCAAAGATGTAGCAGCCTGACCTCACCATTGGTTAGCCATGACAAAAATTCCACAGGACAGAGCCTGTAGAAGTCCCAGCTGCAAGGAAAGCTACAGCCAGACTTTGCATTTTCCTGGGCACCACAATCAATTGATCATGGTGCACAAATGTTAGTTCCAGTCCTTAAGGACTATCTAAGCTAGCCTGCTGGTTCTGTTTTACTCCCCAGACTTTCTGTGCCACGCTGGCAGTCCTGGGGCCCTCCTGTTCTTGGCACAGCTGCCAGACTGGTGAGAGGGCAAAATAACCACCTCAAGGCAGTGGTGGAACCACCTCTCTTCAGTAGAATCTCAGAAAGTTGTGGTCTGTCAGAAATCTATGTGCCTACAGTGCTGACTACTGCAGAGTTTCTCAAATACAAGAGGATTTTCTTTCCCCTTGGTACCAAGGAGTTTTATGCTGAGTTGACTGAGTAAGACTTTCCAGCAGAATAATTTCCCTGAAAGATTAGGAAAGTCAAATATTTCTTAGGATCTCTATCATGTCTGAAATCTCTTTATCCTCCATATGAATGACCTTTTTCCTTTTGAACTGATGCATGCACCAAAGCTGAACCCAATGCTTTCATTCCCAGCTGTTGCTGTTTGGCTGCTCCCCTCTCTACAACTTTTTATTTACTATTTTGTTAAGGTGAGAGCCTGAGAGAGGTCAGCTGGAGCATAAGTGCTCTGCTTTTCTCTTTCATTAGCACGAGTGATGGCTACACATGGATTTCAAATTTGTTTCAGCTCTTAGTGGAAGCTCTTTGCAGCCTGAAGCAGGGATTGATTGCCTGTGAAGAGGCTCTGTGGTAACAAAGGCAGAAGTCAGGCAGGGAAGGTCTGACATGTGAGCTGTCAGAGGTGGTGTCACTGCCAGCTGACCCATCATAAGACTGCCAGGAACAGCCAAAGAGTGCCCTGCTCGGGAGGTTCTAGTGCCCTGCTCCCTGCTAGTTTGTGCTTGGAAACAGATTGACTAACATAATAGAGTGATTTTGTAATCTGTCATAATACCATAAGCTACAGATCCACAGACTTTGACCCCTCACAGGTATAATGAGCTCCTTTATTCAGCTGCACATGCTCTCTCGATGGGGGAGAGAAAGGGGGGCCTTTTTCTAATTATATATCCAAAGCATATGTTTTGCCCAGAAACAAAGCATTATATTCATTAGTGAAATCCTATAAGCTTGGCTCTTTTTATTAGCCAGTTAACTAATTGACAGTTAAGAACGTGTATTAATATCATGGTGTAACCATGCAGTCACTTAATCTGACAGCTTTATTAAAATCATAGCATTGCTCCTCTAAGTTGCCACAGTGAAGGGCTGTAGCATTTGCATTAGAAACACTGGTGTTTTGAGATATAAAGCTCAGCTGCGGAAAAAAATCAACATAACAACACACAAAGTCTCAGCCTGGTGTTGGTCTCTCTTAATCGTTTGTCAGAATCGGAGAAGAGCACTAAAAGTCCTTGTACTGGTCTTTAAAAATCTGCTCAAACAATTTAAAGTAGGTTTTAGGAGCCTACAAAAACATTTGTTAGTACATTATCCTTTTTGTCCTTACTGGATCAGAAAGTTGTAGTAAAATGCAGAGCACTGCACATCTGAAAGAATAATGCAAAACTCTGGGTGCAGTTTGGGCAGGGAGTGTGTGGCACACTGGGGACATGGGGAGCCCAAGTACATCTGTGGATGTGGCAGTGAACACAGCCCTTCCATTTACTGTGGTAGTTTAAAAAGGTAAATGACCTGTAAATAGAAAAGCTTCGAAAATAAATACTGCTAATGGAATCAATGTCATCACAGTGTGATGACACTGTACAAATCAATCTCACATCCTCACTTCACCAAAGTAATAACTCTCTATAGCAGCCCATGTTCAAAAAGGTTGAGGTGGCAGAATTTTGTCACGAAGCACAGTGCTTTAGTGAGGAATGAGAATAAAAGCTCTACAGAACCACATTATTCCTTTCATTATGCTTGCACAGCCTCCGCATCTGGTTTACAGATCTTTATTACCTGGTGCCTGATGTATAAGATGGAGAATACAAAACGGTTTGTCAGGCATAGCTACAGAGGGGAAAAAAAGGGGAAAAACATGGGAATCAGTGAGGGAAAAATAAATATGAAAACACATAACAGTATTTTTACTGCTCTTTACTTCATACAGATTGACAGACGTCATGGTGGAAAACCCAAAAAGCTTTAAAATGCCCCCCCTCTGAGCAGCAAGGCTGCCCACTGTGGGCATGCCTTCCCTGATGCAGCTGTGAGAACTGTCCTTGTCTGGGCTGGAGCTACTGTGCATTTACTGGCCTGATGTAAATCACTCTGCTTTATTCACAGCAAAAATGTGCATGTCCCCATTCTGGCTAGGCTGGGCTAAATTGCTCTCATTCTGCACTCCCTGCACTCTGGACCTGAAATACCCATGACCATTATTTTAGCTCAGGAGCAGAGGACCAAAGGCACCAAAGGCCTTATAAAAGAGGCTTCACCCCCTTCTTCATTTATTGCTGACTTCCCACTTTTTACCATGGGCAGCACTGAAGTGAATCTCACAGAACTGTGTAGCCAGACTGATCCCACAGCCAATTCCTGTTGTATGAAAGATCTCATCTGAAATAGCTGGGACCAAGTGGAAATTACCTTGCCTGAAGAAGATGGATTTGGGCTGGACATTTCTGATACAGAAGCAGAAAAGTCAAATTGTCTTCAAGAAGTTGATAATTACACTGCTGCCAAGAAGCCTGTTCATGGGAAAAAAAGTTATTTTTTGAAGCAAAGAAACTTCTCAATGAGAAGTGGGCTGAAGTCAGTGGTGTCGGGGGGGTTTCCTCACCCGAGCTTTAGGTGGTTTAAAGTCCTTGGCTCTCTAAAAGCCCCGAGTCACGTCCGTGTAAGAAAGCAGAGTCCTCAAGGTTTGTTTTCAGGTTTCTCGTGTTGTTTATTATTTGGTATCTCAAAATTTTCTCTGCTCCCAGCCGAGGTCCGGACAGCAGCTGGGACATGAGGCGACTGCCCCACAGATGGGACGTCCCCTAACATTTATACAGATTATTACATACTAGTTATTTACTATTTTGTGCCAATGCCCAGTGCCCACACCAGAAGTGACATTCTACTTTGGTCCAATCTACTCTAACTACTTTGTGCCATCACCGCCCCAGAAAATGGGGGACGAGGAAGAAGGAGAAGTACATAAGGTACCACCCAAATTCCACCATCTTGTCCCCATTTACTTCTATTCTAAAAATTCTAAGACTATTAAATTCTACATCATCTACTGTGCTAGACTACAATTTTCACATCCTGGGAGTTTGTAATTACTTCTGCAATGTTGAAAGCTTTTCCCATGGATCAAAATCAAACCCGGTGTCTCCCTGGGCTCTGTGCCAAGGTCTCCGAGCCCCCTTGACCGTCTCCACACCCCCCTGTCCAGGGCTCAAACTCCTTTCCTCAGGTCCCAGGCCATCCAAGGGGATGTTCTGGACTCCAACAAGTGGGTACACATGGATATGAGAAAACTGGTGTTTTCACTGGGAAGAAGCTGATAGAAGAGAGCACATGAACCTTGCCACCTCCTGCAGCCCATTGCCCCTTTCTCTGCTATATCCATCTAGTGCTACCTGTGCTAGGGATATTCAGGGGTATGTCCTAGCCTTGCTCTTTTAGTATCTACCCATGGATCTTTGTCCATCTAATTCCTTAGTCAACTTGCTGAAGCCATTTGACTCCCCCAGCTTTATGTAGCTGCCAGCAACAGAAGTTCACTGCCATCAGCCTAATGAATGCCTCTTTTAAACCAAGATCCTCCTTGTTTCCTCCAGTCTCCCCTACACTGATGTTTGCTGTATTTGTGAGTTGCTCTTCCACCTGGCTGCTGTTGCCAAAGTTTTGTAAACCTCCAACATGTCCTTTCTCAGCCACCTCCTCTGCAGAACCCCAGGCTGCCTCCTTGCTCCTCGTAAGATGATCTTCAGATGATCTCCTCAATCATTTCAGTTGCCCTTTCCCAACATTCCTCTAGTTCTATGTACAAGGTCAACAGGTGTCTGAAGCAAGGTGTCCTCCTTGCTCCAGCCACCAAGTGGTATGTGTAGATCAGTTCAGCCAGTAGGTACAATTTTCAAAGTCCCTTTTATTTTTGCCATGACATTAGGTTTCAATCATAATGAGAAAGAATTTTCATTCTTTGCCCTCTGAAATGTTCATCTAAACCCAGACAGTATTGCCCCTTAAAACAAAGCAATGGACAAAGTTAATCAGAGAATGGTAGTTAATTAAAAATCATAAATGAAAGCTGATAAAAACACTCTTGAAGTCAAGACAAGCCTCTGACCAGTGACAGGACCTGAGGGAATGGCCTGAAGTTGTGTCAGGGGAGGATTAGTTTAGTTATCAGGAAAAGGTTCTTCACCCAGAGAATGGCTGGCTCCCCAGGGAAGCGGTCACAGCACCAGCCTGACAGAGTTCAAGAAGTGTTTGGACAACTCTCTCAGGCACATGGTGGGATTCTTGGGGCTCTCCAGTGGAGGGCCATAAACTGGAGTCTATGTGGGGTGGCTAACTGGACCTTGTGGGTCCCCTCCAACTCAGGACATTCTCTGGCTCTTTCATGATTTAGTACATTCATGGGTTTACAACTATTTCTTGGACAAATCTTGCGCAGCTAGCAACCAGGCAATGGTGTCAGTGTGAATTTTTCCTGATCACTGGCAGCATGATTGTAATCATAATAAACAAAATGTCAGGGAAAGCCTCTTTTAAACATTCAAACAACATCCTTTAAAAAAGCCCAGCCATGGTGAACAGATGGCTGCTGTATATTGGAGCAGACTTGTGGGGAAGACCATAATATCACACTTCCCAAGCAATTTCTGAGCAGCAGAGGAGTAAGCAATACCTCTAATGCAAAATCAGAGGTAAAATGAATTAGGTGGTGATAGCCCTTGAAAAAGAAAAGGTATTTTGTGCGTTTCTGTGCAAAGACCATTTGAGCTCTAAGCTTCATAATCAGCTTGCAAAATAGTTTAACCCACAGGAATCTTTGTGACTTACTTCTGTCTTCTGAATTTGCAAGGTCAACTATCAAAACAGATATAGTTTGGAGAGCTTTGAGTGACAAGCAGTGAGCATAATTTACAAACTATTTTCTGTTTCTAAAGGCAGAACTATTGCATAATATTTAGGTCATGTTTAACAATATGGCATAAAATAGTTAATTTAAACAAAAATGGGAAACTCAGAGGGGGAAAAAGGGGGGTGTGAACTTTTCAGATAATCCACTTACTGCATCTTTGTTGTGCCTATCCTCATAATACCCCTGAGTCCCAGTTGCTGGATTTAGCTGTAACACTTACCAACTTCCAGAGAAGCAGCAGCTGTGCTCCAGCTTTTTGCTAATATTCCTGGCATTAGCGCCCTGTGAAGCCCTGTGGCAAAGCCTGCACCTCCTCAAGGCTCAGGCTGCTCGTGGCTGCTCCCTGCGTGCAGATGGGTGAAAGGCAGAGAAAAGGGGAAAGAGAGAGAGAGAGAGAGGAAGGAAGGAAGGTAGGTAGGTAGGAAGGAAGAAGAGAAAGCAAGACAGAAAGACAGAAAGACAAAAAGAAAGAAAGTAATAAATAAATAAAGAAAGAAAGAAATAAAGAAAGAAAGAAAGAAAGAAAAAAAGAAAGAAAGGAATAAATAAAGTAAGAAAGAAATGAATAAAGAAAGGAAGAAAGAAAGAAAAAGAAAGAAGAAAGAAAAAGAAAGAAAGAGGAGAAGAGGAAAAGGGCATTTGGAAATCCTCAGCTTCTAAAGCACTGCTCAGCTTCATTATTGCATCCTCACATTTACTTCCTAGCAAACAACAAGAAAGAACAAAGTAGGCCAAAATGCCAACCAAATTGATTCCTGATGGAACCCAACCACTGGATTTCTGCTAAGGGTAAAACTCCAGGAAGTCACAGTCTAAACATTACAGATGAACATATAAGGTGCTGAAGCTCTTCTCTTCCCACTTTACTGGCTCTTTCGGCACTGCACTTTATTCAGGAGCACTGTGGGGTTTTGAGCTGCCACTAACCTCTACCTTATTAGAAACAAGCTTCCAACATTCTGCTCTAGAACCTTTTTCCCAAATTTGCCACCTCCCAGCAGGAATAACCCACAATTTACTGTTATCTGAAACTACCTGGTTCATGAAGTTCTGCAGTATTCAGCACAATGCCCAGGAAAGCTTGTCATGGTTTTCCCTGGAATACAATTAATTTTCTTCACAGTAGCTGATATGAGGAGGGTATGATTTGGATTTGTGCTGGAAACAGAATTGATAATTCAGGGATATTTTAGCTTCTGCTGAGCAGCTTTTGCACAGAGTGAAGGTCTTTTCTGCCTCTCACCCCACCCTGCCAGAGAGGGGCCTCCACAAGGAGCTGGGAGAGGACACAGCCCAGACAATTGACCTCAACTGACCAAAGGGATCGCCCACGCCATATGGCATCATGCTCATCATATAAAATTGGAGAAGAAGGAGAAAGGAGGAGGCATTTGAAGTGATGGTGTTTGTCTTCCCAAGTCACTGTTAAGTGTGACGGAGCTCTGCTGGGAAAGGCTGAACACCTGCCTGCCCATGAACACTGCCATGCCCAACTTTGAATGAATTAGTTGTTTTGCTTGCATGTGTGCTTTTGCTTTACTCGTTAAACTGTTTTTATCCCATGTGTTTTCTCCCTTCCACTCTCTTGATTCTCCTCCCTATATCACCAGGAGTGAGTGAGGGAGGGAGTGAGGGAGTGAGTGGCTGCATGGGACAGAGTTGCCAGCTGAAACCAGCCCTTGTTTCATCACTGATGTGCTTTTCCTGGGTAATTTTTACTGTAATGAGGTTAATGTGCTCAAAGCAACCATAGTAGTGATGACATTATATAGCAAAATATTATATAGCAATTGCTCACCACCTTCTGACTGATGTCCAGCCAGACCACGGGCAGTGCCCCCCAGTTTACACAAGGAATATCACTGTGCAATACTTAAAGCCATCTGCATATCTTTCCCTCTGCAAACCGACTGGATTCACCTTGTCCTTCAGCAGCCAAGGCGGGGTTAACCATGGCATTCATCCTACAAACTTCAGTGCTCCTGCCCTTCAGCTCTTCCCCTTCACTTTCCCCATCCCATTCCTACTGGTCTGGCACAATCTTTGTGCCTAGCCAGGAGTGGATCTATGAAGGTATTTGTGGAAATTGCATGAAAATGTTAGGAAGTGTGCCAAGGAAAATATGATACAAATATTTTCACACCCCTGTTGGGAAGCAAATTGGACATTGGGTATGCAAGAATGGGGCAAGGCCAAAAGGGAGCTATGCTCCTGTGGGCAGTTTAAGAAAAGGTTAACACATGGGACTTTCTTCCTTGTATGGTCATGTTAGAACTCCTCTATGGCTCTGAAGAATGCCAGTTTTATTCCCATCAAAAACAACAAGCAAATCTAAAGAAGGCAGATCCACTGGGGTCCCAAGGTGGATCGTTGAGGCATCAGTTTTATTCTGGCTTTTTTGTCAGAAATAAATAAAATAGCAGTAATAAAAAGTGCCAGTGAGAAGGTGACTGCACGGAAGTGGGTGCATGCACTCACTTGCCTTCATGGAACTAGCTGAGGGCAGCTTCCCTCCTATAGTGTGTTTCCCTTCATGAAAATCTGTTTCGGGTTCATGGCTCTTCAGGGTGGTCACACTAAACTTGTGACTGGAAGTAATTGGAAGAATGGACCATCTTGTGTCACAGGACACAGAGAAAGAACATTTCTAAAATAGCTGGGCCAAACACAAAGACTGTGCGACACTGCTTGCAATGTGGATCAGGAGCAGAACCAAAACAGGGACTGCAAGCCCACCCAACATGGCTGGGCAGCCTGAGGTGGATCTCAGACACACACAGTGCAGATCCTGGTGCCTTTCTGGTGTCTGTAGCTTTTCCATGGTGACAGGCTCTTCTGAAGCCCTCACAAAGAGCTGCTTTGTTAGCAAAGCCCATTTCAATGAAATATGCCATGTAAACCTGCTATCTCCTGTCTTTCTCACCTAAACACACAAAGAGCCTTCTTCTTTTGTTGCTTTGATAGCCCAGATATGTTAGGCTTATGTAATGCCACACTGCATTTTATTGGGAACTAGTATACCTACAAAACTGACAAATCATTGGAAATTCATCACCTTCTCATCAGACCAGTTTGGCAGCAGCATGTGCTGGAGAATGTGCTAGCATTGTGTTGGATTGCTATTGTTGTAGAAGAAGTTAGTAGAAATTTACTACTAGCACCTTACACATTAATTGCCAGAGTGCACAAAGCCTATAGATTGTGGCACATGAATTATAACAATCATATTACAACATGCCAAATAGCTAACTACAGAATTGGCCAAAACATCCATAAGAGGATGTGAAATAGAATACAGAAGCACTGTTTACTGGATAAGATCACCATTTAGTACTGAAGCAGCAAGAAAATGAAACTGATGCAAAACCAGCAGATCCCAGACCCCAATAGTATGGAACTGTTGCATGAGGGAAGGGGAGTTTAGACTGTAAGGAAATAATTGCCCAGGGATCTCTCTGCTGAGGGTTGCTCTTTGGAGGCACCCAACTCAAGCTGTAGTGCTATTAATAAAAAGGGCTGTGTAGAAAAATCTCTTTTCAGTTTATTGATTTGTTGAAAGCCTGTAGTGGTGGTTGCTGTGTGTAATTTCCCTAGCAGTTTGGGGACCCAGTGGGACTCTAGGCATCCACCACTAGATATTGGATGCTCTTGTCTCCAAATGTCCAGCTGCAGGCATCACCTGAGAACTTTGGGGAGAGAATGCACTGACTGCTGAGTGCTAGAATTCCACCACTAAATTCTGGATATTCTGTCTTCAAGCAGCTTCAAGTTCCAGCTCAGAAACATGGTAGAAGAGGAGCATGTCTTGAACGGAGTAAGGCAGACAAATCTGGTAAACAGGTATGGGGAATGTACCCAGCACAGTGAAGGGGATGCTCTGAACAGAGGTATAATTTAGTGGAAGCTATTAGAGCTTGTGGAGAATCTGGAGTGAACTGGAGCAAAGTACAGGAATGTAGGCAGAGGCTAGAGGAACACCTTAGTGATATTGGGGATGGCCATGGTGGGTGGGATTTATCGAAACACAGAGGAATGATCATGCAGAACTTTAACAATGAGCTAGTGGCAAGAATATTTTTTTATCAAGTCACCCCAGATACCCAGAAATATTTTAAAGAACATATGACTGGTTGGCACAGGGGGACATTGCAAAAGACCCCAAGGTTTATGGTTATGTGTTACATGTTTATGTTTGATGGATGGGAAGAAACACACATAGAGCTGAACTTGCAAAGGAAAAGAAACAGGAAAAGCAACAAAAAGGCTAGTCTTTTAGTGGCAGTACTGGCAAAGAGTTAAAAGCTAAGAGGGTGAAAGAAGGGATTTCCCCCTTGAAGAGAGGGCAGATAGCAGATTTGGGAAAAAAAAAAAAGAAAAAAAAAAAAAAAAAAAAGAAAATTTTTAATAAATGGGGAGGAAAGTGTCATTACTGTGGGAAACCTGGTCAGTGGCAAAGAAAATGCCCACTGCATACAAGGGGGCATCATGGGGAACTGGTCATGGGAGAAGTAAGACAGGAATCATGAAGTAATCTGCAATGACTGAAGGCAAATACTCAGAATACTGTGGAAATGGGAGTTCATGGTATGTGGAAATTATTGTAAGAAATAGGAAATAAAGGGCTGTGTTGAAGATTTGTATTAGCAGAAGCATCCCTGTCTTTATTATTAGGAAGAGATCTCCAAATCCTGGATGTACAATTACATCTGTAATTCGGAGTCCTGATTTGACAGTCACGGGGGTGTGCGTAACATCTGAAGCTCAGAAGCCCGACCTAGAGATACCTAAACCCCTGGAAGTGGTGCAGAGTCAGTCGGGAGCTGACGTGAGGCTGCCGAAATACGTCTCAAAACAAAGGGAGGCGCGCCCTCTGCTGTGAGCAGCATCCCATCCCCTGGAAGCAGGGAAAAGTATTCCAAAACAAGTAGATCAGCACCTTGTCCTCGGAATCCTGGAAGTGCCTGAATTCCTATATAAACCCCAACGTTACCAGCTGGAAAAAAAAACCCAGATCGGATAAAGATGGCGATGCTGAGTTTCAATTTATTCCAGATTTGAGAGCAACTAGCCAGCATGTCTCACACCTCTCAGGGCCAGATTCCTCTCCTGCACTTTAGCAAATCCTGCACTGGGCTACGTGTTTTACTGTGACTGATCTGACTGCAGCGTTCTTTAGTACTCCTACAGATGAAGGAAGCCACCCCTTGTTCACATTCATTTGGAATAGACTTCAGCTGATGTGATCTTGTCTTTTAGAAGGCTTTAATGGGTCTTTCACCATATTTTCTCAGATATTAAAAGAAGATTTAAAGGATATTGAGTTGGTGGATCAGTTTTAGTGCAATATGTAGATGATTTATTTACAATAGCTACTAGATATTGCAATGACTGCTTGAAAGATATTAAACATTTATGTACTTCCTTAGCAACCAAGGGCACATCTCCATCCAAGCTCGAGCTGTGTCAAATGAGAGTAAAATAACCTGAATTTGTTTTAAAGGAAGGACAACAAATAATAGATACAGAAATAGTAAAAGTTATAATTGAAATTCTTTGGCCAGTTAAAAAAACCCACAATGAGCTGTGAGGATTCTTAGGTGCAGCTGGGTTTTGCCAACTGTGGATACTAGGATTAGGGGAATCTGTGACAGAAACAACAAAAAATGAATAAATAGAACCCATTACATGGGGCACAGAATGGGAAAAAACCTTCAGAGCTATAAAAGGGTCCTTGGTTTTGGCTCTGGCTTTTTGACTTCCAGACTACACAAAGCCTTTTGATATGTGTATACATACAAAAAAGAGAGTGGCTAGTGGAGTATTAATGCAGAAATTAGAACTCCAGCAAAGATCTGTGGCATTTTATTCTGTCCAACTGGATCTGTTGGCAGCTGGAGCTTCAACATATATTAAATCCTACAGCTACAATAGGGGAAACACTCAATCTTTAGTATTAGGGCACCCAATTACAATCTATGTGCCACATGAAGTTGAATTACTTCAGGATCACTAAAGACACAAGCCCTGTCTCCCCAGCATGCACATAAATACAAACTCTTTTAAATGTAGATGTGTGACTCTCCCTGGCAACACTATTACCAATACCAGGAGAAGGGGAAGAGCTCCACTGATGTGGCATGGTAATCCAGACTATTGGTGAGACACGAGCAGATCACAGACAGACAAAACTCAGGTCTTGTTTCATTCGCAGATGGGTCATCCTACTGTTTACACAGGCAGCCAAAGCCAGGCTACACAATTGTGGAACAGTGGCAAGTTGCAGATGCCAGAGCCCTCCAGCAAGAGTTAGTGTTAAGGGGCAGAGTTAATTGCCTTAGCCAGAGCAGCAGTGCCTGGGACGCAAAAAGTAAGTATTTATATAGATTCAAAGTGTGCTTTTGGCATATGCCACGCAATAGGCATATTGTGGAAAGAGAGGGGGTGTCCCGCCTCCTTGGGAAAAGGTGTGGCTAATGCAACAGAAATTTGGGACTTGTTGGACACAATTCAACTTCCCAAAGAAGTTGCTGTGGTCTGCTGTGCATTCTGTACAGAGTACACTACTATAATCAGCCAAGGGAATGTCTTAACTGAAGCAGCAGCACAGGTCACAGTTCATCAACCTGCAGTGAACATTTTGGCAGTTACTCCAGATAAGAGCTCATGGCCTGACGTTGACAATCCAGAAGGATTATGATCAATCCGGTGTGACAAGTGAAGAAAACGAACTGTGGAAAAATTTGGAAGCAGTGCAAGTCTGAAAATGTAATATGAACAATAGCGGGGAAACCTGTCTTACTGAAGAAGTAACTGATAACTGAGTGGTTCTATGATGATGCTCAGGGAAGAATGCAAGCAGTGGCTAATCAAGTACAGCAAGTGTGGGCAGATCTGGGTGTCTACACAGCTGCAAAAACAATTACTAATACCTGTCCCACCTGTCACAAATTATTAAGTATAAAATTGATTTGTGAAATTGACCATAAGCATTTTTCCCATTCCAAAGATCGCAAATAGATTATATGGATATTTCTGCAGCATGTGGATATAAACACTCACTAGTGATAGCAGCTTAATTTTCTTACATTCACAAGGGGAGGCATATGCACAGTTAGCAATATCATGGACCAAAGTGAAAGGACTTCAGCCAATGTCCAAAGTTGTGGGAACAGGTAAAATTGATGCATAAAATATAATTTGACAATATTTCAGCAAGATTCCAAGAAGTATGGTAACTTCTTCACCAATTATTCAGCAAGGCTCCCTTCCTGGGTACCAGATTAGGAGCTTGGGAAAAACGAATTCTTTATAGGTTATTAATTCTAATGATGATCTTTGATGTTTGATGTAATGATGTTTGTTTGTATTAAATGTGGTGACACTTGCTGTACTCAACACCTTAGGGTATTCTGCTACCATATAAGAGCAATGTTAATAAAAACAAAGGGAGGACTGTTGTAGAAAATGTTATTTTCAGCTTAGCACTAGCAGTTCAAACATTAATAGAGTATGCAGAGCCTGTAGATTGTGGTATATGTGCTGTGATATCCCTATTACAGCTTGCCGAGTAGCTAACTATAGACCAGAAGAAAACCACCTAAAAGGATGAGAAACAGGATACAGAACCACTCTGTATTGTCTAAGGAGATGGCCCCTTAGAACTGCCTACGAACAAAACGGCAAGAAAATCAATAAAAAGCAAGAAGACCCCAGACTCCAATATTACCATTGGTCCAAGCTGTCACACGAAAGGTGAACTTAGATTGTAAAGGAATAATTGCCAAGGAATTCCTTTGTTCGGGTCCATCTTCGGAGGTGCCTAGTTTGATCTGGAGCACTGTTAATAAACAGGATTTAATAGAAGAGTCTGTTTCCCACTTACTGATTCCTAAGCCTAGAGCCGAGCCCTGTTCGGTGCCTGCTGTGCGTAATTTCCACAGCACCATCTGCCGGCCAGCCATTACCTCCCGAGATCCCTGCTCTCCAGACTGTCAGCCACGGTGGGAAGGCAGTCCATCACCTCAGAGAAGATTAGGAAGGTGGGACACAAATTCCCACAGCGTACAGCATATCTGCTAGGTTTTAATTTCCATTTTACAGTCATAAAATCTTCTGTTCTGTTTGGAAAGTACGTATCTGTTACAGCTGAACTGTTCCAAGTTTCACCATTCCTACTCACTAAACCAGTCTGATTGTCATCTTTGGCACCATACCAGGTTTGTCACTGCTTTTCTTCAGCAGGGATTTTGGGACCTTGTCAAAGCACACTTTCTTCTGCCAGGAATTTGGGTCCCTGGCTTGTATGATTAGGGATCGAGGTAAGATTGAACTCAGTCACCTGCGCTTTTGTAACTAAGCCTGATAAAAGCCTGAAGATGTGGTAGAAGCAATCAGCAGATGACAATGCCCCACAAGATCAGAAACACCAGCAGGGGATATGCAGGAGAGGTGCCGGTGACTGTGAAACCACTGTGCAAATGACCAGCTGTGAGATGCTGAATAATTTGAAGCTAGTGTAGGGTGCTGAAGGGAAGCCAAGTGGATGGCAGAAGTGCACTGTGAGATGCTGGGGGCAGCCCCCATGGCTGCAGATCCACCTGTGCAGACTCTGCTCCTGTGGAAGGGCTCACAGCCACTGCTAGGAGCATGACAGGGCTGTGTTGCAAACAAAGGGCACTTTTGGGAATTGACATAACAGGTCCTTAAAGTATTTTGAGAGCATTTTGGGAAGATCAGATTCCCCTGGGGTTACAAATCGTTACCTAATCAAGATATCCCATAATGTTATCTTCACCTGCAGTGGACCACACTGCTTCTTAAAGCCAAGGAGCTAGGGTTGTTTTTACCTGATGGTAGGAATTCTTTTTCTCTGGCTCTCTTTTTCCTGTGGCCCCTGGCTAATAGCTGGAACAGGCTGGCGTAAGGCTGAAAGCAGCCCCTTATGATTCCCTCACTAGGTCAGCTAATGCCACAGGCAACCAATCCCCTCACACACCAATGGGGTCAAAAGAGTGATGTTGCCAAAAACAGATAGAAAATGTGTAACTGGATTCAGAAACAATGGCATAAAGAAACCATCTGATGATCTACAACAGGAGCAGTGCCTGCTTTGCTCCTGATCTGGCTCCTGTGATCTGTTGAATGCACTGACCAGAGATTTTCAACAGGGCACTTACTCATGCTGCTTCCTGTATGTATTTTACAGTGCCTTGTTAGATCTTGGCTCACCCACTGCTCATCTTTCAAGCTGGTGCCCTCACAAGCCTTCCTCATCGAACAGGCTGCTTTCACCAAACCTGCAGGAACATAATGGTCTGTGAAAGCTCTGTCCCTTTATCTGCCTAAAGTAGCAAACTCAGCAAATAAACACGGAGGAAGAGCATTTCCTCTGCCTACAAAACTGCTCTGATTACATGTGTAGGTTTTTACTTGTCATGTCCTCATTACTGTGCACAGTAGCTTTTCACTGCCTTGCTGTAAAATATTAAGGACTAGAAACCCAGAGGGTGGTAAGTTTTACTGCGTTCAGGGACCTTCCAAAACATCTACTGCAAGAGCTGCCATCCTTGCAGAGAGTGTACAATACTCAGGGTATACAGCAAAAGACATTGAAGGAAATATCTTAAACTTTGGCTATGAACTCTACAAGGATCTAACCAGAGGCAATTACAAGAGCATATCAATTAAAAAATTTAGAATATTTTATTTAAAAAATTAATTAACACAAAATAATTTCCAAGAAAAACTAGAGATTTTGTCCATTCACAGATTACCATATTGTGGCACAAAGGTATTTGGGGCTACTCATTAGTTGGGGCACTGAGTTACCTTTCTCTCCACTTCTCCTATCAGTCTTCATTAATGTTGGGACAGAACTTCTTTCCAAGGTATGCCTAATGCTTGTCTTACCTGGGATGTCATCACCATTTCTGTGTCGTGGTCTCCCATAGCCTGAACTTGTAAGAACTGAAGGTGCGAGATTTTTTATAGGATCCAAGTTATGGGTGGCTGTACAGTGGACTGTGAGTCTGTAGGGATGGACATATTCCCCCAAACAGGCATGATCAGCAATCTTGTCGACCTCAAAGAGGTAACTTGCCATTAACTCTGTGAACAGAATCATCACAGTACCTGCTTTTTGATTTCACACCTTTAGGGTCAAACCCCTTGTAGAGCATGATCATCCCCGCAACTAAATTTGGAATGAGACACATTTTAAATGTTCGCTCTCACGTGTTTGCTGAGGGTCCACCCTCCAAATTCTGAGAACTGTATTATGTCTGAAATACTTTCCTATTCCCAGGCTCTTCTTGTTGAGAACAGAACAAGAGGCAACAGGCAGAAACTGATGCACGGGAAGTTACACACAAACATGAGTCAGGATGTCTTCACGTGCGGGTGACTGAGCATTGGAACAGGTTTCCCAGAGACGTCGTGGTCTCCCTCACTGGAGATACTCAAGAACCATATGGATCAATCCTGTCCTGCTGAATGGATTCAGAAAACCTTGATAAGCTGGAGAATCAGGTGGAGAGAACCCTAATGAGCTTCAACAAGGACAAGTGTAGGATACTGTACCTGGGGAGGAATAACCTCAAGTATCAGTACAGGCTGAGGACTGATGTGCTAGGGAACAGCTCTGCGGAGAAGGACCTGTAAGTCTTGGTGGATGACAAGCTGACCACGAGCTGGCAGCACCCTCATGGCCTGGAGTGCATTGGGAAGAGTGTGGTCAGCAGGTCAAGGGAGGTGATCCTGCCTCTCTACTCATCCCTAGGGAGGCCACACCTGGAGTCCTGTGCCCAGTTTTGGGCTTTTCAGTACCAGAGAGACAAGGAGATACTGAGGAGGGTCCAGCAGAGATCATGAGGGGTCTGGAGCATCTCGGAGGAGAGACTGAGGGAGCTGGGCCTGTTTAGTCTGGAGAAGATGGAGAGTGGATCTCATCAATGCACACACATTTCTCAACGGCACTTGTCAAGAGGATGGTGCCAGAGTCTTTTCTGTGGTGCCGTGCGACAGAGTGAGGACTATAACACAAGAAGTTCCACCTCAACATGACAAAGAACTTTACACGGAGGATCGCAAAGCACTGGAACAGGCTGCCCGGGCAGGCCGTGGATTCTCCCTCTCTGGAGACATCCCAAATCCACTTTGGCGGGTTCCTGTGTCACCTGCTCCTTGGCAGAGATCCAGAAATCTCTTCCAGCCTTAAGGAACGTGTGAATCTGTGGCACTTGCTCTGAGACAGCCCAGCTTCAGCAGAGAAGCCAGCCCATACAGCCAAGCCCGTTCCGCAGCAGCCGGGCCGGCCGGATGCCGGGCTTTAGCGATTGCTGCGGGGCGGGGCTTTGGGCCGAGCCAATGGGCGGCCGGGCGGGGCGCGGGCGGGCCCGTGACGCCACTCGGGCTATGGTGGCTGAGCGGTGACACGTCTCCTTGCGCGGCCTGGGCAGGGCGGGCGCGCCTGCGATCTCGCGGGATCCCGGGGCGGCGACAGCGGGGGGCCGCCGGCGGCAGCGGCGGCGGGGACGGGCGGGCGGCGCGGCCATGGCGGGGCAGCAGTTCCAGTACGACGACAGCGGCAACACGTTCTTCTACTTCCTCACCAGCTTCGTGGGGCTCATCGTCATCCCCGCCACCTACTACCTGTGGCCGCGGGACCAGCACGCCGGTGAGCGGCCCAACCCCGGGCACGGCCGGCTCCTGCGCCGCGGCACAGCGGGGCCGGGCCGGGCCCGCCGCGGAGCCGCCGCTGTCGGGGCGCCCGTCCGGCCCTGCCCGCCCCCCGGGGCCCGCTGGAGGGGCGGCGGCCCCGGCCGCGCTCGCCGGCGGCCATTTAGCGGTACAGGGGTCCCGCCGCCCCCGGAGCCGCCCGGCTCCTGCAGAGTCATCGCTGCGCCGGGCTCCGGGGCTTTGTTTGGGGTTTGGGGTTTCCCTTGTCTTCCCGGAGTGTCTCAGGGCGGATGACCTAAATTTTGATGGTGGAGAAAGAACAAGCTATTGAGTTGGGGACAAAGAGGAAAAGTTACCGGGCTCAGCTTTTATGTGCCATAAGGTCACAGCGAATGCGAAAATGGGGATTGATTTTTTTTTTTTTTTTCCCATTGCGAATCAGTAAAATATCCCAAGTGCTACGTTTCTGTTTCACCCTTCGGGGTGATGCTTTGTATCCCTGAACAGTGTTATAAAGTTTCTTTCACTAGTTCAGAATTTTATTTCAAAGTAATTTTCCACTTTGTCTTTCCTGCATCCCTCGATTCTTGGAAGTAGAAGGCGTTTTGGTAGAGAGGCTGCACGGGAACACGTTTTTAACAGCAGTTCTGACATTAAAAAGGCTGTAGAAATTGTGCTTAAAGGCTGGGTGGTAAATGCTGAGTAAAACAGAGATGCTTGATTCTGTTTCCTAGTGCAGAAACCTACTGACCTCTTAAGAACACTTGTGCTTTGCAGCCTGAGAAGAGTCCCTTTTGTTCCTTGCATCTTTTTGCGTTCAGTTTCTGGTGGTTACTCAGTGGCTTTGATGCCATTTTAAATAGCTTGCCAGTTTCTGCTTAACTTAGCTTTATATGTAAAAGAAATTCCTAGCAATGAAATCTTAATCCTGTACCTTCTAGTAAGGAGTAGGATGGAACAGATGTTGTTTTGGTGCTAAATCACAGCTGTTCACGGTCTTGGTTGCAGCCTGTGGCTTCTGGCAGAGCCCTGGCTGGAGAACATCTTTGGAGGATTGGTCTCTGCCCTCCAGCTACTTACTACCTGTTGTTACAGCTGAGGAGTTAGTTCCCTCTGCTGAAAGGAAAGGTTTCTCTGCCTCCTCTTTCTGCATCCTGACTGTTGCAAGAGGGAGGCGTTACTGTTGTTGAAGATGTTTTGTAATCTTTGGGTTGTTCTTGAGGAGCGGGGGATCAGAGAGGGAATATTACTTCTGTAACCTTTTTCCAAACCTGAAGATTTTTGTTTTATTTTTGTTCTGGTAAAGGGTGGGAGGCAGTGGGGGAGAAAAATCACTTTTTATCTTGAATAATGCTTTACTTCCTCCGTAGTTCTTAGAAGCTGCTTCTTGGGAAAATGATTGTGACTTGTCTGAGATGCTGTGTGGAATGATGTGGCCAGCAGGGACAATATGTGATGTTTTCAGGGGGCTGACAGAAGCAGGAAAAGCTGTAGAAATGCTGTCAAACTTGAAAGCACTTTACTAGCTTTACATGGTTGATCCTCAGCTATCCTTACAGAATGGCAGAAAATTAAAACCTGACTTCGGACTGGCTGTATGGATTTCACCCAGTTTCCAAATAGGCCATTAAATACATTACTAATTTTTTTCCATCTAGCCGGTATTATCCAGTATATGGAGGGCCTTCTGCATATTATTCTGCATTCAGTGCTAGATTGTTATGAAGCTACATTAAGCCATACTTTCCAAAGCGAAAGGTAGATTTTGTTATGCTCTTGGTGCGAAGAAATGAGTCAACTAAGTGAAAATCACCAATGGAAATGAAGGGAGATGGATGGATGATTTCTGCTTCATAATTGTCTTAATGGATTTTAAAATGTGAATGTCGTCCAGTTGTTAGTATATGCATTAATGGCATGCCTACAGTCTCTTGATTGAGTTCTGTTCTGCAGGCTCTGTTTAAACAAAGAATTGAGGTGTCATGCAGATCATCATTTGGGACTAATGTTGATCTACTGAGCAAGTTCTTACAAAGTAAATCTGCTAAGTAGTACAACATTGTGATGTTCAAGTTGTTTAAGTGTATGGCTCTTAGGCAAGTAATTTCCAGCAAAATCCTCTCAGTATTTTTCTCACAGCTTTTTGTATGTATTCGACCATGCCTGTTCCAGGATTTGAACAAAATTTCAGAAATAAATTAAAACCTTGTGATGATGAAAAATACTTAATTGTTTAGCTGCCGCTTCTTGTTTTCAGAGTAATTTGCTGGTTTAAAAAACCAGCAAAACCACTTATTTTAGAACCTAAGAAAAGGCCTGTGTCTTCAGAAGAGAAATCTTTCAACACTAATAACTCCTGCTTCCTTTGATGAGCAGAAATGTCTAGATGTTAATATGAGATGTTATTTTGATGCTAGTTTAGAGTGGGGTTTCCAGTACTGAGGCACAGTATTGGGCCAGAGGGAATGAGACCGCTGCCCTCTGTGTGTAGGACCAAGTAGCATTTTTGTTCTGGAATTGTTTTGCCCTACCTGTTTTAGAGAACCCAGCGTTTGTCACCCCTGGTGGACTTGGTGAGGTGTAGTTGTGCTGGCGCGCTCTTACAGCTCCAGCTGCGGGAGTGAAGAAGACCAGATCAGTGGGAGCGTTTGAAGCAAATCAGATGCTTGTCCTCCCCACTTCAAGACCCCTTTGCAATGCAAACCAGAGCATCCAAAAGACACAGAGCAGATTCCTTTTTTGGTCAAAACTGGGTTGGAAGTGGAGCTTCAGCCACATTGTGTTGTAAGAACAGGCTAGAGCTGGCTTGATGCAAGGGTGAAATGCTCACTGCAGGAAGGACACGCCGTTGGTGCCTGCTGCTTCCACCTACAAATGTGCTGCCATGGATTGCTGGTATGTGATACAGGACAGTGCCAGTGGAGGGAGAGGTACAGCAAAAATTTGGGAATTGCTGATGGCCTGTAATATCATGGGATTTGTTCTGTGCTGTAATTTTGTAAAAAATGCTCAGTGTTTTTGCCATAGTGAAGAATGGAAAGTAGGCCTGGATCTATATTGCTTTTCTACTTCGAGGAAACTCAAAACGTGTTGTGTCAGATTTGTAGTAGAATAGTTTTTTGGCAAGCCATTAACATTTTGCTTTTAGTTCTTCTTATAATAAACTTTTGGAAAGCCTTTTCAATCCTACTGTCTGGAAGAACAGCATGATGTAACTTATGTCTCTAAAGTCCTGAGAAAAAAATTGAGCTGCTTTTTTGTTCCTGAGTGTCTAAACCTGCTTTTCCCAGGCATTCTGAAAGAGTCCATATGAAGTGTTGCTGCATCCTGCAGTAGGGGCTGATGCTAATATTTCGGAGGGTTTTGCTGTGGTGTGCTAGTCACCGTGTGAATTGTCCCATAATTTCATTACCTCAGCTTTGATAAACTAAGCAAGCAGGTAATTGACTTTGTAAACTGGATTTGTCAAAATGACTTCACCTCACTGGTGTTCACTCCAGAGCTAATAAGGCCTTTATAAGAGGTTAATTGTTCAGTTTTGTGTCTTGGACTGAAGTTTCATAATTGCATCAAAGTCGCAGTGCTCTAGCAGAGTTAAGTCTTCTATTTCTCCCCATTCCTTGTGCCAAGTAGGGCACCAGTGTATGGGAGTGGAAGAAAGTAATTTTTAGCTAAAATGAATTTTTGGCCCTTATTTTTTTTTCTTACTTTTAATGTGTATTAGTTTCTCTGTAAGACTCTGGGTGCCTGGGATGGTATAGGATGTGACCGAGGGAAAAAAAAATATGGTTCTTTCAGTGTTGGTGATGGTGAATATGACTTCAGGCTATATTGTTTATCCTTGACTTGTTTCTTAAAAACATATATATGTGTGTGTATATATATATATATATATATATATATATATATGTTGTATTACTAAAAAAAAGTCATACTTTTTCTGGGTTACCTTTGTTTTAGGAAAATACTGGTATAAATTTAGCCTAATTACTGTGAGAAAAACCATTGCAAGGACTGCTCTTGGAACAAAAAAAATGGTTGCCAGAAAGTTATTCTGGGTCAGATTCATTCCTAAGTAGAAGATATTTTCTGCAATGGGAATGTTCAAGTTGTTTTTCAAAAAACTAACAGTGAGAGTTGAAGAGAAAGATTTTTATTTTTTTTTCCTCAGTAGTTAGTGGTGGAGGAATGTCCATCAAAGTATCTTCCTGTTGTTGGACTTGCTTTGAAGTTTCGGTGTAAACTTGTGTAGATTAAACATCAGCATCTAGAAAGGAAATGGACGACAAGGGGTGAATTAATGTAGTTGGATAATACAGCAGTTGTTGCACAATGCTGATGTGTTTGCTGAACTTTGTGTACTTTTTGACTTCTACCTGTGCTGCTGGATTGAGACACATAATTATAAAGCTGTGCTGAAACAGGTGGTCATAGATTATCATGTACTTTGTGGATAAGTACATGTATCTGAAAGCTTGCTATTTCATCTTTTTTAGTTTATTTACATTCAATAAATTATCCTTTTAAGGGTATTGGGTATTCAAAATTTGTTACAAAGCTGATGAAAAGAATAAGAGTATCTATCCTGAGTTTTTTTATAGTAACTTGAACAAAACAAGATGGTAAAAACATTTCAAAACCCCAAAGAATAACAGCTGTGCATGCAAGGATAACTCTAATAGAAGTTTGCAGTCTCCTCTCTGGCAGAAAGAGACTGTAGTATCTTCCTTCTTGAAGTTGAAAAATGTAAAACCGGCTGTAGGGAAGGGGGGAAAAAACCAGATGAGTGGCTGCATTTTTGTATCTAAAAAAAAAGTATTGATGTGATATAGATAAAAGCTATTTAGTTTACTTTCATTATAATAGAAATCCATACAAAGTCTATGGTGTTTCGTTTTTTAAAAAAATTATTTGTTTGGTGTGTGTTTGTTTGTGGTGGTGGTGGTTGCTGTTGCTAAAGTTTTCTTGAAGGATACTGGGCTAATAAAAAGAAAACCTTAAAAAAACCTGGTTAAAGAAGGCAATTTTCTGCTCATCTTTGAAGTTGCTGTGCCTGTAGGAAGTAGCGTAGGAAGTTAGAGAACCCTAGTACTATTCCAGCCTTTTTTGTATTGAGGCTGGTCAAAGCACAGAAATATTTAAAAAACATAGCTTACTTGGTGACTGTTAAAAGGGAGAGTATAGTATCATGTTGATACTTAATATTATTTTGTAATTTTTTTACTGTGTTGCTGTTTTGAAGCAGCAGGGCTTTTTTGTGTACTTCTGTAGATAGTAGTTGGCACTCACATTCAAAACCTTGATCAAAAGTCCTGAGAAAGTTGTTCTGTAAAGGTTTGTTGTCTTAGGAACCATACTTCTCAGCGTATCTGCCCACTATACTGGATATCTCTGTGTAGTACTGTCAATAATGAAGGTTTTTCTATAATGTTTTGGTGTAGTTTTCATCTTTGTGTGTTGAGGCTGACCTCAGAGATTCTCATATTAAACCTCTGCTTTAAGAAGCAGGTGGGAGAACTAAGGCTGTGAAGTTTATTTGGCTGAGGACAAACAGTGAGTGTGCAATTTGGACGTGACTCAAGCCAGTGCTGTGAATGCAGCAGCACTTCTTCAGTTTTATCTGTAATGGAGTAATGAGCCCTTGTACCTCACAGCAGCTGGGGGAGAGGAAGCAGCATTGCTGCTGCTCCCACTCTGGGTAAAATTCTTCTGTGATGCTTCTAATCCTCTGGTGTGAGATAAGATTGGTTGGAGTGGGTTAACTGTGATGCTTGTCCTTGCCCACAGCTCGCTGAAATCTCATTAACCTTGCTCCAAAGTATTTCACAGCATTTTGGTATTTGGTAATTCAGGATGAGGTACAGGATGCTGGTAAAGAACAGGATAAAAGGACAGGATGACATGCTTATTGCTAATGTGGTGGATAAGTATGGGTGGGAAAACTTGATATCTGTGAATATAAGCATTTTGTGCCCATATGTTTGTGCTTATCCTTTCCTGTTAAATATAACCTTTCCTCTTTGTGTCAGGAAGTGGGAGGAGAGTCCGTGAAACTCAGTTACGCATTTAAGGACTGTTATTACATACAAGTTGAGGTTTTTGAGTGAATGAGTGTACCATGGTTGACTTAAACCATTTCAAAACCAGAAAAATACAGTTTATTAGGATACTGTTTAAAGGCAGAATATAATGTAAAGGTGGTACTTTGTTTTGTCAATTTTTTTTACTATGTTGTTGTTTTGAAGGAGTAGGTTTTTTTTGAGAAACGTTTGAAGAAGGGGCAAACATCTTGAGATGCCACTAGTAATGCTTAGCAGTTGTCTCTTAAATATTTGTCAAAACAAAGCATTTGCACAGAGTTATTCAAACTACTCTGTTATTTGAAGAAAAAAAAAAAGCCAGTCTTTCCATGGAATTTTTAAAAAGTATTGTAATCTTACTGTAACCACTATAGCGTCCTAGCAGCAAAATAAAATTAATAGTTCTATATTAGAGATTAGTTGAGTAGCTTCAAGACTGTGCAGAATACAAAATGCTGAAAAGCTTTTTTGTGGCAAGTTAAAGATCAAGCCATTACAAGAATTTTATATTTCATTACATGTACATAAAAATAAAGTAGTTTCTGTTTTTGAAAAGTTCATCCTACGTTATGGAAACTTATGAAAACAGTGTACTGAAGGTTTTATTATGTGCTTTGTTCATTTAATAGTTGCCGCAAGGTTATCTTGACTACTCGCAGCGATGACTCTAAACTACCAGGATATATGGATTAGAGAATTAGATTCAATTATGGTTTCATGGGCAGCTAAACTGTTCCTGGAGAAGGAGCAGGAATTTTGAGAAAGAAGTAAGGTAAATGACAAGGAATAGAATCAATAGTGATTCCATAGTTTGGGTTTTTTTGGTTTGTTGGGTGTGGTTTCTTTTTGTTTTTTAAACTTGTGTTTCAAATTCATGCTTGTGAAGAAGGGTTCAGATCTGCAACAATTTGATCAAGTCTCTACTGGGGCTGATGCTGCATCCTTGCCCTCTGTGGTGCTGCTTTCTCCTGTTCTGGGCTTTACAGGCCTTTCCCTCCTTTACTAGCCAGGCCTGACACATCTCCGTTTTGTGGTGAGGAGGGTTGTGCTGGCTAGAAATATCAAGAGCAAGGTCCAGGTACAAGAGCACAAAACAGGTACCTGATTTCTTTCCTGAGCAAAAAGATTAGTGTCTGCACCAGTTTTTAAATAAGTATACAATTAAGAAGATTTAAGAGGTGTTCTCAGATTTTCACCTAGTATTTATCTTTTACAGGAAATTGCTTACAAGCATTTTAAATTCAGAAGATTCCTTTATCCTGCTTGACTGGATGAACTGTTTGAAACTAGGTTATTTGTAAGCACTGTGGCTTCTGCAAAGACTTACCTTACCAATGAAGTTTCAAATACCCTTTTTTCTTTAGAAACAAAAGAATGGACATACTGGGTCAGATCAGGTTTTTTATGTACTATTACAGAAATAATTGCCTTAAGGAGGCAGTAACAGGACAACCATAAGTGGTGCTTTCTTTGCATATTCTCTGTGTTTCCAGTGGTTTTGAGTTCAGTAACTTTTGGTATAACATCCATACCATCCTGTGTGGGGGGTGGTCACCTTATCTGCTGCCCACACCACAGATAATCAATCATGTTTGTTTTGCAGCTGCTTCTGGTGTTGCTTAATGATTCTTATTTGCTCTACTGGAAGAGGCAGTAAATGTTCAGTCCTAGCTGTCACTTAGGGTTTCTTACAGCCTTCCATTAGCTCTTCTTGCACTTTACTCTCTCAGCTGGAAGATTTGTAAATTACATTTTGGACATAAATCTGCTTATATGTTTGATGGCCCTTGTTCATCCTAATTGAGTGTTTTTTTGATTGTCCTTCTTTAAGAGATGAGGACTGGGACTGTGCATCATACTTGAGGTATGTACAGCCTCAAGGTTGCACATACCTCCGGTTTATGTGGTAGAGTAATAATCCCTTCCTTTTCTTGTAGGGATGCTCTAAACACATGCTCTGATTTTTATTAGTAATAAGCATTCAGCTGAGGTGTACATAGAACAGGTTCTCACAACACCAGGATTGCATTTCTGAGAGATAATGGTCAGCCTTGGGCTCATCCTTGTATACGTAGAATTAGGACAGCCCTCACTGCATTTTACGTTTTCATACTCTCAATTTCATGTGCCATTCAGAAGTGCACTTGCTTGATCTTTACAATTCTTCAGGAAGCCCTTGTCCTTGTTACCTAGAATAAGTTAATATCATCCAGAAGCTATATTTTACTGCTCACCCTTTTAGTCAGATTACTTATTAATGAAATGTGTTGTAGTTCCAACACAGATTCCTGCAGTGCTCCTGGCGATTTCCTTGTGCTGGGAGAATTGGCAGTTCACTGTCTTCTAGTCACATATGCATTTTTGCAATAGGTTAGATGGTTGTCCTGAAAGATTTGTAAGAGAAACGTTTCAAAAGCCTTTTGGATGCCACAGACTGTACCAGCAGGGTCTGTTCCATATGTTTACTTCCTTGAAAGGTGCTTACCAAAGACTCTACTGATGATAAATGGATGTATGGTACTTATCCTTGCGTCCATTAATTCTATCCTTTGTTAGAGTTTCTTCAGGGCATGCATCAGAATAATACTGACTACAAGCATTTTTAATGGTTGGTGATATTCTAAGAGACTTTTGTTTACATTTGTTTTGGATTGAATGTGTTCTGGTTTCCTCCCCACGCCAGACTGATAACATTAAGCTAATAGTTAAGACTGTGTAATCTTGGAGCCCAGCATTGTTGTTGCCTTCATCTAAAATTGTTAACCTTGACTCATGTGGGTGTTTTTCCATAGTAAAATGTCCAGTCTTCTGATTCCTCTCAGATTCTATTAAAGCCTTGCAATACACCTATAAATCCAGCCCTACTATGAATTTGGTCATTTAGATGATAGGGCTTAAAGGTTATTGTAGTTAGTTCCACTGACAGTTTTGCCGGTACAAATGAGGCAGGACACTAAAAGGAAGGAGAAGGTTTGGAAATGGCTTGATTTGCAGTAGTGTAATGTGGAACTGTGCCTGGCTGACTGTAAATAGAAAGCTTGAGTCAGTAAACTCTGAAAAGAAGTGAACTTTCAAGATATTGAATTGTCTTATGTTGCTGTTTTTTTTAAGCTGTTAGTATCAAATGCTATCTTTTGGTCGGCAAATATGTGTGGAATTGTGGGAATGGAAAGTTAGGATACTTTTTGTTCCTTTTAAGCTTTATCTAGTTGCTGCAAAACATGCTCTGGAAAAAATCAGCCTTGCTGTGAAGTCTTTCACAGGTCTCTTTGTAGTTAATAAACTGCTTGGGGTTTTAATACTTAACATGTTACTCAAAACACATGATTTTTTTGGCTTATTTCTGTGAATATTTACTATAGAGAAAAGTCTCTTTGAAAACAACTAGGGTGAGATTATTCAGCTATAAATGTTTTAGTTAAGAGGCTAACCTGGACATGACCTCTTTATAGATAAATAATGAGGATAATGAGGACAATTCTTATAATGATAGACATTAAAGTTAGAAAGCATCTATCAGGTGGTTTAATTCTTCACTGCTATGGACTATTCAAAGTCCTGAAAAGTGCTTTTCATTTTTAATTTATCTTTTAAAAAAAATAATCTTAATGCGAACACTACTGCTTATTTGAAGGCTTTTGCATTTAAACAACAGCATTTCAGAACACTTTAAAATCAATTTAATTTGCTTCATGCCTCTTAATTTGGGGTTTTACAGTAGAACTCAATCCTATTATAATAAAGTTGAGATTACTCAGTATTTCAGAGGAGCTGCTGACTTTGTGGGTTTGCTGCAAGTTTCAATCCTGCCTCTTACTTGGTGGCAAAGATAGCTCACTGCTTTCACAACATAGTTGTAAGTGTTTGTCAGTGTCTTTTTTGAAAGTAAGTGTGTAGTTTTGTTCATAATCCTGTGACTTTTTAAATTATTCTCAGATAACATATTATATCCATGTGGACTCATATTTTATAATAATTATCAAGGAAAATGTCAATTGAGTTAAGCATTGATGGCCTAGTGAAACAGTAGGGTGGCCTTTTCTTACTTCATCTCTTATCTGAGAAATAGTTGTGTGCTTAAGAAGGTAAATTTGTTTGGAGAGCCTCCGTTCAAGAGCTCAGTAAATAGGTTGTTTGTACAATTATTTAATTTCTGTTACTGTTCAAGTAGGAAAAAGCTAAGGGGTTCATATTTTGCATATATATATAAACATATATATACATAACTGTTGAAAGTAAATAGGAGCCTACTTAAGTATACAGTTTAGAGGATTAAAACAATAGAACCCTGAATAAAATCCAGCGAACCTGTAAACTCTTGAGAGTGTTTAAACTGAGCCTGTTGCCATCAGTTTTAACAGAAGAGATGTAATGCTTAGAGCCATGCTATCCCTGGCCTGCAACCTTTACTCAAGACTTGCATAATGTGTGTGTTACTTGCACCTCTTCGTGCTTTCCACAGGTACAAGTTTTCCGTTCAAGTGAGGAGAGAGGATGCCACACTACAAATGAGTTTTGTGAAAGTCTGGTTTTAAAGTGGTCTTGGCATTTCCTAGGGCTGCAGAACTGTGTCATTCTGTGTTCCTTGCTGAAAGAAGTAATTTTCTTTCAAAACCATTCTCCTTTGGATGAATTGCCTGCAGCTTGGTGGGCATAATATTTCATTTGCACCTCCTTCTATTTCTTTTTATGACAGAGTCCACTGGAGCTGTATTTTAGACTATGTGACTTTGCTTTTGCAAGTAGCTGAAGGTAGAAAGAACACAGAAGGCTAGGAAGTATTTCTGTTCTTTCCTGCAGTCTGAGGTAAAATAATGGAAAACTGGTGGCTTCCACATATTCTGGATATTAGCTTTTGGCAAGTAAAAATTGACTGAGACTTTAAAACTTTTATATGCTTTAGATATAAATACCGATGCAAATAGTCTTATTTGTGGTATTTTTTTCCCTGAAATTGACCTTTGTTTGTTGCAGCTGAAAGAAGATTCTGGAGGTTGAAACTTCTCAATATAATTGTAGCTGTACCTCTTTCCGTTCTCTCTCTTCTATAATTACCTGTCTCCAATAACAATAAATGTGTAATCTTTTCTTTTTTCTCAGAAGGATAAAAAATAATCTCCCCTTAGGTGTTTTTTTATAATTTTAAGCACCTTTTGCAACCTCCAGATTCTGAAACAAAAATAGTAGGTCTAGGCAGGGGTAATTTTTGTCAAGCATTCCTGAGGATTTGGTGTATCCTCCTGTTTCTTTGGAACCAAGTATGTCAGATGGGTGAACTTCAAACTTAAGCCAGACATGACTTAGTTGTAAACACAGGTTGAATGTAATCTCTGGAAATGGGAAACCCAACCTGTAATAAGCTTCATTCTGTCCTGTGTCCTCACCCACTGGGTGATTGGTAAATCAGAACAGAGGTTGAGACAGACATGAGAAATTTTTGCCCCATGAGGATGGTCAAACTGTAGAATAGGTTGTTCAGAGGCACAGTGAGCTGTCTTTGAAGCTACTGCAAAGGCCTACAGCCAGACCTTGAGCAGCTGCTTTGTTGACTCTCAGCAGCAGGGTTGATTAGGTGATGTCCTGAGGTCTTTTTCACCCTTTCCAATCCATTAGGTTGTTCTGTTTTACTCATGAACTGTGTGGTTTATCCATGCAGAATAAGCAGATGCCTCTGGCTTAAAGAACTGGATATTCAAGAGGTTTTGCATGAGTTCTGATCAAGAGAAGTCAATTATTTACTTAAACATTTTCTGCTCATACCCGTTTTGATGCCTGGAGTATGGAATAAGTCAACAAGGGAATACCAGCCTATGTCATCTGCCTAAACTTCTGTAAGGTCTCTGACAAAGTTGTGAAAGAGATGACACTCAGATTTTCTTTTGTATCAGTACTAGTTACATTTCTTGAACTTCAAAAGTATATTAAAATGTAGTTTTGCCTGGATATTCATGTACTTCTTTTATGTTACTATAATATGCACTTGTGAGAGCCCTTGTGAGTAAGAATTGTATTGGGGAAAATCTGCTTGTGAATCTCAGGAACTTTGGATGCATCGAGAGCAATGTGGAGGGAAATAAAGCAAGCATGGGATGCCTTCCCAGATTATTTACAGGAATGAAGTGGCAGTCTAATCCCTGTGTGAGAGGGGTGCTTTAGCAGTATCTTGATGCATGGGTTAGTGTTAGTGAGATTTACTCAAAAGCCCATGGGTGCATTATACCTTTGCTTTCCAAGGCTCTTTAATACCTATTCCTAAAACTGTAGGAGAGATTCACTATTGTGGAGGGTTTTGCCCATCGAATGAGAAGTGGTTTTGACTGGAGGAAAAGCATTTCCTCCCACCCCACACACACTTGTCTCCCTGTAATCTCATATCAAAGGATGCTGTCTGAAGTGCTCTTACACTGTAATGGGAGGCCATGATCTGGACTGAGAAGAAACAAGAGAACTCTGCTTGTCTGCTTTTAAAACTCTGAACCTCTTTCCCTGACAGAATATGGATTCCAGAGCTGAGATCCAGAGAAAGTGCAATTCATATTTCACTGCAAAGCTTTGCCTTGAGGATTGTGTAAGGTATTCACTCCAGTGTGATTAGGGTCGGCAGGATATTGCAGGGGAGTGGGCCAGTTTTGTGGTGTGGTAAATTCACTTGTGTAAAAAGGAAGCTCCTTTTGTCAGACAAAGGCAAAGCAAAAAAGATCTGTTTTATCCACAACTTGCTCATTAGGAATAAGTTGCTGCTTTTGTTAAGCACTGAAATTATCTAGTATTCTGTCCTTTGCAAGCCCTTGTTTGTTTGTCTTCGGTGGTTTTTTTTTTTTTTTTTAATTTTTCTAATTTTATAATTTTTTAAAATTTTTTTCTTCTCTACTTTTTAATTTTGCTCACTCATTTTTTCCCCCCTTTTTCTTTTTCCTGCAACCATTGTCTTCCTAATATGATAAGTATTTTCTTTGGTGCAATTGCAGGCTTTGTCTGTAAATAAACAGGAAACCTGTTTTTCCTGGATACAGTAGGAATATAGCTTTCTTAGTATGGTATTTTGCCGGTGGCTTTCTGCTTAAACAGGGAGTTATGCTGTCTGTATTGCTCCTTCTTTTTTCCAAGTAGGTGCCTGTTTTTGAATTCCACAAATTAACATGTGTTAATGATGATATAAACAGAAGAAGTGCCTCAGGATAGCTCCAAATAGTTTGAATAGTCTGGACTTCAGCCTCAGTATGGGTAGATTTTGATTTTTTCTTTATGTTCTGAACAGATAATTGTAAACAATCATTCATCTTTTTAGTGCACTGTTTCCTGTTGGGATTGTTACTCAAATGAGACCATTGCTATCCAAAGATCAAAAAAAGGTTAATAAGATGCTTTTGCTTTGATATTGTTTGATCAACTGTAATTAAATTTGATCCAGAGTTGTTCAGAGGCATGTGTAAAAAAAGCAGTGGCTACTTAGCACTGTGCCTTAACTTGGTGCTTGGCTGAAGAGGTCTCCTGGTACAGCGCAGCAGTTCCGGGACTCCATTTGCCAAGTATTCAAAGGGCTTAATTTTTGCTCATACTGCTTGGCTCAGGTTGATGTTTTCAGGTTGGTTTTTTTTTGTTAGATGCTATTGTGCAGATTGGGCACAAAACATGTCTTCTGCAGCTGTTACTGGAAAGCTGTTCCAAAACCTCAATTCAGTGATTATTGTAAACCACATTTAGTGGTCAATTTTTATTTTACTTTCTGTCAGCTCTTCAGTTTATCTTGCTCAACTATGTTTTGTTTCTACAAGGTGCCTTCCTCTAAGGCATTTTTGGAAGGTTTTTGGCATGGTGAGATAGAACGTACTGAACGTAGAATAGAACGTAGGGAGAATGTGGGGAAAAGTGAGTGGGGAAGTGGGGAAAAGAATGTGGAGAAAAGTGAGTAGGGAGAGTGGGGAAAAGAGAGAGTCATCTGGTCCTTGGAGGGCTGGACAGTTGACAGGTTTGAGAAGTGGGGCATTGTGGCATAGGTCTTTGAAGTCAAGGCACAGAAGGTTGTGTAGTTTGGTAAAACATCAAAATCTTAGCAGAAGCACTTAGGAGGTTCAGGTGCTCATCTGGGTCCGTGTTGTTGAATTGATGAACAGTTGGTTTCATCTTGCTTCAGCACCAAACAACTGAATTGATTGAGAGTATTTGAAATAAGTCATTTAGGCTTAAGCACGTGTGTCTTCTCTGAGTCTTCTGATGCCTGATTTATTCAAGTATAATCAGTAATTTTTTATGAAAGCAGCACAGTATGGACTTTCTTCCCCCTTTCTGTTGCAAAGCTTTTTCGTCCTCGTGACTTTGTTGTCAGTGTAGTCTTTAATGGCATCAAGTTTGGTTGGTTGGGTTGGTGGTTTTTTTTCTTTTCTTTTTGTTTGTTTGTTTGGTTTGGGGTTTTTTTAAAATGCAAATTCTTTGTTTAGTTCTGTCTCTTTTATTTTGCTTTAAGTTTCTAATTTAATTTTATGTTACAGTTAACTTCTGATTGTGGTGAATCCAGTTTTAAACCAAGAGACATCTCCTACAATTGTCTTAAAATAAAAAAAGCCAAGACAAAACGTCAAATTAATTTATGTTCTACTGGTAGGCAGTGAGAGTTGCATTTTCAATGTTTTCATTGTCTGCTGAATTTTTCCTTTACAGTGCTTTCTAAAGCCTTACATAAGTTAAACTAAATGGGGGATTGCATAACCAAGTTTTAGTCATATTCTTTTTTGTTTAGAAAGTTTTGTGTTTTAGGTATGTGAACAATCTTTGCAGATTGGGAGAGCTGCAAAATACTTGTGTGGTTTATCTGTTGCACAAAACAGTGTGAGAAGTTTGGAAGCTTATTTTGAAGCATGGGAAGAGTTCAGTGAGATGCAGGGGATTGAATTATCCTTGATAATCTCTCTCTGTCTTCAGGGGTGATGGAACTACTATATAATCTTCACAGGAATTGCATCAAACTGTTTAATGTCATGTCAAGTTTGGGGGAAGCTATACTCTGTATAATTAGGTAGTTCAGAGTAAGGTGATAACACTTTTTTCTGTACCTTTTCTGTACAAACTTTTAATCGTTGTCTGCTTTACTAGTTCATGGGTGGCCACACGTCATCCGTGTTCCCACTCTGTTTCTGCCAAATCAGCCAGAGTTTGAAATACCATCCAGAGCTCACATCTAATCTGCCTTTAATCTGAACTCCTAGTTGGTGTGAAGCACAATGGTCATCTTTCTCCAGCCTCAGAGTTTGGTGATTGCTATTTGAATTCTATGTGTTTCGTCTGAATTGTGTGCTTGCCTAGAAATTCGAGTAGATCAACACCGTATCCCACCTTCCAACACCTTCAAGATAACTAAATAGATGTTGTCACTGTCTTCCACTATTACCTTTTAGAAATCAGCCAGATAAAAATGTCTTCATGTATCATAACTGCTATTTTAATTAAGGTGAGGTCAACACCAGGCTGGATGGGGCTCTGAGCAGCCTGGTCTAGTGGGTGGCATCCCTGTCCATAGCTGGGTGGTTGGAACTACAGGATATCTAAGGTCCCATCCAACCCAAACCATCCTGTGATTCCATGAGGGCATCACCTGATCAAAAGTGCTAAGTTGAGATTTAAGGCTTAGTAGGATATGACTGACATGTGTGTTGGATCAAAGTTGTTAATATAATTTCTATATTTATATAATTCATGATTGTCTTTTCAGTTTTGTTCACCAGCAATATCTAAGTGTATTGACACAGGATGAATTTTCTTTTGTCTTGATTCTTTTTCTTTAATCTGAAAAGGGCTGAGCGATCTTACTCTTTCTCAAGTAAGGTAATTACAATGACATCCTAACTTCAGAAGTGTTACAGGTCAGACTGCATATGTTATGTATAGACAAGTTACTTAAACAGGAGTTTAATTATAACATATAAATTCAATATATGGAGAAATTCTGTACAAGTTATTTGCTTCCCACTATACTTTTCATAATAAAAAAATTCCTGGACCAAGGCTGAGTTGGTTCTGATTAGCTCTGCTATACAATTAAAACTCTCTTAACTTCCATGAGCTTCCATGGTTTATCGTAGTGAGTTTGACAGTGTAAGTGCAATTTCCTTCCAGCTCCATCAAGGGAGTGAAAACTCCCTTGCTGAAGGCGTATATTACTGAGCTGCATGGCTTACAAGTGGCTGTTATCTTAATCTTCCTTCCTTTTACCCTTAAGCAGAAGAACTTAAATGAAGGCAGCTTAAAAAGCAGATGTCACAAGGAGGAAGAAAATGCCTCATATTTTGTATTGAGGAAGAGGCTGTTGCTCCTGATATACTCTTTATTTGTACACAAACACCAGTTTGCCTGTGGGTTGCATTCTGTTTGTCTGTTTGTTTTTCCTGCATGCGGTAGCTGACGTACTGAAATGGGAAACTTGGACTTGAGCGTGGTAGAAGCAAAGTTTACAGATGCATGTTAGGCAAAGGCTGGATTCACATGTGATGGTTACTCTGTGACATATAGAAAATAGAATGGGTTCCTTTTAGGTAGAGAGAGTAATCTGACCAACTTTTTGTGTTCATGCATGTGCAGTGTCACTTAAATGGATTAAAAGCATTCTTTCCTCTGGTCGTGCTGGACCTTGTGTTAGTCCTCCAGCTAACCTTGTGCTGCCTGCTCGAGGTGAGCTAAGCATGTTGTTCTGTATTTTGTCAGCTTGGTTAATCACAATCTCTCTATTTTTATAGAACAAATTCGATTAAAGAATATAAGGAACGTGTATGGAAGGTGTTTGTGGTACCGCTTGCGACTGCTAAAACCACAGCAGAACATAATTCCTACAGTGAAGTACGTACGTTTCGTTTGCATGACTTTCTAGTAAAGCAATTCTTACTTTTTTTTTTAAAGATGGAAATGAATTGTTTTGTAGTCAAAGCAGGAATTAGTTACATTTGTGTCACTAAAGAGATATTTGCAATCTGCTATATTTGAATAATTAATTGGTAATCATTATTGTCTGCTAGGGCTTGAAATCAAGATGCATGCTGTTTGTCCTGTATAAAATATCTGAGAAATGAGACCAGTGAGCCTCAGCTGTAAAAAAATAAAAGAATATATTTGTTTGTTCAAAAAGTAATTCTCTCACTGAAATTAGTAGTGCTAGTGCAATCTTTTGATTTAAATATTTAATATGTAAACATATATATGCAAATATAAAAGAATAATAACTTTGTATGTTTGAAGGTGAAAGCTTTATATCCATCAGTTCCTTGTTACTCCCACTCTCAAATATTTTGCTGTCTGATATGCACCTGTGTCAGCTTTTCATGGTGTTTTTTTGTGGTTTTTTT
This sequence comes from Sylvia atricapilla, assembly GCF_009819655.1. Lineage (NCBI taxonomy): Eukaryota > Metazoa > Chordata > Aves > Passeriformes > Sylviidae > Sylvia > Sylvia atricapilla. The sequence continues at coordinate 44,492,883 of NC_089142.1, read as the reverse complement.
TTTTTTTTTTTTTTTTTTTTTTTTTTTTTTTTTTTTAACATATTCTCTGGGACCTAGTTAAAAACATCCTTTAAAAATAGGAAATAATAATGTGTACCTGCTGAGGATAAACAGTTAAAGAATAGAAAGAGACTTTGTGGTAGAGAGTTGTCCTTGTTAAAAACTAGGAGGAAAAGTGATATTTTGCTGAAAACTGAGTATTATAACTGAAATACTAGTACCTGGTGTACTGTTTCTTGCTTTAATACTGTTTCTTGAAGAGTGATAATAAGATGGCTTCTAATGTTACTAGAATGGTGCTAGAGGAAGTAGATTTGTGTATTTAAAAAATTCTTTTCTTACAAACAGGAAAATAGTCCTCCTTGCTGGCTGGGCATTATTTTTGTTCCTTGCATACAAGGTTTCCAAAACAGACAGAGAGTATCAAGAATACAACCCTTATGAAGTGTTACATTTGGATCCTGTAAGTAATACCATCTTTTACTAGTCTGTACTACTGTAACTGTATATTCTGTGTGTAGATGTCTAATCTTAGACTGTTTTTTCTAAACAAAGTAAGTTTAGTGAATTTATCTCTTGTTTTTGTTCTTTTTTGGCATTTGAAAGTAGATGCTGTATGTTATAAAGATAGTTATTTGTTTTTTGCCTATATCTGTACCAATTTATAACTTCTGTATCTAGCTCCTTCAAAATTCTACTAATGTACTTAGGTGGGTTTTTAAAAATCTTATTCTGATGTCGTTTTTCTCTCTGTACAGGAAAACAAAAAAAAAATCTGTTTTGTATGCCCTGTGTAAATCTTCTCAATAGGCACTTTCAGGGATGCTGAAGAAACTGTATAAACAAGAATGTGAATTTGTTTGATTTACAGTTTCTGTACAGAGCAGTATTTGTAAATGAAAGGTTTCACAGAAGGGTGTTGGTGATGCACATTTTAATGTAGTGCATGCTAGCTTGAATCTTGGTTGTATCTGTGGATGCTGACAACAAATTCTAAATAATGATCCCAGCCAATAGGTTTATTAAACTGGGATTAAAAAAAAAGAAATAGTGCTTATCTAGAAAACAGATGCAGTGCTTTTGTTTATACTGAAGAACTGATTCTAAATGAATGCAAAAAATTACATATCCCAAGGACAGACTTTCTGAACTTCTTTTAAATTCTTTTCTTAATCTTAACCACAATACCTTAAGCAGATTCTCTGCTTATGTTAATTATTTCCTGATCCAAGGCTCCTCTTTTGAGTAACAGTAAAGTCATCTTTCCAGTTCTGGAGTCTGAGGTATGGTTCACTCTCAAGTCTAAAGAAGTACGCTGTGCATCCAGCTCAGCACCAGAACATGAATGAGTTTTGAATGTACCTGTTCTGATTAAACGTGATGTACATTGATAGTGTGAGAGAGCTTAACATGTATGTGAACATTAGCAAATACATCTCTTGCCTTTAAATGGTGTTCACTTGTCAGCAGAGAAAAGCAGCACCTTGTGCTGCTTTTATAAAGCCATTTATAGCAGGTAAGAAGTCTATAGCTTATTTCTAACTAGACAGGTAGAACACTTGCCTGTCACATCTAGAGCTAAATTACTGCAATTCAACCCCTGCTCAGCTCCTCCGTGACTCACTGATTGCTGGCTTGAGTTCTCTCACTGATGCACAGGAAGGGGCAATACAAGTTTTTACTGTTGAATGGTATCTGTTGGACCCATGCAATTTAAATGTTTATACAACTGGGTTAACTTTGATTAAACAAATCAGGCTAGGGATTAGGTCATCAGAGTATTTTCCTTTGTTATCTTTGTGAAATTTCTACAAATAACAACCCAGAGGGGAAAGAAAGGAATTCACATGTAGTGGATTATAGCTTTGTGTTTATTGATGAAAACTCAAGTCGTGCAACTTACCCAGGCAAAGAAACCAGTTCTGGAATGGTTTCTGAGGGATGGAGCATGTTGTCACGGGGATAACATGAATGAAAACCAGAAATTTTAAAAGGGGAATGAAAAGATAGTTATGAAGCTAGACAGTTGAAGTAGGGCTCAAGATAAGAGTTCAGAATCTCAGAGTGTGTTTCTTGCTATCAGGAAATTTCTGTTAAATCTCTTGAAAGACTTTCAGTTCGGACTATGTAAAAAATTAACAGATTTCTTCTGTTTACCATTTAGTGGAACCTTGAGAGTTGTAGCCTATCCTGGTGATGAAGCGTTACCAACGTTGAAGTGTAGTTAGATAATGGAACTGTTATTGTTGTTAAAAAAAACCCCAAAACACCAGCAAATCCCCCCCAACTTAGAAAAATTAAAATGGTTGCAGATGCAAGCACTTGAAAGTTTTGATGCGCAGTAATTCACTTCTTTGCATTCACACTCTAGTCAAAATTATTTTTCTATTAGGTGGTATTATATCAGTTTATAACAAGAGGCTTTTTTCTCCAGAGAAGAACCACAGCACCAACAAAGTCCAGATAATGTACTTACCAGATTTTATATGTAATATCAGCACTGTGTTTTGAACATAGAATAGCTCTTTTTGAAGCACATCACTTGACTTCACTAACATGTAAGATACTCAGATACTGACGATTTATTTAATAAGTATCTGTACTGCAGTTTAAGAGATGAGATCCAAGGTATAAAGGTGAATCTCAAAAGTGATTATATACAGGCACACTCTGTGTTCCAAGCAGACTGACACCAGCTGTCCGAGGCTACTAAGCATGTCTGTAAGTCAGGCCTAACCTCTGTAGCCTAGCTTTGGAAAATGAGGAGTAAGCAATTAACATAGATGGAAAACTTGCCAACTTGTCGTGGTTTGTGCACCCTCTGTGTCAGAGAGAAAAAATTAGTTTTGTTTTTTTACAGGTGGCATTCATGTGAGCCATGCAAACACATCTCTACTCAAACAGCTTGGATTTTTTTTCCTTCCTTTGTTCTTTTTCCCCTACTTTCTAGCTTCTGCTCCCTATATGGCATTTGTCATCTAGACTTGAAACACCTGCTTTTAGTTGAAGTCTAATTTATGATGGAGTAAATTCACTCTGTGCATTAAATGAGGCAGGCATGCTTTTGAAAAATAGTGTTGGAATATGGTAAGATAAAATAAGATAAAGTAACAGCAAATGAAGCCTCGGGGTAGTTTAATTTCTGGTTTAGATTTATTGAAACACTACCATCAACTGTAAATAACTTCTTGTGTGTTTATTACAGAGTTAAGGTCAGAATGCTAGGTTTCTCTGGCACAAAATATTGAAAAGTCTTATGGTAATTGTGCGAAACTTAGCAGATAACATATAGAAAAACCTTTAGCTGAACTTACTATAAAGTTCTGTTAGTTTTCTTGAGTAGTGAACGTCACAGTCCAAGCTGGAGGTTAATACACAGGGGATTGTGTTGGTTACATTTAACAACATGGTAGTGTAGAATAAAAATCAGTCTTTCTCAGTTATAGGTAATGTATTCCCTTTGTTCAAGAAGTTTGAAATAATTTATGGGTAGGATGATTCTAGTCAAACACATTTTAAGGTGAGAGGGAAATCTGCTGTTCCTGGTGACTGACAGATTTATTTCTGCATGTTACTAAACTTAAGTGGGCTATCATACTTGATCTATGACTATGCTTAAATAGAAAAATATTGCAAGTGAGAATTCCTTGTATTCATGAATTTGTTTAAGATTTTGCCAAATCTTAAACGTATTCATAATAAGGATAAGAATATCTTTCAGATAAGAAATCCTTCCCTTTTTTTTTTTTTTTCATTTGGATAGATAAGCAAAATAATCCGGAAAAAGCCAGTATTCAGTCATCTGAGTGTCTTTTGGTTAGACTGTGACTTTTGTCTTCATTTAAAAACATAGTGATTGTAAGAATGTTATCAGAAAAATAATAATAATGTTTTCATGAAATATATATATAGTTTCATGATCCTATGTTGGAATATCATTTTTCAGTGAATTCTTCAGAAAAATACTACGCAATGTGTATTAGGATTATATGTAAGAATGAATTTTATTTGAGGTGTTTATTAATAAATGCAAACCTTTCCTTTTGAAGGGAGCAAGTATATCGGAAATAAAGAAACAGTACCGTGCACTATCCCTAAAATACCATCCAGATAAAGGAGGAGATGAAGTTATGTTCATGAGGATTGCTAAGGCCTATGCAGCGTAAGTTCCTTTTTTGCCTGTGATAAAATAATATTATGGGGACAACAGCCTTTACAGTAAGAACAAAGATGGTCTAAGCAGGCAGGAAAAAGTGTGTTCAGATACATAACAAAAATCAAAACGTCTTCCTGCAGTGTGTATTTGCTTTGTAGGAGTTAGGAAGGATAATTTGTTTTGCACCTGTCAGAATACTGCAAGATGTTTGTTCTGTGTGTTAACTTTCATGTCAGCTAGGAAAGTGTTTCCAGTATAACACATATTAAATCTTAAAGACGAGAAAGAACAAAATGCGTGTTGTGGTTTTTAATCAACTGATCCTGTTACAGCATTTTGAAGTGATGCTTAGAAAATATATATACTGTTCATCTCACCTGGTGGTAAAGCTAAAGAGTAATAGACAGTACTTTAACTGTTCCATCCAGTGAAGAGGATGTTTCATTCTGGATCTGTTTTCTCTCAGCTTGCCCCTATCCTTTTCCATTTATGCATGCCATGCAGTCCTGATTTTTTACTTGGTGACTGTTTCATAATATTTATGTAGTTCTTAAAAGCTGAGTCCTTGAATCTGCTTTTCCTCTAGAGTATTTTTCGGTTTTATCTCTTACAGCATTTTTATTTTTTTAGCATCTGAGTGATGTCTAATATGAGAATTTTGTATAAAGGAAATCAAAATATAGGAATTTCAATACCCAATCGATTTCAATCATAATACCAGTGGGATTCCCGTTACTGGTGTCTCTAATACACTCACTGTCATGCTGCTGATGGGAGGGCTTGAAGCCAGCTGGAGCCCATTGTTCTCTACAGAATTCTAGTTGTCTGGTTTTTATACTCTGATGGTCTGAGCCAGGTATTTACTACCCACATGCTGGTGTCTCAGACTTGAGACATTCATTGATGCACTTGAAGATTCAGACTTCTTTGATGCACTTGAAGAGACATGTTTATACCACCAGTTGATCCCCTCACCTGTTGATAGGTTTTTTATGTAAAACAAACTCCACCTTCGTGTCCCCTTTGTGCTGAGGTGGAATCAGTTTCTTTGCAGCAGCTATGCTTAGTCACTGTGGTCACTCAGATCTTCACAGCATGTTGCTCTTGCCCATCACCTCTGAGACTTCTTCAGTTATTGGAGTTTATTGGGTCAGTCACATCATCAGAGAACCTAGGAAATTGGTGATTTCTGCCTTGAAGTCACCTGTGTGTGTGGTTAACCTTACTGATGGAGAGCCCTGTTTGGGAAAAGGTGGGAAGTAGCACCAGCACCATGCTCACATGAGCAGTTTGGAAATCGTACTTGTTGCTTAAACACATCTGTATCACTTTGAAAATATCTTCAGCTGGAAATTCTGGCGTGCCTTTTTGAACTTTTTGTGTGTAAATTGTTTGCCTTGCAAGCCAGTACTCAAACACTTGGTGCTATGATTTGATACTTCCAACACTAGTGCGTGGGCTGTGGCAGAGGTATATTGTGAGATAAATGAAGGTGAAGTTCCTTAGCTATGCTGTCTTGAAAGAATATAAGAGCTGCCCATGCGGTGAGTCTGCTTGTCAACAAATGGGAGACTTGGAAATGATCAGGAGAGGCCTGGCTTCTTCACTGGATTTCTTATGTGAGACAAAATCTTTCATGCAGTGAAAGCCAGGTATTCTGTTTTCTAAAGCAGTATTCTTCCTTCTAGTAACAGGGACTCTGTCAGGGTGGCATACAATTGCCAAAAAACTGTCATTGCTGAACAGGCACAGAAACTGTAAGATTTAGGAGGAAGTGTGTCTTATTAAAAAGGGAGCATTAAATTGTGAAACTTGGGAGTTCCAGGGAAACACCCAACAAAAACCAAACATGAGCAGTCAAAGGCTAAAGGTTTAGAATAAGATAAATGCTCATATGGGCTACTTCTGATCAATCAACTAATCTTCCGTATTTACTTTACTTCCAACAATAAGGAGATAAATTAAGACCTCTGTCTTTCAAAATTTACTGTGCTGTAACCTGGCATCAAAAAATACCGTGTGCTGTTGGGTATGCAGTCATTGTCATGAAAGGGAGATGTGATTGTGCCATCTCCTGCATGTGCCTCTTCTGTGCCTCATTTCCTGTCAGAGTCCTTAAAGAATTTGTGTATCAAGGAGGAATACAGCAGTATTGTTTCCTATTAGATTTCATACAAAAAAATACCAAAAGCTATTTAGCTTTCCAAAGCACCTCTAAAGGTTAGTGTGACTGCCATATTTTAAAGTTTCTGTTTGTTAATGATTTAGAGAAATGTCTTCTGTATTAACTTAATATCTCTTCTTGTAACTAGCTTAACTGATGAAGAGTCACGGAAAAACTGGGAAGAATTTGGTAATCCAGATGGACCACAAGGTAACAATTATGAATGACAGAGGTCCTGTAATCACTATACCTTGAGATGTGTAATATCTGATCAGTCAAGAAGCACTCAGAGCTTTATATAATAACTTTCTCCTGTGATTAAAGCAACACATCTGACCAATTCTTTGCTTGTGAAACTGGCTCTGGGGGTGTGGCAGGGAAAGGCAAGAATGACTTTGCCTTACACTTCTTAAGCTTTTTATTATGATAAAAAGAGAAGAATTCTTTAATTAGTCAGGTTCAGTAAGTATCTAGGGAGACTTGCCAATATTAATGGAGATATAAGCAAAGACCAGAAACGTATCAGTTTTGAACATTTCTTGGCATTTATGATCAAATACTAGAGGTGTATATTGAAAAATTGGCAACTAGCTGTAGTGCAATAAGCACACTTGGAAAGGATGTACATGGGGATATTGTTTCTGGGCAGGAAGCCACATTAAAATAATCCTGGTGTTGGTGTGTCAAACTAAGAGTAGTAGGTGATCCAAACTAAATGAATTTAAGACTGAAAGTTAATATTTTTTTCCCTATTTGCAGTTGTGTGAATTGCTTGTAAAACACCTTTGTGATTGTTTAAGTGGCCTACTAAGGAAAAATATTGCATGTTTCTAGCTGATACTCATTACAGGCTAAATGGAAATTTCCCATTTTTTGAGGCAAATTATGCAATGTATCTGTGTGGAAATAATAAATGGAATTTGTAACTTAATTCTGAAGTTACAGGATGACATGAGGGTACTCTGTCATCTGTGTTGTAAGTTCTTCTGAATTATATCCGCCCAACATAGGACATTAATTTTTCAACTTAAAAAACCAACCCCAGCCCTTGAACTTGTGTTTCAAAGAAATAAAAAAAAATACTCCCTTTTCCTTTGAAAAAACAGCTTTGCCAACTTTATCACAGTCCAACAAAGGCATTTCTGATGGACTAAGGAGGTGGATTAGCTTCTTCAATCATTGTGTTTTATAGCATTACAGATTTATATCAGCTCCTAGCTTCTAATGCTTCCTTTACTTGGCAAGTAAGAGGTTTCTATCCCTTTTGCTACAAAAAACAGATAAAATCTTTCTTCAGAAATGCTGTCACAATTTCAGCAAAATGATACAGTAAATGTTAATAGCTTTCCTAGGACTTTTCTGGATGCTAAATTGTTTTTCACATCCATAAGCTACTCACTTAGTGTTGACAAGGCATAGGATTTGAAGTTAGGCAGTTGAGTCAGTGTCCTTGAATGGACCTGAAGCTGTGACTTCAAAAGACAACTCAGCCAAAACTTGAGAAGATCCTTGGCTGGCTTAGTGGTTGTATTCACAAACGTAAGAGACTTTGGATTCCCAGAGGGCAAAATAAAATGATTTTTTGGCAGGCTGGCAGTTAGTACTGTGAGTGTTAAGCCTCCTGCTCTTCTGAAAACTCTACCTCAGGCTCCAGTGGAATTAGAATTCTCTCGTTTATTTCTAGACCTCTTATTATTGTTTGAGACATCTGAAGGGTGAGAGAAGCCCCTTAAATTTTCTCTCTCCTCTATTCTCTAACCTTGTTCCACATTGAAGTGTGAGGGGCTTTCTAATTCGGTGATATTCATCTTCTCTTTATACATCTGGAGTGTAAAAACGTGTACCCAAGCTATGTACTCTCGTCTTCTGGTTCGGTATAGACAAAGGATGGATACAGTCCCTCATAGAGGTATTTTTCGGGCTGAGCACATCTGGGGTTAGATGTGCCTAATCAAGTTCATTGTGTACATCCCACCCCAGCACAGAGGAACAGGGAGAAGGAACATTCCTCTTCATCCAGCTGAGGCAGTGTGAGGCCAGAGGCAGGCAAACAAGGGTTTTTTTTATTTGCATGACTTGCTTCTTTACGAAAAGTAAATGCAAAATCATTCAAAGAGTGTTTACAAGCAAGTGAGAGGGATCTGAAGAGTATAAAGGTAGTCTACTGAAGTGCCTTATGATTGAGGCCTATTTCCCCTAGGTATTTGCTGGGTGCTTCAGCTCAGTGGGGATGAGTGGGGGCAAGGAGACTCTCAAACCAGAAGTGAAAGAGCTTTGTACTGAGCTACTTCTGTTCCTGGAACAATTTGAGGCTACAGTCCTAAAGGTCAAAAATATTGTAGTAAACTGAAATTTATTAAATTGGTAAAAGATAGATTTTTAGTAGATTCTTCTAAAAACCCATGACTATTAACAGATTACAGTCTGGAGATCTTTCTTCTCCAGAGCAAGGCATTTCCTGTAACTTAATGTGGTAAATTCACTGGGTATCATCTGGTTGAACTCTTATGACTAAGGTGTGGTCAGGCTTTTCAGATGTTTGATTAGAGACTCAAGGAATAGTAATTTTCAACTCAGAGAAGTCACATTAGGCTTGTGCACAACAACTGTTTATCTGAATTGATGACTGTCACAGTCTGTTGGAGATCGCATACGTAGGGATTCTAGCCCATCCTTGTTTGAGGCATTGCTCCTCATGGATAACTGCTAGTACTAAGGTAAGCATGTTGTTTTTCTTTTAAGCAGGTCCTAGAAATATACAAAGTGTTATTTTCTTTTCTTCTCCCCGTTGGTTTCATGGAGCTCTTAGTATTGGGATAAATAGTGTTTGCAAAATTTAATTTATTACCACCTGTGTCTGAAAGGCTATTTTTATGCTATTCTCTATTCAGATCTGTATGCTGGAGATGTTAGAGAATCATGTCTTGTATTTTCTGTAGCCTAACTTCTTCTGAATTGAAAAGTGTTCTTCTTTCTTTCTTACCAATCACGCAAGAATTTGAACTGACAGAGAGTTTTGTGTTTATAGCTTAGAATGTTTTCTTAGAGAGACAAACCAATAGAATGTCCTATAGAAATAATTTGCTCAGACCATTTTCTTGCAGTTTATTTGCTTACTTAACTATATGCATTTTAACTGCTGAAAACTCTGCAATGCAAAACTCATAAATCTTTCAATCTCTGAAATTTATTTATATATATATATATATATACACATATGTATATGTCTTGCTTATATATTTCACTGCAATATGTTAAGCTAAAATATTTGATATTTCAGGTGTTGTATTTGTCCTGCTGTTGCATACTTGGCGTATTTCTAATTTGTTGCTTGATTTTGCTATATTTGTTAAAATTTTGCTTACTGCAGTAATAAACAAAAACAGGTTTTTTGTGGCTTGGGGGTTTTGTTTCTCTATTAGATGTAATGTGACTTTGAAAACGTTTCTCTATATTTGATAGTGAATTTTTTTCTTTCATCCTACAGCTACAAGCTTTGGTATAGCTTTGCCAGCTTGGATTGTGGATCAGAAAAATTCAATTTTGGTGAGTCAGCTTGCTTAGCTCAAGATTTTAAGGTGAACTTTCAAGTGTTTATGAAAAAGAAAATTTGCTTAATATTTGCTTAATATTAATCAATTTTTAGTCAAAACACATAAAGACTTTGGTCCAAGTGCACCTCTTTGAAGCAAATTTCAAGAGCCATAAGTGTTACAGTAGTTTAAATCTAACCATGGAGATTAAAGTACGAATATGTTTTGAGAAATCTCATTCCAGTGGCAATGAGGTTCTGCTGTGGTCGCCCCTGTTACAAAGTGTGTTTGCTCTTGCAAGGAAACACATTTAGACTAGTGATGCTCTAATCATACAGTATCTAAGTGTTCTGCCTGTAGTATTTGTTACTGCAAGATATTTTTCCTAATCAATTGATTTCTTTTGATCATCTGTCCACTGCATCACAGTTAAGCTGCCAACTTTTTAATTATTAAAGAAACTGACCTGTGTCAGTGTGTAAATAATTTAAACTAATTCATATGTGAATCACACTAAACTGACACTCCTTATTTAAGCCATACCTAGTTATATTACTGCTAAGTTTCTCTTCAGAAATAATGACAGCTATTATGCAATAAGCTTGTGATAGTTTTGAGTAAACTTGTGGTAGTACTACTTGACTATGTTTTAGAATAAAGATTAAACAAGAGTGGTATTAAGTAGCCGCAGTATCTGATAGAGTATGTTTTGTATTTTTTCTGTAGGTGTTGTTTGTGTATGGATTAGCATTTATGGTTATTCTTCCAGTTGTTGTGGTAAGTAGTATCTGATACTCTACTCTGTGTAACCAAGTTGTAAACAAAGCTGTCTTAGCCATAGAGTTCTCATTCTTGCCTTTCACCAAGTAAGCTGATTTTTAAAAGGTGGTGTTTTTTTCAACTGTGAGAAAAGTGTGGCTGCTGTAGAGTTTCCAGAAGAATGCAGTGCCATGATAAAGAGGGGACTCCAGGGAAAATACTGGATATCACAAGAATTATTAAGCTATGTAATTTGTCTTGTAGCTTCTTTCTCAAGAAAATTAATGAGGTGATGAGCTCAAGAGGATATTCGGTGGTAAAGACTGAGATGTCTCTAGCTGGTGGTGCTAGAATGATTACTGCAGGTGAAGCAGGTGGTTGATTTGGTTTTTCCTGGCTGCCTTTGTTTTCATAACTTCAGTTTTTATTGATCTTCTGTATACCATGAGATGTTTGTCCTTGACATTGCTTTGTGTGAGGAATCAATTGATAGGTGAGTGTTGTTTCAGGGCTTGGGTTTGCCCTGCGGTGTTGCTTTTGAACAATGCCCCTTAACCAGTGATTGTGCTTTTGGGGTGCATGAAACAAGACTCAGAAAACTGACACCAAAACCCCCTCATGTTCTTGAGAAGAAGATTTTTTGTTTGAAAAAGCGTCCTGAGGTGTTGGCAGCTGCTTCCATCAGTATGTGCAGAGACTCAGAGAGACATTATCCCTTCCCTTTGAATCGTTCTGTGTAATTGACAATTTAGTTTAGAAGATAAATGTGCTGACTTCAACAAATGGTTAAATAGAAAGTCTAAAATCCAGGATATAAAAATTTTTCATGCCTTTCCTTTTAGGATTCAGTTGATGCTTTTTTGTATACACATACTTTTGGTGATTTACACGAGGTTTATCATAGTGCAAATGAAAAAAAAAACAACTTTGCTGTTGGTACAAATAAATGTTCTTCTGAGCACAGAAAAAATGTCCTGCCTCTTCTTGCCCCATACCAGATGTCGACTTGTATGTTTAGACTTGTCACTGTAAATTTCTTTTATAAGCCAGTGAAGAGGAATAGTCATTTTTATGGAGCAAGTTATTTTATCATTTCATTTTAAAGCAGACATACAAGATAATTCATGCCTTTAATGGGTCTGTTTCTCTTTCATGAATCACTAAAGAAGATGAACTTAAATACCATGTAGTCATCCTATGTTTGATGGGCATCTAAAATAAAGTCAGGGTACTTCTGCCCTTTGAATCCAGATTAATGAAAAAGGACAGTACTGATAAGTAGTTCTTTCCAGACTTCCACTGACCTAAATAATGTCATGTACATGAGGCAAGAGACAGGAGCTGTATCTGCTGAAGCAGTTAAAATAGCCTTTTTCATGTGGATTTGGACTAGCTTGTTACATTTTTCTTCCAATACCTGTGCTCATACAATTATTTGATAACTGTGGGATTTTAATTAATTTTTTATGCAGGAAAACATTGTAGAAAGTTGTGTTGTATTTTGTGTTAGCAGTCATCTATTCATGGAGGAATCAAACCTAATTTATTAAAAATATTGTTAGAGCCAGTCCTTGAGTATTTTCCACATAATTAGGTACATTGCAGAATTCTTTCCATAGTGGGAGAATTCACTATTATTAAACTAATAGTAGTAAGCATCACTTAGTACTTTACTGCTTGTTGCTCTTCACTGATAATGAATTTCACAGTAGATTGAGAAGTATCTTTGTGTTTTCTTATGGTAAATGAGCTTTGCTTGCAGGGAGGAGTTTAATGAACAGATTGCAGTTTATAACCCAGCACACCATTTTTCTGAAAATAAATTAGAGAATACAACCACTGTAGAGTGAGTTCTGTAATCTGAGTTACTGGTGTAATGCTAATTAAGCATTTATAAGAGTGTTGCTCTTCTTGTGTCAACCTGAAGGTGTATGGCTCAATTTGGAAAATTTGCAGTGAGGGCCCCATGCCACCTCCAGATTCCTCTTCTGAAAAGCATTCTGTAGTCAGGAGACTTAAATCACAGTTTTGCAAACTTTCTCATAGTGAGAGAAATCTCTTTGTTCTTGGTTTGGTCTTGGCCTGCCTAAACTAGATTTGAATGCTGAGTTGTGAGGAGTTATCACATCATATAAAAAAAGTGGTAAATCGAGTGAATTTACTGTTTATTGGATTTATTAAAACAACACCAGAAATAAACCAAGCAGTGTATATGTGTGCAGATGTACGTGCTAGGGAAAATTTCTCTCGGCTAGAGGTCGTTGAAAAATGTTTAGTGTTAGATTCTCTCAAATGAATTTATCAGTGTGCTTTTAAAGTTTGTGTCAGCAAATATATTTTGTTTCCCTCTCCTTTCTGAAGTTCAGTTCACCTCAACATAAATAATATCAGTTGGGCTGGGTTACCTGCTTGTTGACAGACATGAATTCATGCAGTATGGCTGTTTTGATGCTTCCTTGTAGCTGACATCAGTCTGTTCTTGTTGAATATTTCAGGGTTCCTGGTGGTACCGATCAATACGATACAGTGGAGATCAGATTCTCATTCGGACCACTCAAATCTATACATATTTTGTCTATAAAACCCGGAACATGGACATGAAACGTAAGTAAAAGGCATCTTCAACTGTAGATGTGTTCACCAGGAAGTGTCAGTCTGCTGACATTAAAATACTTCTATTTTGTAAGCCTTAACTAGGTTAAAGTAATGCTTCTGCTTCCTTTAGAGTGTTTTTAAAACTTAATTCCGTTGCAGGCAAAGAATACTCTGTGAAGAAGACTTAAATGTTTGGGAGAGGGAATTGTATAGATCTATATTTATATCTATACGTTAAAAAAAAAAGGGGGGGTATTGTATGTTGGGAAAAAACTGCTGACCTGCCTGTAGCCTTCAGTTGCCAGTAGGAGTCAACCTCTATCTGTGTGTTTTCTTCTGTTAGTGTAAAAAGACAGGCTTTGGAATTTTTTTAGGGCTTTCATAAAATTTTTATATGCATAAAGAATGAAATAGCGTTTCTTGTTTTTAGATGTTAGAAATAGAGAGTTAAGTGTCTGTTAAAATATTTTGCTATAAATTCTATGTTATTTTGTTACTTGTTTGTAGCTTTCAGTATATTTACGTTTCTTGCCTACACCCTGATTTTCAAGGAATAAGCCCCCATTTTTCTAGAGAAAACTGCAAATATCGTTCCTTGGTGCAAAATTGTATCTTTCAGTTCAGGGGCTAGAATGAGCCTGAAGATTTGGCACAATACTACTTAGTTCTAGATTGGATTAACTGGATTGCATGCTCAGAGCAATTGAAAAGCAAAATAGAAGACCCCCAAAATCTTTGAAAAAGAGTTCATAAATATATTCTCTTACTCCTTTGAATTGCACTTTTTTTCAGCTTTAAATTTGCTGGAAGATTGCTGAAATCTGCTCTTGATCCATCCTTTTCCTGCAGAGCAGAAATGCTTCACAGATGATCCAAAGGGTGTAGGGACCAAGAGTATGAAAAGATGTTATCCTTTTATTCACAAGGCACATGAGTTTGTGTGTGGGATTAGTTCAGACTGGTTCATACTCTCTTTTGTCATACTCTTATGTTTTTTTTTTGTTTTCAGCTAGATGAGAAAAGAGAGAGTAGATGAGCCTTAAGAAGTTTGGGGAGATCACTTTCTTTCTTCGGATTTGTTCTTAACAGTAATTTCATATAGAACCTTGCTCAGAACCCAGCTTTGAGGCTTGTCTTGTCTCTTCTAAAGGTTATATTAAAAGTTAACTGTAGATTTAAGTGGCCTTATTTAAGGACTCAACACTTTCAGGTAGTTCCAGGATCAGAGGCAGGTCATTTTTTTCTACTGAGGTCTGTTGTGCAGTCTGAATGAAAACTAAGGTGCAACTGAGGTGGCTTAGACAAACCACACAGTGATCAGGTAAGGCTTTTGCTTGGTTGTGAATTCCACTGTATTGTGGTATCTCAGTGTCAGCAAATGTAATCAAACCAGGCTAGGGAAATGATAAGACAAATCTCCATGACTTTCCTTGTTTTAGGGTATTTTTTCAAGTTTCAGGATGAACAAACTTTCAGAATCTCCTTTCCTGGAGATTTACAGTTGTTGATCTTAAATAATGGGGAGATACTTATAGTCATCTGAAGTCTTCAATATGCTAGGCTGAGGAAATGAATAGAGAATTGAGCATGGAAATGAAAATTGAGGCTCAGGGAACTTGACTCATTGTTAGTAGTTTGAATTCACTGGGCACTGCAGGTAGGCAAAAATAATTTTGACTTGTTCGTAAGAGCATTTGCTCAAAATTTAAGAAGGAAGCTTGAGTAACTACTGATTAAGTTATTTTAACTGGAGAAAATGATTCTGTGAGCTCTCTCATTGTCTGTGGCTGAGGGCTCTGGTATGTTCATGAGCAGGAAACTCACAATGGGACTAAAATAGTCAGTTGTCTAGGCCTTTAATTTTAGTTACACTACAGAATGTTTTGTGGTAATACAGATTTTTTTAATCACATTAAGAAAAGAGCAGTCCATCATCTTTGTGCAGTTTGTTTGTAGGATTATTTATTGAACTGCTTTTCTGATAATTACAAGAATTTTTTTGATGAAGTTTCAATGCTGACTGAACAGAAAATGGAGCTGAAATTTTATTCTTCCTGCCTCCCTCTTCCATACACATCATGGTGCTGCTGCAGTCACATGGATTGCTGAGAGGAATGGTTCTGTGAGCATGCAGAAGTAGTCAAACTGCGGTGCAGTGATGTCTGCTAGTCCTAATGAAGTCTAATTATGTTTTTTTCAAGACATTAAGTGTCACATGCTGGATTTTATACCATGCAAAACTGAGCCTTGAATGATCTCTTTTGTCAGGTGCCAGACATTGATTCCTGCCTACTTTGCCCTGTGGCCGTAGTAACTGATCCATAACTAGAGAACATGGATATTCATGGTTGTTGGGGGAGGAATGGGAATAAGTTTTATGGCTGAAGATTCTGAAGAGATCAGTTGGTGGCTTAGGATGTTGACATTTTCTTTGTCTGACTCCAATTATCTTTGCAGGGCTCATAATGGTTTTAGCAGGGGCATCTGAATTTGATCCTCAGTACAATAAAGATGCGACGAGTAGACCAGCAGACAACATCCAGATCCCTCAGGTCAGTTATGGCAAGAGATGTTTTAACTGACCCTTCAAGGGAAGAGGGAGGTGATGCTTCTGGGTGACCAGCTGACAGAATTCAGGTTCTTCAGGCATTAACTTTGTAGAGAGGCAACTGTATCCCTTCAGAAATAGGAGTTAGAAGCTAGGCTCTATTTAAACTTGTTTAAAAGAAAAGATAACATTAATGGTGCTAATGCTTGTTTTAGATGGAACTGGTTTAGTATATAGGCTGCTGCATTGGGCTTTTTAGGGAGGGGTAAAGTAAATAGGAAAATAGAGTGTTAATCCATAAAAATTCTGAGTATTGACATAAGGAGATGATCCTTTAAATCATTAACACAAACCTGGTTGAGTGAGTTAACATAATAAAATAAAATTATTATCTGATATCTGAATTAGTGATGTCTTTAAGTATCATGAAGATTCCTCCATGAATATCTGCCATAAATGCATACTGTGGCAAATAATTTTTCCCAGCAGAGTTTTAGAAAGTCTTATTTATCAGAAACTAACACTTTAAGAACTTTAAAGCACAGTATACAAAATGCTCCAATGAAAGTGTTTCGAGTTGGCAAAAAGAGGGGGGGAAATAGTCTCACAGATTTAACCTTTGCATGCACATAATGTAATTTTCGTTTTTTAAACATGACCCAAATGTAAGAGGTATCTCAGTCTATTTTCTTTTACTAATGGTCTCTGTCTCTTCTACAAATTCTTTATCATGTTGTGGATTTTGAACAGAAGATGGAATTGCAGTAAAGTGGAGTTTTTCAGCAATGGGAGCAAAAGGCTGGAAAAGATCCCCTTGATCAATGGTTCTTTACCCGTGCTGTTGCCAGCGTTGGCATTCTGCAAGGCCTTTTACATTTAATCATTCAATTTTTAAAAGGCAGTCAAGCCTTCTGTAACATATCCTGCTGAGAAGCTGTTCTAGTGATTAGGAGTCCTGTTTATGACCAATTTATATCTTTGGTTTTTGTCATCACTATTCTGGAGTCTAAACAATTCTTGCTATGTATATCCTTATGCATCTGTGGACAGAAGCAATAGCCCATTAGTTATCTTTTTGTCTTTGTTTTGCTAAACTAGAAAAGCTGCTGTCTTGCATTCATCTCTTTTCCAAAAGGTTCATTTCTCTCCTCCTGCTATGTACTGAACAGGGTACTGTTCCCTGATGATAGATTTCTAAATTTTACATTATTTTTTATCTGCTTAGAAATGTCCACAGTATTCTATGCTAAGTCTTAACAGTGCCTCAGTTGGTGGCACTACTGTTCCAATATTTCTGCAGGGAATGATGTTCAACATACTCTTTTCCACATATGTTTTGTATGGTGGTTTAGTGCAAATAGAGTGGGAGCAGTAAATTTTCAGATTTCCCCATCATGGGTGTCTCTGTTTTCCAGGTAACAGGTTCCCATCTTCAAGCTGCAGTTCTCGTTAGTATCCAAGTGCATGACTTTGCATTTTATGACAGATTTTGTTCCCTTTCTAAAGGTCCAGTGCTCGGTGTCATCTGTGGTTTTTTCTGACTACATGGCAGAACAATTCACTGAAGCATCAGTATAGCAGAGTATTGCTAATAACTTCTGCTAGTGTACCCTGTTTTTGGGGCCATGATCAATGTTCCCATTTTTCACAAAATTCTAAGTTTTACTGCTCTTGATCTGAGGTTACGCCAGGATGTGCTTATAAGAAACTTCTTGTCAGAAGATGTTTTTTTCAAGTGTGGGAAAAGACTGGTCAAAGGGTGTTACCACTTAGCTGTTGATACCCAAAGTTCTCTCCTTGTCTTGAGATTCTGGAATTTTTATGTCTCCTCAGGTAACTTTTTGAGCTAAAAAGTGAAGCCTCTGGGCCATGTACTAAATGCTGCTTTATCTGAGCTACTGTTACTCAGACCTGTTTGAACTGTGGGTATTGGTCCTGTGGGGATCAGGAAGGGTCATCCAGAGTACAGAACACTACACTTTTTTCAAGTTGGTGTGGTTTATAAAGAAGTTAAAATACTTGTAGCCTACCAGGGGTTTCAGGCTTGTAAACATGTTTTACCTGAAATTATTCCTAGGGAAATTTGCTGTATTTTAGATGGGTGAAGGGTCTCAAGATGCTGTTGCTTGTGCGTATTAAATTCAATGTAAATGCCTTAGAAATATGGTTGAATCTAGTAAACCTTGGCAATAAAATCAGATACTAAAAATATTTATCTGTCAATACAAATTTACTTAACACTACATGAGACAAGTTTCTTGCATGCAAATCTTTATGACCCCCTCATTCAGACATTGAAAAAAGGCATATAAAGACACTTTTAAACTTTTTGGAGCTGGGTTTTGAATAAAAATGGCTAATGTTCATCTCTGCAGAAATTTCCAAGGAAAAATTACTTAAACTCTCGCTTTTGTGAACATACTTCTTTTCCCTTGTGAACTGTTCTCCTCTATTTGCTTGTCTTTAGCAATAAAATAGCAGTTTGTGTTTAACTATTTTATTTTAGCTAATCAGAGAAATTGGTGGCATAAATTTAAAGAAGAATGAGCCTCCTCTCACCTACCCTTACAGTCTGAAAGCCAGAGTTCTGCTGTTGACTCATCTTGCCCGGATGCAAGTTCCTGAGGTCCTTGAAGAAGGTAATGACTTCTCCCCTAATTGGATATTACTGGAAGCAGAGCAAGATGCTGCATGCTATAGGACTTTTGATTCTTGTCCTATAAAGAGTTGAATGGATCTCTGTTCAATAATTTCTATGCAGGCTGCTTAGTTTTTCAACTAGTCCCCTCTAGAGCATTTACTCAGCATTTATTCGCTCTCCTGACAGCTCTGCAATACTGGTATTTTATTTCTTAATGCTTTTGCCTGCAAATATAGCTTAGATAAATAGTTTTTGACTTTTGTAATAGAATAAAAATTTTAACATGAAGTATATTTACTTTTCAGAGCAAGGAAATCCAAGATCAGCATAATGCTGGTTCTTGTAGCATTTCTATGTGTTTATTTTTGGAGGTTTTTAGCCCACTATGTGAAGTAAAGGTGACAAGATTAGAATTTTAAATATCACTTACCTGTGAGCTTTAGTTTGTGTTTTGAAATTTTTAATACTTTAATACAAAATACAATACTTTAATACTTTAATACAAAATGTTTCTAAATACATTTCTTAAGTTTCAGCCATGAAAGCCATAGTTTTCAGCTGACCAGCAAAGTTGAGATGTTCTACATTTTAGTGGAAATAAAAAAATCAAACCCAAACCAACAAACCAGGGAAGATGCTTTGCTTCAAATTTTTCAGTTCCTTTCAAAAGAAAAATAATCAGTTTTAGGAAGTCATGAAAAATATCTTATTTTTCCTATGCTTAGTTTACTGTTTGTACTTAGAACTTCACAGAACTGCATTCAAAAGAAGTTGATACCTTGCAGATAATGTTTTTGTAAAACTAGTGTTTTACTTAAAATTAAAAATCTTGGTTTTAATTTGTGATTGCCTGAAGAATTAATGCGATTTTTATATGGCTGGTAAGTTGTCTATGCCATCATTTTGCTTTTTTTTAGATGGATCTATGAAGCCTTGTTTCATTTGGTGTGGAAGCTTTGTGGAAACAAAATTTGTTTCCTCTTAGCACTTGCTTTTTCCTGTTTTTTTAAAGGAATGTAACAGATGGACATGTCAGTGAGAATAAAGCAACATTTTTGCCGCAATACAAGAATGAATAGAAGTGAAGACCATTCCAATTAAATGGTCCAGTTCATGTGAACTGATTGTTTTTCCTAAAAGTAGTACAGCATAATTGCAGCCAGTTATATCTTGCAGATCAGCAGTTTATCCTTAAGAAGAGTCCTGCACTACTTCAAGAAATGATTAATGTGATCTGCCAACTAATAATAATGGCTCGAAGCAGGGAAGGTAAGATAAGAAATTGTATAATTAAAACCAGTAAATATGTTTCTTCACTGTGATACTTCATAAAGTCTTTGGTTCTTGTGGGAAACTTAACCTGTGCTATTTAGAAATGCCTAAATGCCCTTTTGCTCTTTTTACTGTAATGAGAGTTTTTGGGGATTAAAACGGTGCTGCTGCTGCCAAGCTCTGCTCTGAAATCCTGAGTATCTCTGTCCTGCTTGTAATTTTTGCAATTAAAGTTTCCTTAAATGCAATTGAAAACCTTGTCTTGAATTTGTGGTTAATTTTCAGTAGCAAATCATTTAGTATAAGACTTGTGTTCTCTCCATTTGCACTTCTATAGTACAAATGCCTCTTGTTTTTTAGATAATTTCGTTGCCATTATTTCTTTGTATGTTGCTCATATTTCTCCACATCAGAATTCTATGCTCTTTAGTCTGCTATGTAGTTTTATTCTGAACTTGTAGGGGCAGGTGCTTAGCTGTAATTGCCATAGAAATTATAATTTAATTTAAATATAATATTTAAGCATTTTTCTTTCCACTGTAAAAAGGCAGTTACTCAGAAGATGGTTCCTTGCAGTGCAAGGAAGCAGAGACTTGGATATCATTCGTTTACTGCACCAAACACAGTCAAGGCATTTTTTATGTCAAACTGGTGACCATTTTTTTGCTATCAAACAATAATTACTGGTTGATCTTTACTAGACTGAAACTCCTTTAATGAGCATTGATAGCCTCCTAGTAAGAATTGTTTTGGGGAAGATATTTCCCAGAACTATTGCGAGTGATGCTGGAAATAGTGCTCCATAACAAAATAAAGTGTGATAGGGGATCTGAGCAGATAAGGATGTTGTGTGTTAGATTAGATTTTTTTTTTTTAAATTTGGATAGTGTTTTATAAAAAGTACCTGGACTTCTGAGATCCTGTAAAATACTTCAAGGGTCTGAAAAATACCTTTAAGATGGTGTAGATGGCCTATGTACTTATTATTCAACTAGCAAATAGTTGTTTTCTCTTCTGCAAAATGCAACGAAAACAACACAGGCAGAAGCGCTTTTTTATGCAACAGAATTGGAAGTCTTTGAAAAATGAGGAACACTTACAGTTCTTCTTGTAAAAGCTGAAGTAAGATACTGAACAGAGAGTGCATTATATACTTTGCAACTTAAATGACCTTCAAGTAGCTCTATTCTTTTCCTCTAGTTCTGAATATACACTGATACATTCTTAATTTGACAGTAAAATAAATATTTATAAATGCATTGTTCTTAATAAATTGCTTTGAAGTTTCCAGAACTTTAGATTTTAACTTAAATTAAAATAAAATGAGACAGTATTTTGAAATACTGTGGTGTAAACTAATTTTCTGTTAGCAATTGAAATGGTTATTTGTAAACCAAATCTGAGCAACTGCTACCGCTAACAATTTCCAGAGATTATCATTACCACTTCCAGCCTCAATCATTTTGTGAAAGTGGAAGAGAATTTATAGCTGTTGTTATGTATGGTAGAAATCACTTCCCTAGATTTGGAGAAAAAGTAGGTATGTATCATAGGTATAGTTGAGGACTTGTCTGGTATTTCTCTAACAGTTTTTCTCATAATTATTTCCAAAGTTTGAAAGGGGCAGTAGCCAGAAATTTGTACTGAACAACCAGTTCATGTGCTCTCAGCACATGGTGTTAAAAGAGAAGATGGTATCCAATAGTTGTCATTAACATCCAACGATAATGAAATTGGGGATTTCAAGGTAAACAGTTTCAGAATTTTGGTCATTGGTCTAAAGTGAAGTCACTGCATTTACTACTTACTATTTATTTGGCAAACAAAATGCATTGACCCTGTTTTCGATTACTGTGCCTGGGGAGAGAACTGTGTCGTCCTAGGAAACAACTGGAAATTGTAAAGATGACATTGGTTTGGTTTTGTGTCATTTGTGGGTTTTTTGGGATTAATAAAATTGAAGTTAGAGATTGAAATTTTTAAGTGACTGCTTTGCTCAAGTTTGTATTTGTCACCATAATTTTAAGTGCCTTAAAACTAAATTGCAGTTGGTTTTGGGGTTAGTTCTAATTTTCACTTAAATCAACCTTGACATAGTACATAAAAGGAACACATGCTACAGTTAGTCATAGATTTTCAGCAATTCTAGCTCTATGAAAGTACGAAGATAATAGCAAGTGTTAATACTACCTAAAGAAATATTATGGGGACAAATCATACTTTGTGAAACTGAAATTGATAGTGGGTTGAGAAGTCTCATTTTGTGCTGCATTCCTGCATTGAAATATTCTGAAATGTTTTTGTTGCTGTTAGAAGCTTAAAAATGTCTGCAGCTATTTATGCTTACCTTGTCACAGGTCTTTCAAAGAAAGACACTTAATATGAATCTTTTCAAACTTGGCACTTAGCTTTCCTTTGTGGCATTCCTTGCTTGCATCCATTGTTCTGTGACAATTTAACTGATACCTGAGATACCTGAGAACCAGCAGATGTAAATTATTTTCATGGCTTCCTTTAGATCGTCATTAAGTAGATAGCTGCCTTGCCAAGTGAGGTGTTTGTTGCCAAAAACATGGGATGTGCTCCAATAAGTGTCTGCAGAATCTAGGCATCTGTTCAGCTGTCCAGTTAAAGCATGTTCCGTAATTCAGGTTGGAAACTGCAGTGTAATGAAGACATTGTGGCTTGACCCAAGTGTATGCCACACCTTCACAAGCAACTAAAATTTGCATTTAAATTTGGGATTCACTGTCATATGTTGGGTTTAAATTGAAAGAGGATGCTTTTAGATAAGAAATTCTTTGCTGGTGAGGGTGGGGAGGCACTGGCACAGGTTGCCGGAGAAGCTGTGGATGCCCCATCCTTTGAAGTGCTCAAGGCCAAGTTGGATGAGACTTTGAGCAACGTGGTCTAGTGGAAGGTGTTCCTACCCAAGGCAGGGGGTTGGAACCAGCTGATATTTGAGGTCAATGCAAAGTATTTTATGATTCTGTATTTTTGGTCAGTTGAATAGCTTTACATTAAAGGTTGTCTTGTGTTGTGCAATTTGACAATCAGAAGCTGTCAAAATAGGTACAGAAGTGACATTAATTTTATGGTAGGCTCATTCGGGGGATGTTAAAAGCTATGCTGTCCTCAGGTCCACTCTCAGGGAATATAAAGACCTGTGTTCTTGTCAGGAAATCAAGGTAATAACTTTCCAACTTTAAAATATTTTTCTACTGTCATATGGATGATGAGTCAATCCTATAAGAAAGAGAATATTTTCTACTCTGACTAGTGCTCTGTGGTCTCAAAGCTCTAGGTGAATTTCCTGCAAAAAGACAGTTTGTCAGAGATTATTTAGGATTCTTTTATTGACTTGGTTTGCAGTGTGTTTTTTTGACTTTAAAAAAAAAAAATCCTCTGACTTTCCTTAGCAGCAGCATCCAAAAAAATTACAGGGGAGGTGGAAGCTGGGTAAGATGGAAAGTAAATGTAGTGTTACGTGGTTGAGACATTAATCTTTCCATTGCTACATTTTTTTAAAGATTGAAGTTACATCTTTCTTTGTTACCTATCTGTCTAGCCAGGTAGTTCCATTTGTGTGTTAAATTTCTCCTTGCATTGCATATAATTGTTGCATGTCTTTCCATGTAATTTGATTTGATAACTGATGGTATTTATAGCTTGGTGTAATTAGTGAAGAAACAGACAAACTGAAGAGCAGAGGGGCAACTGAAGCAGAGGGAACAGTGATCTTTCATGTGCAGTTACTATGCCCTCATCACTGCTTAGAAATTTGCAGCAAGATAATAAGTGGTCTGAAATGAGTTCTCTAAACAGGGTTTATGAGGAAATTTATTTATAAATGAATGGTTGTCAAACAAAGTTATGTTGCAGTTTGTGTCTACTTTGCTTTTTCATTTCTTTGCAGATGTGATGAGTATTAATAATTGCTTAGTGGGGTGGGTTTTTTTCTTTGGGTTGTTTTTTTTTTCTTTTTGCTCTGTTCTGGCTAAGGTTTCTCCTTGTCTACTTTGTAATAATTTTAATTATGAGTGTGGACCTTCTTGTACATTAAAATATGGAAAGAATTATAGGTAATTTCTAAAACAAAAGTCAAATAGGTGTTTGCTCAGGCACCCCTTTTAACCAGTAAGTTTATTTCTAAGTCATGCATTTGATATTTTTGCAGCTCTTCTTACTGCCTTCTAACATAATATAATGCCCTGCTTAGCTTCAATTATAAATATAGTTTTCTTCTTGCATGTGATAGGCTGCTACCTATATGTTCATTCCTCAAGATTAAAATATTATAAATAATGTAGTATTGTAAAATATTCATATTTGATGGTAAATTATATTAAGTGATACACTGAACACATTATACACACAAACATACAAAAAACAAACAAATATAAAATAAGTTCGCTTGATGCTGAATTTTTTTACTGAATTGGTGAAATTTTTGTCTATAGTAATTACATAGAAACATTGTGCAGTTGTTCCCTGAGACAGTGTTAGATGGAAGCCTTTCCCTTCCTTAGTGGTTAGCTATGACATCCTAAATAGAGGGGAAACAATATCTGCTGGTTTGTGTGGCTGGAGTGAGAGTAAAAAGGCTGCCTAGTTAATTATACTGAACAGTTTAAGATGTCTCTTTCTTTTGGTTGGTGGACTGAAAATAAGGTTTTCTATAATAGAAGTATGGAAAATTGGAAAATATAAGAAGAAAAAAAATAAAAATTATGTCATTTGTTTCATTCTCCCCAAGAAAGGGAGTTCCGTGCTCCATCTTTGGGATCTTTGGAAAATTGCATGAAGCTTTCCCAGATGACAGTCCAGGGGCTTCAGCAGTTCAAGTCTCCCCTTTTACAGCTGCCTCACATTGAAGAGGACAATCTGAGGAGAGTTTCCAATCATAAAAAGGTATAAAAATACAAATGATACTTGGTAACCTCTTTAAATGTTATCTGCTACTTCTTTTACCTATTTGTGGATAAGGAAGCAAGGTCATGAATCAACTAAAAGAAGAGAAATAGATTTATTTTTAAGGAACTAAATACAATACTTCCTAGATGTTCTGTCTGCTTTTGGTTTCTTTCAAGTCCATCTCAGTTAGGAGGTGGGAATTATGATCAGAGATCTATTAAGTGTAAATAGGTTTAAAATATCAGTCTGTATTGACGTAACAACAGAAACAGTTGCTTTCTTTTTAAAATGTGCTATCTCCTATTTAATATTCCTCCAGAATGTGCCAAGACTATCCTACTGGGACTTTTTTTTCTGGGGATGGGTGGGGTGGAGGGGTTCTTTGGCTTTACATTGTTCTTAATGTAAGAACTTTGATAGAAAATATATTTGGAAGCTTACACAGAGGAGTTCATAAAAGAAAAATAATCGGTTACGGTGGGAAGCATTTCAGGTTTTGTGATCCTTTGTGTGAAAGAGTGTCTTAAAAAGCTTATGCTAGGTAACTGTAGTTGGGTAAGTGTTGGTATTTGTAGAATTTAAGGATGGAAAAAAACCAGTCTTGTCTGAATACCTGCATGTGTTTCTTCACTCTGTTTCACCAACTCTCTGCATTTAAACCTGCTTGTTTGTTTGAATCTTGTGTATCTTCTGGGAATGCATGGTTAGAAACAGCTCTTTGCTTCTACTAGAAGCTGTTGACTTTTCTAATAGTTTTATTACAGTGGTTAATTTGGATGAATCATGAAAATACTCTTTTTATCTGATGAAAATTTAGCTTTAACTACAGCCTTAGGGGATGTTTAAATGCTTCTGTGTTAGTGTGAAGACTAAGAATTCTAAGGTACTGCATGTTTTTAATCCTCTCTGAAGATGCTTGTTCATGAAATATTCAAGTAGTCATATCCTTTGGATAAAGTAAAAGATTCTCTTACAGATATCATTAAAGACATACTTTATAAATCTAGTCTTAGCCTACAGGGAACATATGAGAAAATAAGCAATTTTAGATGTATTTTTTGACATGTGCATTGTAACTAAGTAAATAAAACCAAATAATTTGGCTATGTTATAATCTCACCTCTGTCTGCTGTGAAAGAGGGGAACCATCCCAGTTTTTTACGCTAGTTTGTACAGGATCACATGCCTTGAGTTCTTAAAAAATACAGTACTCTAGATTGGTAGTGTGATCAGTCTACTTGGATGCATTAAATTTTTTTTTAATAAAGTACATGCATTTACAATGGTGAAGTAATCAAGTATTCAAATCTATGTTTGTTTTATCCTTTTAGCTCTGCTCTGCAAATCTTAGAAGGAGTAGATTTAGATTTGTTTGCAGTTCCGGTAAAAAAAAAAAATATCAAAACCCTAAACTTGTATTTGGATGTTTCTGCTAATGTAAATCTGAAGGCACTCAAGTATTCTATCTAGATTAAAAACTCCTATTGGTAAGATTCCTTAGCTCAACTTTCTGAAAAACCTATCTGAAATAACAATTTTATAAGAAACTATAAAGAGCCTTTTCTAGGGGGTGACATACTAAGGAGCACACCAATGTTCAGAGCAGTTCTGTTTAGTTGGTTTGAGTGCAACCTCTTTGGTTTATTGTTTCTCAAATCATAGGTTTGCTAGTTTCCTGAAGCGTGGGGTTTTTATAAGAACTAATGTAGTGGGGTGTATGTATTAGTAACATGGGGACACCAGTGATGTATTATCAAGAGTTTATTTATGGACTGTGTTCTGTGCTACCATGGGACTTCCTTTCTTCTTTTTTTTTTCAGTATAAAATCAAAAGTATTCAGGATTTGGTGAGTTTGAAAGGCTCAGATCGTCGCAATTTACTGCATTTCCTAGAAGATAAGAAATATGAAGAAGTTATGGCTGTCCTTGGCAGCTTTCCATATGTCACTATGGATATAAAACCACAGGGTGAGTGGGAGGTCCTTTTGTTCAGTGTATGTCACTCTTCTGACATTTTGATAGTCTGCTGGCAATAAGCTTTTGGAGGATGCTGAAACAGAACTCACTGCTATTTATGTGACCTGGAAATTACATACTACTTTGGAATGGTGGGTTCTCATACATGAGAATTACAGTCTGAGGAGGTAAAGTGCATCGGAACATTCCGTGTATTCCCAAGCCAGCAGTAGTTTCTCATCCAGGAGCTTATCTGAAATTTCATCTTTGATTGCAATATTTCATGAGTGATGTGGAATTCTGGTTGAAATGCCACTTTTATTAGCTATCTTAAACAGTTACTCTTATTCTAGAATTTATGCTCATCTTTCTTCAGCATGCAGTCATTCGTGAGGTTTTTGAGTTGGAGACACTGATGAATAAATATTCATGGGTTTCTTCATGATAATACTGACACAGTTTTTATGTCTGGCAGAATTTGTCCAAGCTATGTTTAGCTGCATTTTGTGTGCACTATTTTAGTGAATGTATAATGCTCTCGTTCTCTGAAGATTAGGTATATTGTAAGCAGTTCCTGTTAGACAGCTTTGCAGGGAAAAATGAATTGGTTCTATGGTCCCCTTTTCTTTGTAGAAGATCAGTGCTAGTAAATGTGTGATATTTGAAAGGTTGTTCTAATTCTTGTTTCTACTTTATATTTTCATTGTGGTAGCAATGATCAAATTCAAAATGTGGTACGCTTTGTTTGGGGAGCATGATTGTAAGTTGACTTGTGTAGTCCCCTGTGAAAAGCAAATGTTAGAGGAAATACCAGTTAAGGAAGCAAACGTCTGCTAATTTTGGTGTTTCTGAATGTTGTTTTTGTTGTTTCATTGGTGTTTTTTTTTTTTTTTTTTTTTTTAACAAATAAGCAGAAAACTGTGTTGTTGTATCATAGGATTGCATACGGTCTTGTTAATCTGCTTAAAATTCAATCTTGAGGTACCTCCCCATATTTTGACAAACAATATTTTCCTGCCTGTAGTCTTCATTTGTCACACAACTGCACTCAAATGTGGTGTGGAGGATTAAACCATGCAGATGCTTTTCTGTTTAGCTCAGTATTGCCATTATAGAAAATATATATGTAAGACTAGTGAATAGTAAGACTGCTTTCTCAGGGAGGGACTGGAGGGGAATAAATAAAATGTCTACACTGGCATATAACACTGGGATTTTCCTCTCCTACCTGAGACATTCTCCAATTTATAGGTTGGAGGAATAAACTCCTCAGTGGGTCCCCTGTGGGGTTTGTTTGATGTTTTAGTTAAACTAATCATTGCTGTTCTTTTATTTTCCTTTGCCTTCTCCTTAAAAAATAATTAAATGCATGATTGTTAATGTGGTATTGAAATTGAGTTGTTCATCATATGAAAGTCAGGAAAATGAAAATTATGATTCCCAGAACAAATATAACAGGGTCCCTCTGGTCATGTGTGATATTTCATGTTTCTGAAGTTTTATGCTTTAATATATAATGCACAGTATTACAGGGTTATGGTTCCCACAGCAGCTATAACTTTGAATTTTCTAACTTTCATGCAATTAAAATTTCAGACTCATTGTTGCAGTTTTATAGGTTGCTGGATTATCAGTTCTCATTCTGATAGTATATTTGAAGTTGTAAGAGACTTATTTAATAATACTTTGAAATTATTTTTTGTTAAAAATTGTGGAATGGGAATGCTTACGTTTAGAAGTAGCAGAAGCAATGTTTAATGGAGAAAAAGGCTTTAAAGAAGTCTAATAGATGTGTTGCTTTTCTTTTTGCACTAGTTTTGGATGATGAAGACAGCAACAACATCACAGTAGGTTCTCTTGTCACTGTTCTGGTCACACTAACAAGACAGACCATGGCAGTAAGTATTAAGAATACTTGTTCTTTCATGGTAACTGTGGATGTGCACTAGTAAAAAGGCATTTCTGGTTGTTTTGTAGACACAACTGTGAGGTTAGGATTTGAAATTGAAAACTTGTGCTCTTAATCCATCCTTATGGTTTTGTTTCTGAATGAGAAAGTTTTCCTGGAATACAATCAAAGATCAGTCTGACCCACTGCAGTTGTCTAGGGAACAGTAAAATAATATGGCAAGTGATACTGCTCTGAGGTTTGTAAACAACAGGAAAAGAGACGTTCAGAAACTTGGTTCTTTAACTAAAATAAAATACTCAAGTCCTCAGGACAGTGTTTGATTTTTGCTTTATGTGGGCTCAGAATGTTACAAATCTCTTGGGTGTTTTAGACACTCTTATGAAAGAAACACAGTCTAGCAGAATGCTGAATATGCATAATTAATATAAAGGAGGTAACCAGTGTCACATAAAGAAAGTGGGCTGCTGTGTAGGAAACAGTATGGCATAAGTAAAGCAGTGCTATACCCTACCAGTTAAACTTCTGAGTTGTGCCTGTTTCCTAGCTTGAAATTGAGTAATGGCCTTCATTGAACAAAAAAACTTTAATACACAGAACTTAAACTTTGACATTTCAAAGACTACAGTGTCAATTTTTGCATCTCTACTAATGACATAATTGTCTAAGTAAACAAAAGGTCTGAGTTACACCTCTAAGGTAAGGCACACGAGCCTGAGTATTACAGGGGAGATAAGGCTGCTGAGGCCAGTTCAGCAGGAAGTCTCTTATGAAAGCTCCATGTGCACATGCTGTGGTAGCCAAGGGTGCAGTAGGTAGAAAGTAAAAGACCTCTATCACTAGGCTGGAATTGCAAAATAAAGGAAACTGAGGATTATGAGGGTATCAAACTGTACTTAGAAACTAAAATGTCTAACAGTGTATAGAAAATTAATTTTGGATGTTTCTGTGTGACCTCCACTAGGCAGTCTGGCATAGAAACACATGACTGTAAGATGAGAGCTAGTCTTTTGTATGATGCATGTTTTCTGTTGTGCTATTTCCTATTTGTCATCTTTACATATGACAGCTCCTTGTGACTATTTTGTTTGGGTGGGGATTTTTTTTTAATGGCATATAGTATATTTTGAAGAAAGAAATGCATTAGAAAATCCATTTGCATAGAGGTGTCCCAGTCTACAGAATACTAACATTGTGTTGTGTCTTAACGTTTCACATTTCTGGTTTGATTTGTTCTGTGTCCCTGAGTAACAGAGCAGCTGTTGAAGTTTTTAATGCTCTGACAACTGGAGCAGAATTAGCATTTTACTACTGCTTGCTTTTGTGATATAGGATTTTTGTGCTTTATAAAACAAGTAGATTCTTTGGAACAACATGACATGTTGCTACTTAATTTCTTTATGATACTAGTGATGGAAAAATCTGAGATCAAATGTTTGAAATAGTGTTTAACTTTGATCTGTTAATCCCCTCTTGTGTCTGTCACTGATAAAAGAATTTGCCATGAGTAGAAAATTCAGACCTGATTAAGGTGATTTAGTTTAGGTTCAAATATGAAATAATAACTTGCTCTTGGTACAGAAAGGCCTTAGTAGTTCTCACATCTTTCTCTAACCAGGAAGTGTTTGAAAAGGAGCAGTCTATATGTGCAGCAGAAGAGCAACCGACAGAAGATGGGGTAAGTGAACAGTGAATGTTCCTCTGGCTAATTAAAGAGAACTTTCTTTCAGATCTTAAATTGCTAATTGTGCACTTCTCAAGCATTTTTTTTCAGAAATGCCTACCGAAGTGTCCTTTGAGCTGTGCGTTCTAATTTTGGTTCTCAGCTTAAAACACTTAAATTACAGTTGAATGACTGAAATTTTATGAACTGAATAAATATTTTAATACTGTTTTCCTGCAGCAAGGAGATGCCAGCAAAGTTAAGAGCAAAGGATGGCAGCAAAAGAATAAAGGAGCCAAGAGAGCTTCAAAATCAAAGAAAAAGAAGCCAGTGAAAAAGAAGCCCGTGCCACCTTCACTGCAACCACAGAAACAGCAGAAGCAAAAACAAGCTAATGGGGTAGATCACAGATTCAATGATATTTATAATTTTATTCAGTTCATCACTTGTAATCTGGTGGAGGGTTTTGTATCTGTCTCGTATGTTTCAGTTTATGTTTTTATGAAGTGTGTCTTCTAAAGTAGCATTTGTTTTCTTTACATTTTAAAATTACTAGTGAAGTAATCAAGGAACCACTGTGGTAATGTTTCCAGTGCCCTGCTGAAATTTCTGCTCAACTGTTTTAAAAAATTTGACTTCACAGTCCCTTCTTACTATTAGTTCTTGTTATGCTACTTTCTTGGAGGTGAATTGTTTTATAACTTCTACTTTTTATTTAAAGAAAAAAAAAACTGAAATGAGACTTCTGATAAATTAAGTAGCTTGTACTTTCTTAAGTTTTCTGTAATTTTCTGAAGACTATGAAATGCAGTCGCAGAGTCACAGAATGGTTTGGGTTGGAAGAGAATCTGGTTTAAAGAGTATTTAGTTCCAACCCCTCTGCCACGGGCAGGGGTGCCACTAACTAGATGAGTTTGCCCAGGGCCCCATCCAGTCTGGCCTTGAACATTTGCAGGGATGAGACATCCAGTCTGGGAATCAAATACTTTTTTTTCCTATTCGTGTCCACAAGTGCCATATGGAGAAGGAAAATGGCTTCCATGCTCCTCTTAGCAAATGAGGTGAAAAGGATTAATCTTCACTGTAGACATAACTCTGTGACACAAGAAGAGTGAAGATTGTGTGACCCAACCTTAAGGCAGGTGCTGTGAATTCTGTGTACTGCAGTAATGCAGACAAACTAAGTTAGAGGTGTTGGGTTTTTGTTTTTCTTTCCCATTAGGAAGTCGTTGTGAAGGAAGAGGAGGAGGAGGTCTCTGATAAAGGAAGTGACTCTGAAGAAGAAGAAACAAACAGGGACTCTCAAAGTGAAAAAGATGATGGAAGTGACAGAGACTCTGACAGAGAACAAGATGAGAAGCAAAACAAAGATGATGAAGCTGTAAGCCTTACTTTTTCTTGAAGGGTAATGTTGCCTCTGGGGTTGAGAGAAAATGCATTTTAATCCTCTAGCATCCCCTCAGGCTAGGCAACACTAGGATGAAGGAGTAATACCGGTTCTCTAGCGGTTTACAGACCTCATTCTGGTATAAGAGCTTTGTCATTGCAAGTTTGTTTCAGAGTGAGTAGTGAAGAGCCTTTTCTGCATGCTCAAAAAACTTAGGACATGAGAAAAATTGCTAAACTTCAGGTGAAAAAATGTTTCTTTCAGCTGAATTTGATTACTATCTGCTACAGATTTGTGACTTAAAGTCTCTCCTTTGAAATGTCTTCTTTACTGGCAGTGGATGTTGCATGCTGCAAAGTGCATACTAAGCATGCAGTAGTTGAACCAACTTGTACAGATGCTTACTAAACTCCTATAACTGTTAGGTTATTCATTTGAATCTGTAATACTGTAATAGAGAGTGAAACATTGTGGTGGTAGATGATTTCTGCACCACAGTCTTACAGTAAAAGACTTGAGTGACAGCTGGATGGTCCATACAGGGTGAGATTAAGCTTCTGATGGGAAAGGAATCATCAAACTTGTAATCAGGACTCTTATGGCTGTGGTAGAGAGTGTCTATAGGTAGTGTTGTAAAATTGAGTTTTGAAGAATGTGTGCAAACCCCACAGATGTTCTTTTTCCCTTTATAATGTTTAGTATTGCACAAGAACTAGTCACATGTACCATTTTCATGGACCATTTTCTGTCTTTTTAATGCAAAAGATGCTTAGTGCACAGTAATTCTTTAACCTTATTTTTGACAGGAATGGCAAGAATTACAGCAAAGTATACAGAGAAAGGAGCGAGCCCTTCTTGAAACGAAGTCGAAGATAACACATCCTGTTTACAGTCTTTTTTTTCCTGAGGTCAGTAATAAAAAAATTACAGTTGTGAAACATGAAACTTAATAATAATATAAATTAACTGGTCCTTTTACATTTTATTGTAAATATTGGGCTTTTAAAAAGCTTAATGCCTGAGAAAAAAAATCTAGTATTAATTTCATAAAGTCCTAACTTATAAAATTAGACACTTTTGGTTACTTTTCTAAAATCTTTTTCTTCATTATTCTTTCTACCCTGTTCCCAAAGACTTGCAAACCTGTGTAAAACTTAAGGTGAAATATTGAGATATTTTTAACTCTACATCTCACTGCAAGTGCCTGTGACTGGAGGAGGTCCTGACCCCTCCTGTGTAATCACAGGAGAGTTTGTGAGTCATTTGGATCAGCAGATAGTTTTGGCTTACTGGTTGACTTCAAGTCTCAATGCAGCAATGTGGTGGCAGCACAGTGTGCAGCTATGGAACATGGGATGGTTGGGAAAACTGTCTCTTGCCACCACAGCATGGTCTGGATGTGGCAGAAGGCAACTGTGTCTTTCCTACAGAGCTCAAAAATACAAGTTGAAGTGTGGATGAGTGTCAGAGAAAATGATATATTTGAGAATGATGACTCAGTATAGGCTGAGGTGTGTTTACAGGAGCCTTTGGTGTTGAAAGTATTATCTGATATATCAAGTGTTACTTGCACTAACAGCTGGCCACTCACTAGTTGTCTGAGAAGCCCTTAACAGCAGTGGAACCTTGAAAAAGAGGGGATTTTTCTAAGTGGAGGGGTTTGTGTTCTAAACAGATAAGTTAGGTCCTTGGGGTGACCTGGTTGGAACCAGGAGGAAGGAGTATTTGGCCACATTTTCTTTCCTGGACAGTGGTCAGAGGTCTCCTTTGCTTCCTTGCAGTCTGACTATGGAACTAATCTAGGATCTCTTCTTTATTGTTGTGCTATTTCCAGTAGTGGAGGTGGGATGCAAGGCTTATGCTTCCTCTTGTGGTTTAAATAAGACAACTAAGATGGGAAAGAAGAGTAAAACATGAACTGAAAAGGAAAACCCTGTGTATATTTGCAATCTCTCTTCAGTGCCCAGGGCTCTTTATGTCCGTACCCTGTACAGCTTGTTGTATGTGCAAACGTATGCCATTGTCCACATGCTTGTGATCACATTGTTCCTGCTGGTTTTACCTGCTAGCAGCATTAAAAAAGCAAATTGTGGGAAGCAAGACTTTTTGCTGAGGACCCAGAGAGAACATAAGGTGAATAAATTGTCTTCCTGAAGGCCTTAGCTGACATCTAGTTTTGTAATGGCTGAACTTGAAGCTGTATTTTCCTGACACTTGGGTGCACTCCCATCTCTCAGTACAGCTCCCAGCACTACACCAGCATAATATTAAAAGTTGTGCTGGCATTCTGCTCTTCTGGCTGCCTTAGATCATGTGAAATGTGCTGCAGAGTCTTAATACCTCCTTGCTGTGAAGGCAGCTGGCTTTGGTCATCTGTTGAAGCTCACAGGTAGTAAGTGCCATGCCCAGTGCCTTAGGGGTGCTGAATATTTGTATTTCTCTTTCAGTGAAGTGAGGGTCCTTTCAGAGACTTTGATATACTTACTCTGTATAAAGCTGCATAAGCTTCAGCTGTGTGTAACCAAGTTACATATGGGTTTTGTGATAAAAGACCTAAATACAGCTTGCTGCTAAAAAGAAATGTAGGGCTGATCTGAATGCTTGAACTTGAAAGATACACAGATCCTCTCATGGTACTGCAGTTGTAAAATTTCCAACTTCTCTTTACTTGGTTTCATGGAGGTTGAATGCAGCTGTACTTTGTGCTGTAGCTGCAGTTGGAGCATGTTCAGATAGTTGATTGCAGCATATGAAGAACAAAACCTATCATACTCTGGTTTAGGTTTTTTTTTTCCCCATCTGTTATTTAGAGTATTATTTGTACTGTGGTCATGGTCAGTTCAAAGATAAAAAATTAGAGATAAAATGCTGTGTTCCAGAATTTAAAGATATTTGAGTAGTAGCTGAGCATAATAATACTTGTTCTCAGGAGGCAGCCTTAATGCTGTTTAATCCAAGTTTTGGAGCAGTTGATTACTCTGCTGGAGATGTCTTTAATCTATGCAGGTTCCTAGATGATTGTCTTCTGCTCCTGTATCCATGGGTCCAGAAACCGCACAGATTGTAGCTTTGACATTTTTTAGGTAAAAACTGGCCTTAGTGTTCCAATTTCATGAACATACTGGTTCCCTGGCATGCCAAACCTTGCACCCATCTGTTAAAGGGCTTTTTGCCCACTTGCCTGTTAGTTTGCCAGATTCTCACAGGCATAAACTTTAAATTCCACCCAATAAGCAAGAGGAAAATCAGAGTCCTGCACAGTTGTTCTTTCTGTAAAAAAGTGATGGCACTTCAGGGTCAGGAGCTTTACTTCCAAAAATTTTACTCTATAGAATCCTTTGAGCTTTAGATCAATGATTGTTGTTTGCACTGGTATTTTTTCCCCACTTGGCTGTTATTTTTACTAGCTTTTATGGAAAGCCATTTGATTATTTTGATCTTTGTCTGTTTCCGTCGCTCTCAACAGCAAGGAATTATTTTTTTGTTGTTGTTGGAGAACAATGTATAGTAAGTCATCATAGTGTTTTGGTAAAACCAAAAATAACATATTGATACAACTGCAGGTCCTTTTTATTATGGTTACAGTCCTCATAGGCCCAAAATGGTGATTAGCCATTTCTGTAACGGATCTTGCTTCTGTAGCTCTTGTTCATCTGTACTATTTATACTGTTCATCTTTCTATTCCTAGAGGCCTCTTGGCTAAGAACTAAACACTTTGACTGCCTAAGAGTCTTCTTCACTACAGCTGTCAAGAAGATTGACAATAAATTTACTGTTGAAACTTAACAGATAAAATAACTTATGCCTTGTAATCACATGGGATGGTTTTTCCTAAAGTAAATCACTTGGAATAGTTGTAAGAAGGATTTAGAATTCTGCACATTCTGGTCTTAAATAGTATATGAATAGGTTTTTGTCCTGTTCTCTGTGCCTGTTCCAAAAACAAGAGGGAGTGCTGTTGCTTCACTGTGATGCTTTTACTTTTATGCACTTCAAAATGGGAAATTCAACATGTTGAGTTAATTTTACATTTGTTGGTTCAGGAACTCAGGAGTGCTAATCAATATTTTTAGTTGTTGTTGTGTGTGTCTTGTTTGTTGTAAATAGTTGACTATTTCAGTGAGATTGTGATAGTATAACAATTAGTCACTTCAAAAGAAAGAAGGAGTTAATTGTAGTTTTTCAACAGGCATACTTTAAATCTCTGATCACCAAACACTGGCTTCCAAAGTGTCAAAAAAATCTGTAACTACTGAACTTTTAACTCTTTCAGTAGAGAAAAGAATTCTTCAATTTCTATGTATTAACAACATTTGCTTCCAAACTGTGCAGTTTAGAAGTAGCTCTCAGGTGGTGTTGAAAGTCCACTTCATCCTTTCATTCAGTCCTTCTAATGCTGTTAGATTAAAATTTAAACGAAACAACCACTTTTTATGGGACAGTGAAGCAACTGCCTGATTGTTTTTGGTGTAAATGTGTAAAACTTTGCTCCCTGATTGGGAGCTTTTACTTGTAACTCCAATATGATGCACTTTTTCAGGCTCTAGTCTGTTATAAACATAGAAAGTTACCAAACCATCAGGGGTGGATTAAAGTTTGTTTGGAACACAGTTCAACATTTGGGTTGTCTAAAAAGAGTGTATGTCTTCTTCTTACCCCTTTTCCCCCTAAGGATAAGATCATGCTGTTGTGACTATTAGCTATCTACTAAAATACTTCTTCATAACCATATAGAAGTCTTCCCCCTTGTCCCTCACTATTCTCACTTGTTTTTAAAACAGGCTTTAGGATGTGTAAAAACAGGAACTTGCTTTGCAAATAATACAATATTGTATTTGTATTTATTGTAAAACTTTGCAAGTTTTACAATATTGTAAAACTATTTTTTTTTACAATAAAAAGGTTTCAGCTTCTATTAAAACAAAGTGGATTTTGCCTAAAAGGAGTGCCAGAGGGTTAACCAAAAAGATGTAGCGCTTAAATGAAGAAGTTGGTGTTAAAGAACTCTCTTTACCATTTGAAAGTGTTTGTGCTGCTGAACTGCGTCACAGTCCTAGAATTCTGACTCCAGCTGAAGGAAACAAACACTATTTTTGTACAGTATTGCTGTCTTTTATGAAGGACCACACTAATTAATTTAGGAACTCTGCTTTAGCATCTGCAATGGCAAAACCTTGAGATCTGCAGTTACTTGGAAACCTGTGTGTGTAACAGGGAGCAGTTGTTGGGCATCCTTTACAAATATTGGCTGATACTAAGTCATTTCCTTGAAGTGAAATCTCAGTGTGTTCAAATGTTGTTTTACTTTTTGGAGGAGAAAGCAGTGGGACAGAGCATACTTGCCTGAA
The DNA here is from genome assembly GCF_009819655.1 of Sylvia atricapilla. Taxonomy (NCBI): domain Eukaryota; kingdom Metazoa; phylum Chordata; class Aves; order Passeriformes; family Sylviidae; genus Sylvia; species Sylvia atricapilla. Next base: position 44,456,037 of record NC_089142.1, on the reverse strand, counting down.
AAAGACTTTTCTGTGAAGAGTTCTTTATCTGTCTTTATACTTCCCTTGCTTTATAAGCTCATTTTTTTACTCAGGTTGGATTTGTGTTGAAGGACATAAGGTTGTTTTGTATTGCACGAAGTTGCTCGTTAACATCAATGGTCACAATTCTTCAGGGTGGTTCCATGTCCCACCTGGTAGCTGAAGTTGAATAGATGGAATGAAGCCTTTGGAGAGCAGCAATTACTTGTGATAACCTCTTTGCTTTTAGTGTACATGTATTTTACTCATTCACATCCAAGGATTCAAAAAAGCCACCAAACACAAACCTTTCCTTTCTGTCTGTATTACAAAGATCAGTGAATCCTAATTGTCTGTCAGAAAGTGTAGGGGCATCTTTTTCTATGACTTCAGTAATCCTGGTAATTTTTTACTTCTGTTTTTTTTTCCTCTTTCTGAAAGGAAAAACAAGAATGGTGGTGGCTGTATATTGCAGATCGGAAGGAGCAGATGTTAATATGTATGCCATATCACGTTTGTACACTAAAAGATAAAGAAGAGGTAAAGTACTTGGAGAGTTTGCTTTCTGGGCTATTACAAAACTGTTGAAGTGTCTCTGGTATGTAAATACATGTAGATTTTAATTTTTTTCTTATGTATCTCTTAAGATGGAAAACAAATTTTACTCTCTTGATAAAAGGAGAGAAGTGGCTTTTTAAATTGATAGTGGAAAAAGAAAAAGTAATTTAAGATGACTTGGAAGTTTCTTTGTGGAATATGGCTTTTTTTCTTGATATCAAAAGATGATGAAAAGCAGTATTCATACACAGTGAAATCCCTAAATTTGTTCAAGTTGTTAGAAATATTAAGTGTTCTTTTTCTGTACACCAGAGACTGTGACAAATTAATTAGCTTTAGCTCATGTGAACTTTACTGAACCTGTAACCTTCAGCGGTGTTCTGCCACTTTTCTGAAAAATGAAGACCTAATGTGTTTGTTCTTCCAAATTAGGTGTTACATTCAATTTCAAATAACAGCAGAGTTAGATAAAACTTTCAACAGACTAAACAATTTAACCTGTTTGAGGTTTTGAGATTTAGCATATACAGCAGGATTAAATTGTAGTTACTTGGCCTAATTCAGAAAAGAAAACAAATGATTGAATGACTCAATTATTCAGCTTTCATGGCAGGTATTCTTTTTAGTTATTGTGACTCTTTTCTGCAGGTATTTTATTACATAGAGATATTCAAAGAAGTGTCCCTAGGTAGAAATGAAAACTTTCTTTTATTCTGTAGTAGTGTTCAGTGGAGGACTCAGGTACTTGTTTCAATGTGTCATTTGAAAGCAGTAAGAACTTTATGGTATGAAATCTCTTTTGTAGGTAGAGCTGAAGTTCCCAGCACCAGGCAAGCCTGGAAACTATCAGTACACAGTTTATTTAAGATCGGACTCATATATGGGATTGGACCAGATTAAACCATTGAAGGTGATGTTTGACTGTGTTATATACTTGTATTACATCAAAAGCTACTTCATATGGTCATTAAAACACCAGAAGTCCTGTTTATAAGAATTCAACCTGTCCTAATTTTAAAACAAGTGGGAAGGATGGACTTACAAATGGTTTCTGTCTAATGTACAGTGGTAGTTTTATGATGAACTAAACAGGACTAAAATTTGAGATGCTTTCCCATGCATGTGTATTTTAATTCATGTTTTTCTAACGTTCATTCAGTTTATGCAATATGGTTGGCTGTGGCTTTTTATACCTTGAGGTTTGCCATGCCATTTCCCTGCCCTTTCTTAGACCTAGATTCATCCAGTTAATGGGAAAAATCTAGCATGCCTTATTTCTGGAAGCAGTTCTTGGTTTTGTTTTTAGTTTGGGGAGTGAGATGGGATTTGATTTGGTATTTAGTTAATTTTTTAAACTGTTCTTTTGTTTTGTGTGTGTGGATTTGTTTGTTTTCCCAAATTGCTGTTAATTGTCTGTAACCTTTTTTCCCCCTGCCTTCTCTTTCCTTATGCAATTACAGCTGGAAGTTCATGAAGCAAAACCAGTGCCAGAAAATCACCCACAGTGGGATACAGCAATAGAAGGTGATGAGGACCAGGAAGACAGTGAGGGCTTTGAAGACAGTTTTGAGGAGGAGGAGGAAGAGGAGGAAGATGACGATTAAACACACTATTGATTGACTACAGTATCTGCACACAGTGCAAGCTCTTGGTTTGACTGTGGAACTTGTACAATTAACCAAGAAACACAGTACAGAAGCTTTGAGAAGGCTGAGTTTAAATTTTCTTTACCAATTAAGAGTGCATTACGTAACTTCTCAGTGGAGGTGAAACAAATCTGTTACCATTGATACACCTTGGAATATGCTTATGGCTCATTATAGCCTTCAAAGTGCAGGATGGTGCATTTGTTTCAATTGAAAATAAAAGCTTTTTTTATTATAAATGTCCAAAAGTGTGGGCTATGTATTGTCTGATGAGTTTAGGGTCCAATTTAAATAAAAGGTACTATTAGCTAGGAGCAAACTTTCAATCAATTTTTCTGCATTAGGAATTTATTTTAGAAAATGTTTTTGTATATTTGACATTACAAATCTCTGTTGATTGAAACAACATTTGCTCAACTTTCAAACTTGATTGGTTCTGTGGTATTCATTAACTATTTTGCTGTGATACTGCTGACATCATTCATAGCTTTAAGAATCTGTTTTACTTAACTCGATCATTACAAATTGGCATCATACCCATTGCCACATTCCATATACTCCGGAGGGCTGCTTTTTTAGGACTGTTGCCTTTTTATGCCCAAGATTATAATGGAAATCATAAACTTTCTTGACTCTACCATAGGATACTTAATGGCTTAAAACATTTTTAAGCCTTTATTTCATCAGATCAGCAGGAGATCTGAGTCTTTTGATAAACAGAATGTCTGTAAGTAATTTTGGGACCACATGTTATGTAAGTTAGTGGCTTTTGTGTAATACCTTTATAAAAGGTACATGCTGAAAGCCGAATTATATTCTTAATTCTGAATCTACCTGACACTGTCAGAAACATTTTAAGGGTAAAATACAACATGCAGAGAGGGCATGTTTTGTATCAGTTTTGAATTCCCATCAATAAACTGGACAATTTGATGGCTGTTTGCATTTGTAATAGTGTGCATCTTTATCTGAGGTTGTTGTTTTGTTGGGGTTTTTTCCTACCCATGTCTTCTGCAAGGTTGTAAACAAGACAGTGATTCTGTTTCTAGCCCTTTTAAAGAAAAAAAACAAGTCCAATGAGAGAATAAATTCAGGGAGGAGAGTGTCAGGACTATTAGTGTATTCTATGGAACTTGACAAAAGCAGGGGATGGATTCTTCCTTTACTTCCTCTCAATAAAACAAATGAAATGGTGCATTTCTATACTTCAGAAATACTTAGGAGTATCTGCAAGTAGGAATAGATGTTTTCTGTTCCTGTGTATTGAACTGTGAAAATACAATGCTGTAAAATGTGACAAATTCACATGCAGGAAAATTTCCATCCTATAAAAATTGCCAAAAGCCAGAATAGGTGCACACTAATTTGTGACCTTGTTTGTTAGAAAGGGTTGTCACTTTAAATTAAAATTTATATTGTTATAGTCTTTGTAATTACGATAGATGCAAATAAAATTTGAAGGTGTTCTAATGAGATTATGGTATTTTTCAAAGTACTTCTGAAGTGCACATTGTGCAGGAAAAACTTGTAAACCATAAGCAGTGTCAGGTGTTCAAACTCAAGAATGAAGGCTAGGTTTAAATTAAATGGCTTGCACACTTGATGCCTTTTAACTCCAGTTCTAACTTGCAAAATACAGCAGAGAAACAGCAACGCAAAAGTTCTAGTTGTATTCCACAGGCTTTTGAGCCAAATACTGCACTGGTAAGAGAAATGATAAGAAAGAGTCTTGATGACTCTTCCTCAAGCAAAGTCAGCAAGGTGAATGCAAGGATGACTGAACAACTCACAGTGAAAGTCTGCACTTAAAAGTAGGAGAGTGGTGAGTCAGGAGGTAGAGTTGGTAATAAGAGCATTCTGGATGGGTTGGGCTGCTCTGGCCACTGATACCTAAATTTTGCTGTTAACAGTCAAAGTATATACTGGCAAGATACGAATGCATTTAAATGATTTTAAAAAGAAAAAAATTGAAAATCATCATGTCGCTGGTCTGAATACTGAAGTGGTTTCTTCTTGAAGATTGAAGGTGACAGCTGGGATAACACTTTAGGTCTGGAAACGGGATAATTCTGTTGAGCCAACAAAGGCTGAATCTAATACTTCCAAGGTGTGTCTCTCGTATAGTCAAAGTAACTTAGTGAAAAAATGTGAAGAGAAAAATTGTGGTGGTATTGGAAAAGTTGGTAATATGAGAAAGGCATGCTGATACTTCTTCTCATGGAAATACCAGCTATGTAGTTGTGTGTGGTTTCACAACACCTCCCAAGAGAGATGCAGAAGAGGATTGAGGAGGTATTGAAGAGATTCACACAGTTAAAAAACCACCCAACTGCAGCTGCCCAACATTATTGAGTTGTTGGTCTTCTGTTGCCTGGTGTGTCCATTAATAACTGGTTTTTATTAACTATGAATTATCATTTGAACATTGATCAACTCTCTCCTAACAGTTGCCAGGATGGGTAAAACTTTACAGGAAGAAGCAGCATTTTGCATTCACTGTTGTATAAGCCTCACTTTTTGATAGGGTTTAGGAATCAGTCTAGCCAGTGTTCTACCTAAGTGTTCTAAAACTCTGGGCCAGTAACTGAAGAACAAAAAAGGAAAAGTTCTGGAAATAACATCTGCTTTCCTGCTGTGCTCCCTGGACAATAGTGACTCAAGCATAACTGGGAAACAGCTACTGTTCTTTCAGCCTGAACAGGTTTGTTTCTGCCCTTTTGCTGTCGTGCTCCTGTTTGTAACCCCTTGTTCTATGCCAGAGGAGGCAACTGTGCAGGGCCTGACTGTCCTCCCGGCCTTTGAGTACCTTCAAAACCTCCCAAACCTGCCAATGCCTTCAGAGCTTATGGCACTGCCAAGGGGTACAAATGGATTGTCTGGGGACAGCCAGGAGGGTGATGCAGTGCAAGTGGCCCCGCTCCTCCATGGATGCAGGGTGCTGTGGCTGCCGTTAGTAGAGAGAGGCACCATGAGTTAGATTTTGGCTGCTAAATGCTGCTTGTTGAAGTAGATAGGTGTAGCTTAAAGCAAGAATTTACAAGAATGAGGTTTTCTCTTGGTTGTTTTGTGTAATGATTTAAACTTCTGCCTCCCCCTCCCACCAAGCGTTGGCAGTGGTCGATTAATATGAAATTAAGTCGTTCAATAACTGGCAAGTGTCTTGAAGTGGGGAAACCCTCGAGCTGTAGTGGACGAGGTGCTTCCCTCAAGGAGCAGGCGCAGTTCCCTGCCGCGCTCAGCAGGGGGAGACTGGGGCATGGATTTCTTCAGAAAATCCTGGGATTTTTCCAGGGGATACCTGTCGTATTTGAGCTGTAGGTTTTTTTTTGTGCTCCCCCTTTCTGGAGGCTTTAGATTAAGAGGGATTAGATGAAAGTTTCTTTGACCTATCTTTTTTTTTTTTTTTTCCAAGAAACGACTGATTTCTATATGTTTTTCTGGGATCAGTTTTCCCCTAGCCTCCTTGCTGACCATTTAAAACCTGACCCATTTGAATATTGGGATTAGTGTATTATTGAATTTATTTTAAAATAAAAACCCCAGGAAGCCAAAGCTTCCTTTTTTAGCGGTAATTGGGGTGTTAATGGTTCCATTTTGGGCTTTAAACATTGCTTTGCATTAGTTTTTGGGAAAGCGTGTGCAGAAGATGATTGTTGTACAGGTATCTGCAGTTCGGTTGTGTTTTAAGCTCTGCAAAGTGAGGTACATGAGATGGTTCCACCACGGGGTGCTCCTACCTTGAAGAGCTGATTTTTGGGGTGCCTTGTGGGCACCCACAGCATGCCGTCATCACTCAAGCTTTAAATGATGTGCAGAGAAACATGTAAAACTGCCCCTGGCAGCAGCAGCTTTAAAATCTCTTTTCTTAGGGTTTGTTGAGGGCTTGGCAGAGCACCCAAGTGCTGGATAGAAGTGCTGGAAGACAGAGAAGAGGGAACTGTGTGGCTTCTGCTTAATATTGAACTCTAGCTGAGATATCAAATTTGTTCACACTACATCTATTGGTATTCATGGTTGCACCTGATTTCTTTTATGCAATGATCTTTTGTTTTAAGATGCAGTATGAGCCAGCAGACACTATTGAGTTGCTAGAAATAATTTTGTGCCAAAATTGTTTATATATTTCATTCAGTTCAATAACAGAACTATCACTGGCAATGAAACCTATTAATAAATCTAATTAGCACGATGGATTGTAAAGCTAATGATAATATTTTAAAACCAAATTGTGTACACTCTACCTAGAATTTGATTTCTGATGTGTGCTGAATAAGGAAGAACTGAATAATTTTCAACCTTTCACTGTGTGTAAGCCTTCCACATACATTCTCTAATCATTAAACAGGGAAGACATTACATTTACATTGCATCTGTGGAATTTACCATCACAAAGGAACCTGCAGAGACCACCTTGAGCAACTGTTTTTAATTCATCCACCTTTATGTTAAAATAAGGTGTGACTGCTTTTACTTTTATGCAAGCAACATAGCTAGATGCTTCATGGCATGGAGGCATTCATGGGAGAGACCCTGGAAGAGCTGGACATCTTGTAGGTACCTCCTGCAGCGTAGTCCCTGAGCTGGAAGAGCCCAAATCCCTCTGGGGCATTCCTGGTCCCTCATGGGTCGGTGAGGATCACCCAGGCATTGCTTTTGGCTTTGCTGGGTGGGGTTATCAGGTGCTCCAAAGACCAGGCTGGTATGAGGCCACCTTTAACTTAAGGTAGCTGAAAATGCAATGCTGCCTTTGCTGTGAAGGTTTGTCCTGGTTTTTAGGTATGATTTTCCTTCCCTGGAATTGTTCATGTGTATGCCACAGACACAGCATCTTTTATAGCCCTTGCACCCTGTACCACTGAACTCCATCAACCCACTCTGTCTTCTCTAATGGAAACACATCCAAACATAAGCAAGGATCAGAATGAGGCCATACTCACCAGTATGCCAGGGTGATGCTTCCTGCAGCTGGGAAGTGTGATAGCAGTGACAGCCTTCCACCTCCAAGCATCCAAACTGAGATGTCCAGGTTTATTTGTCTGTCATGCTCCCAACTGAGGAGAGACTTGCAGAGCGGGAGGTGTGAAAGGCCAGTGGTGAAATGTTTTACTGGGTGTTTTATTTTTTTCCTTTCCAGCACACAACCCTTTCTCTGTGCCCAGATCACAGCTATGGAATTTGTGATTCCTAATGTATGCACATGCAGTAAATTAAACTCAAATTGAATGACCAATTTCCTCACCACTGAAGCTCCATTAATTACTATGTGTAAATCACACTGGCTGAGATTAGGTTATAATGGCTGTAAAATAGACACAGACCATGACAGGGTGGTGAGATTTGGAGGCCCAGATGACAATCAGTTTGCTCCCTCGAAATGAGACAGCTCTTGCTTCATTTGCAGCCAGCTGTTGGTCCACCCATATGGCCCAGCTGTGCAGGTCCCTCTGGATCAGATCAGACTCTGGAGAGCCTGTTGCTCTCTTGGCCTCACATACAAGGCAGTGGGTGTCAGCCTCCCATTGCAAGGCAATTTGAGCAACCTCATTTACATCATTAGCTCTCTTTAACCTCCTGGGGCAGAAGGGGCTGCTGCATACAAGTACTTCTTCCCGAAGTTATGAGGATTTACTCTTTGCAGTTAACTTCCCCACATAAGGTTTTATCTGGGTTGTATCTTTTTATGGTTCCCTCCTGATGTAGATTTGTTAGGTGTATTTGATCTCCTTTTTTTTTTTTTTTTTTTTTACCTCCTTCATTCAGTCAGGACTGAAAAATTCATTCAAAAGATGAAAAACTGCGCCATTATGTTTTATATTCAAATTTAATCTATAGTAGGTACACTAAAAGTTACTGTTGTTTTTTTTTTTAAATATGGGGATGGCTACACATGGGCTCTTCATTCTTCTTCTGTCTCACCTCACAGCAAGCTTGTAAGACTTGGAGGTGATCAGACAGGGCAGCTGGGGCTGGACCTCGCAGTGGGGAGCAAGTAGTCTGTCACCTGCTTGTCCCCCAGCCCATCCCCATCCTGAGGACAGTCACAGGAGGGACCAGGGTCTTATAAATGAGTGAAGAATCTCTTCTCCCCATTGTTGTTCTTGCCTGGTAGCCATGAAAGTCAGAAAGGTGGTCCCCACCACTGAAAGATTGTCTCTTGGAAAAGGGGGTGTTGGACGGGGGTGCTGGTGCAATGATGTTGTGCCCCTTGCAGAGACAGTGGAGCTGGCTCTGCCAGGCACACAGCAACAGGCAGAGTGCTGCACTGAGCACTGTGGGAGCAGTGAGACAAGGAGAGAGAGGAATGGGTGACAACGTCAGGGGGATCATCTTCGTTATGAGCTCGGAGAAGCAGAAGGCTTAAAAGAGAAATAATTGGGATAAAAGCAGCTTAGTTTGTCCAGTCCACTGCTTCCTTGTAACATCAATGCTGACATTATCCCTGCATAGTGTGCCTCTAACCTCTTCTTCCAAACCTGCTGCCTTGAGCGGTGCCTGTGGGATGTCACTGGGCTGTCAGTGCCCGGCACAGCTGTGGGTCAGCTCCAGCTCCAGCTGGCCGCACGCTCCCGGACAGCCCTGCCCAGCGCAGCATCCTCCGCGCCCGCTGCTAAAAGCCCATTAAAACAAAAAACACAGCAATATTCTTCAAACCCCACTCTGTCTTAAAAGGGAAGCACGGACCTCTTGGTCAAATGTGAGCCTGGGAGACTCGCAGGAGTGACAGCAATTAATCACCACGCTGCTTTGAATCTTTATGTTAGTGCTTAGTGTTAAACATTACAACGGCACTGATGTGGAAGCTGACACCAGCCTTTGTAAGCCAGGTCTCTGTAGATGCGAGGTTGCAGGCTAGGCAGTAATAAAATTGTTCAGCTTGTTAGACACAGGCAAGGCTTTTTGGTATGCACATCATGCCAGCCTCAAAAATGATGTACATGTCAAAACAGCAGAGGGAAAATAGGAGGAAAACCCTAAAATTAAGCCTTTTATTTGGAAGATATCACTACTAAAATTAGATTAGTTTTATAACCACAATGTGATTTTTGAAGTTTAGCTTGCAAGCAATGAATCAGTTATCTCAGCATATCCCTGGGAAGTATGTTTTGGTTCTGGGGTTTTTTCCCCCCTTTTTTTTTTTTCTGTTGGCAGCTATTTCACATCTGAAAAAAGAAGAAGCCTTCTCTGGCACACAGCAGAGACCACTTGAGGAGTTCAAATAGCCTTGACTAGTTTGGATTCAGCTATTTGCCCACCTGTGACAGGATCCAACAAGTCTCTGCAGAGGTACCTGTGGATGGAGGCAACAATCTGTCCTGGGATTCTGAATTTCATGCGGCTTTAGGGTGATTTAGGTCTAAACTATACTAAAGTACTTTCCTACCACCCAGTAAAATAACATCCAGATACAAATTATTTTCTGAAGCTGAGAGCTGAAATTTTGGTATATTTCTGATCTCTGCTGGTGGGTTTGGTTTTTTTGGTTTTTTTTTTTTTTTTTTTTTTTTTTTTTTTTTGGTGTAGGGTGGGGTTTTTTGTTTTTTGTTTTTTGGTTTTTTTTTGTGTTTTTTTGTGGTTTTTTGGGTTTTTTTTTTTTTTGTGTGTGTGTGTGTGTGTGGTTTTTTTGGGGGTTTTTTAGTGTTTTTTTTTTTTTTTTTTTTTTTTTTTTTTTTGGTTAAGAGAAGTTAATATGTGACTAAGAGATGGTGGCATTTTCCTTGGTGAGGCAATCACGTGTAGGCTCCAGAGCTGCCTGGGCAGCTGCACAGCTGCATTTCAGCCAGGCTGCAGGAGAGCCCTGCTGCCTGGATCTACCCACAGGTATCACATCCCTTGTGCTGGGGCATCCCGTGCCTCTCCCCAGCACTGAGCTCCGGAGTGTTTATGCGGGGGGATCTCTGTATTCCTTCCTGGGGACGTGCAGTTGTACCCTAAGCAGAAAATGGGCTTTGTGACTGGCGTCGGAGGCGATGCTTTGACCTGTCCCATGTGACCATCTGTCAGGTTTTCGGCAAGTGTAGCGCTGCATTTCTGTTCCTAAATCCACCCAGGCTCCCCTTCCCTCCTGCAAGAGCCGTGAAAATTCGAGCCCTTGGCTGAACAGGCTCTGACCTGTCCCGAGGTTTGGCTCCCGGGGAGGGTCTGCCCCTCCTCAGTTGTACACGCAGATGCTGTGTGGGGAAGTTTCTTGACTGAGTTTGTATGCAAACAACATACAGCTCTGACTGCTGATGGCTATCCAACTCCCTGGCAAATTAAAATCTAGAAACTATGCTGGCATATGTAATTTAAAAGATAGCTGTGCTATAGTATGGCTATGCATGCGTATTGACTAAAAATAGTACTTGCCGAGAGAAAAACAGAGATAATTACAGTGAATTTGGATTGCGACTGATTTTATTTTTTTTTTTTTATTGAATTAGGAAAAGGAGTATGCAAACATAGCTTATCTAGAGACATATATCTTTACTGCTCTTTTTTCTATGAAGGAAAATGAAACCTACTCGACTTGGACATTTGATAAAATTTTATTATATGAAATTGCTACTAATGTCTTTCTCTGTGATGAGCTTTGCTTGAAGGCGGCAGCTGAGCCCATCCTGCTAATGAGATGCAGTGCTCCTCTGGCAGGAGATGGCACCATCACACCTTGTCTTTCCTGTCTCTGGTGTGTGAGCTAAGTGTTTAGGCTGCGGATGAACAGCTTTCCTTGTGCCATGGCTGGGCAGTGGCTGCTGTGGGGGATCCTGGTGAAGCACAGTTCCCTCCTTGCAGGAGTCTTAATGACTACTAAACGACAGACTTTTGGGACTGAATCCCTGGCTGGGAATGGTTTTCTTGGCCTTCAAATCCCCTCGGGTGTGACATTCATTGCCCATTAACATTACCCGCCTGCATCTTCGGCACTATTTCTTTCAGAATATCTGTGCTAACTTGCTCTCAGAGATGTAATTTTTTTTTGGGGGGGGGGGGGGGGGGGGGGGGGGCGGGGGATATAACATCAGCTTTCCTAGTGTCAGACCAGTTTCCCAAGCCTAAAGGAAGGGAGGAGGCTGGAGAAGGTGTGCCCCTGCCCTAACCTGAGGGGGAAAAGCTGACACAAGGGCACGGCATGCACTGCGGCAGCTGCTGGGGAGGGAGAAGGCTCCTCTCCCCGGACCTCCTCTGCTCAACAACAGCTTGCCATTTCTTCTCTCTTATTCACATCCACGCAGCAAGGGCGTCCCAGCACCTCGGGCTGTGCATCTGTAAGGCAGGGCCAGGCACACAAGGAACAGAGCACAGGCACCTCTGTGCTGCCCTCCTGCTGAAAGGGGGGTTGATCAAAAAATCCAGTGGTACTTCACGCAGGAATGGTCCTTGCTGGCCGGGGCCTCTTGCTGCAGAGCGAGGAGCCACCGGCCTGTAGGTGTTTAATTGGTTACGTGCCTGGGGAGGCTCTGGGATGGAAATGACTACAGAAACAGAGGAGTAATTCGAGGAACAAAACCTCTCACCTGGAGGATTTTTTTTTTTATTTTTAATTACTCCTCAGGCCCAGTTATCTCTAGTGCAGAAAGTGAGACTGCTTGAGACAAGTTATTTGAGAGAGATGCTCAAAGATGAGTCCATGAGGGGCCATCCCTCTGCCACTTCAGCCCCTCCACAGGGGCCTTTGCTAAGCTGCCCACAGCACGGGGGCAGCTGTGTCCAGGGGCTGGATGGCTGATCCCCCAAGCTGACATGTACAAGGGGGAAAGTGGGCCCAAGCCTGCAGGGGAGAGGAGAGCTCCTAGATATTTGCAGCTGATAAAGGCAGTGTTTTACACCCTAGCAAGCGTCGATGGGAGCTCCTTGCTCTGGACTCTGGAGGCTCACCTCTGTTTCAGCATCGCTGCTGACACTGGCCAGAGAGAGATGGTCCATGGGAAGTCACCTCAGTTGTATAACCAAACATTTAACTAATGACCACGTGTGTCAAGCACCTTAAACTGGGGCATTAATAAGGTTTCTTTGTTTTTTATCTGCAGCAGGTTGCTTTGAAGCTGCAGCACGTTGCTGTTTTGGCTACAGCTTATTTCACTTTGTTCTACCTACCCACTCCTGGTGCATGGGATTTTGCCCAGGCACTTGCCCTCTTGGTTGCAGTTCCTCTCAGGGTTTTATTTTTGCTTGAAAAAAGCTCAGAAGGGCAGGAGAAGGCACGCTTTCGGCAGCTCAAGGGATTCTTTCTTTTATCACTAAGGATGCTGCGTGACTTTATTGCCTTTCTGAGCTCTTTAACACAGCAATAAACGAGCCGTTAAAATATTTTAAAATCAATAAACGTAATAAAGAGCCGAGCAAATTACAAAGCTGCTCCTGATGTTTAGTGATTTGGGAAATAATCATGTCCTGAAGCGAGCAGAGAGAGTTGGGGTAGGGAGATGGCTGGGTGACCTTGCAGGGGCTCTGTGCCGGGGTGGAAGGAGCAGAGCCGGTTCGGAGCCCATCCCGGGGGCAAAGGGGCTGTGGGCTGTCAGTGGGCACGGGCTGGGCTGGGAGGGGGTCTGAGCAGGATGGGACCCCTGTTTCCTGCCACCCCTTGCCCATCTCGGCTGCTGTCAGGCTCAAATCTGCGGGTTCTCATTGCCTCAGGCATGGGCTTCATTTTCAGCTCGTCCTCCTGAGCTGCCTGCGGGAGCGCATCCGAAGCCTCTGCGGCTTCGCTCCCGCTTAGCGACGAGCCTAAACAAAAGGGGACCTCCAGGGCCAGGGCGTGACTATCGGATGGTGTGGGGTCCCGGCAGCCTGGGGGGGTCTTGCCTGCCCCAGCGCTGCCATCCCGCATCGCCTCCTTCGCTGGGCAAGTTGGAAGGAGCTGGGGCGGGAGCAGGGAGTGATTGCAGCCAGGGCAGGAGTCGCGGCTCCTCTCACCGCTGTTTTCAAAGGTTCATGCATCTAAATGACTTCTCAGCAGCTGTCCTCCCCGGAGACCCTCTGTCTTGAAAGATGATACTGCTCTTGTAATTAAGGTAATTGTTTAAATTCATTCCCTTAAACCGGACTCCATCATAACTTAACCAACGGTGTCTGTGCAAGCGTGTCAGGGTTGAAGAGGGTCAGGGCGGGTGTCACGGGATTGATTCATCATCCGGAAAGATTTATAGGCAAAAATCTTGTTAAACTGAAATGCCTAATAAAGAGGCAGGAAAAAAAATCACGTACAGGGCATCACCTGGGCAGGCAGCTGCCCCAAAATACCTGCTGATCTCTTCTGTGCTGCAGAGACTGACAGGGTGACCGTCACTCCTGCAGCCAGGTGCAGAGACTTGCTCCGAGCTCCATCCCCGCCCCGATCATCTGCCCAAACAGCAGGTTGGCCTGTGCACATTTATGTTGTTTTGGGATATTTGATTTCCTTTCTCACTTACTCTGAATGCTTTCTGATTTCATGGAGGTAATTGAATGTAATTGTTTAAAGAATCAAATTATTTAAATTATGGGGTAATGCTTGAAATAAAATGACAATCTGTGGGAGTTTATTAATGTTGGTGGTGGATGGAGAGCAGCAGAGTGATGTGTGCCGTCATGCCCAACACAGGGATGCTGGGCTGCCTGTGCCAGGGAGCCACAGGCTGGGGAGGGGCAGTGGCTCGAGGTCTGGATCCAGCATAGTCTCTGCGTGATACTCATCCCTCCCTGGCAAAGCCCAGACCATGGCCAGGTTTGTCTTCTGTCTGAAATGACTTGGGCAAGAGTTGGTAGCTCAATCCTTCTTTTAGGCTCTTCCAAGGTATCTGTGGGGAGTGGCAGAGATTACCCTGGGGACAAGGGCTTTTCCCCATTGCTGTGTGGATTGCCCTCTGTCCAAACCCTGGATCTCAGCCTGCCTCCTAGGGCTAGTCATTAAAGCCCTGGTCCTTTGTCCCTCACCATGCCATCACCTGCCCCAAAAGCTTCTCTTCCATGTCAGAGATTTGTCCCTCCTCAGAGAAGCCTGTGAAGACAAGCAGTAGAAGGAAGGGTTGAAATATAATCAGTACAAAATAGGCAAAATGCAAATATCAGGACACTGGTGAAAAGAACGTGAATTTTGCAAAAATTCACATGAATTAATGCAAAAAGGATTTGCATTAAAAATAATAGTAATTTTAGAGATGGTTGGTGGCCTGTGGCTGAAATAGTTGGGGAAGCAGTAACAGGAGGCAGGAGGTTTCAGCTGTGCTCCTTGCTCTGCTACTGCCTGCCTCTCTGGGCAGAGATTCTCAATATTTCTCGGCAATGCCATCTTCATCTGAAAATCTTATGCCTACAGAATAAAGTGTTTCAAGGGTTTTGAGGCTGGGTGACAACCAATGCCTCATGCAAACAGGACATTTTCTTTTCCCCACCGCAGCTTCATCACCTTTTTCACTTTCATTTGGAAATGAGGCAAGTGATTGCACTGCCCAGCCACATTTCTGGTGTTTGGCAGGCAGATTTACTTGTGCAGCAATTTAAAGCCCCCCTACCTCCTCCATCCACTCTTCCTCTCACCCCACAGTCAGGCACGCACATGGGAGGATGGTGTGAGCCAGCTTTCCGTGCAAGGGCCAGCTTTGGGTTGAGGCCACCAGCGGGAGGCCATGGCTGCTCAGGTGCCATGGCATTTGTGTGAACATGCCACAGGAGCACAGGCAGGCAAAAGTTCCCCTGCACCAACCAGGGCACAACTTTCCCCTCAGATCCATCTCTGGCTCGACCCTCTTTACCCCTCTTGGGAAGCCTGAGAACAGGGAATGTGCCTTGCATTTGGCTCCACAGCAGATGTAAACACTTCAAACCAGTTCCCCAACACTATCTCATCCACACGTGCTTTTAGCTGTGATTTAAGCTGCTCTCCAGACTAGCTGTATGTTTTAAACCAAAATTCATCTCTTTAATTAAACTTTAAATTCAAGGCTGTCAAACAAGCCCTGGAAAGAGCATATTCCAAGGAACTCTGCAATCTTTCACCGTGCAACATTTGCTCCCAAAGCAGTGGAGAGTTGGCTGGTTTGAGATCTGGTTTGGGTTTTGGCTGCAAAATTATACATGGCAATAATCGCAGCAGTGATGAGAAAGCAAAATTCCCAATCGCCCCCCAGCATTTTGCCTTGTGTTGCATTGTATCAATATGATATTTCTTGTGAGAGGCCACAGCTGATGCCTCCATGCTGTGAGGTTGTGCCAGCCTGCCCGTGCTAGATGACATTGGTAACGTGGTGTGACAAAAACAACAGCACTGGGTGTGACAAGCCACAGCGGCAATGGATCTGCAGAGGCAATGTGGAATGACAGGGATGGCTAAGGCTCATGGTCAAAATTTTAAATGGCTTACGAGAGAAGAGAAGCTTTTTAAAGGATTTTGTCACAATTTTTCGTAGTTATTAGTACTTTTCCCCATTTATTCCATTAGGGAACTTAAAACAGGAGTTTGTATGGTGGTCCTCTTCCCCCCATTTTACTCTGGTAAGGGAATCCATGAATGCTGGCCCCCTGACCCTGACTTTGTAAAAAAAAAAAAAAAAAGGGAATATGTGGGAATACAGGTCTTTGCAAAGATGAAGGCTGGGATGAAGAGCATTTGTGTGCTTTGTTATTTCAGTGTGTTTGTGAGCACCATGGGTTTAATACACCAGTTACAGAAGACAGAAAACAGTTGTTCCAATTCTGTGCTGATAAAATATTTTTCACACCTACAATATCTGTCAAGCTTGTAGCACAGCAAGCAAAAAAAAAAAAAAAAAAAAAAGACAAACCAAAAAAGAGACTTAATGGCACCTTGTTTCTCCTGGATCTACCAAACCTCTTCTTTGTGTTGTTTTTTTTTTTTTTTTCTGTTGTTGTTGTTGTTGTTTTTCTTTAAATGCAGAGAGTTTTTCTCTGTCCATGACTCTAAAAAAAAAAAAAATAATATCCTGGCCATCCCCCTGACCTTGTGCTTGCAAGGGACTGCTGGAATGAGTTTAAGCACCTCACCTTGCTCACAGTCACTAGTGGGCACGTGCTTGCCCTTCTTCCTGCTGACAGGAAAGGGGACCAGCAAAGCCCTGGCTCTTATTGCCACAAATAGCTCAGGATCTCTGCTTTCCTGCTTTTCCTCTTCTACCTTGGTAAATAAAACAGGCTTAATGTTTATCTCATCTTTTGTGATGGCAAGTCAGAAGTAACTCCCCTAAACCCCAGAAAGCCCAACTATCACAAAATCAGTGTGCAGGGACCACAAAACCAGCAGAAATGATGGCCATGACTGCAAGCCTGTCTGGTGAGGCATTCATGGGACTGGAAAGAAAGAGAGGTGAGCAGCACATTTGGCTTGCCATGAATACTGAGTAACAATATATGTAAGTGTGTGAAGTGGGCAGCAGGGAGCTGTGCAACTCACAAACAACTATGACAAACCCTTTGCTGGGATAATTTGATCTGGTGCAGTCAATGGAGCATAGCAGGATTATTAGGACCAATATTTATCATGTGTACTACAGAATTTTGTTATTGTGGGTTTTTTGGTTTTGTTTGTGGTTTTTTGTTGGGTTTGGGGTTTTTTGTTTTGTTTTGTTTTTTTTGTTTGTTTGTGTTTTTTTGGTTTTTTTTTTAGTGTGTGGGGGTTTTTTTGTTTGTTTGGGGTTTTTTTGGTTTTTTTTGTGTTTGGCTTTTTTTTGTTGTTGTTGTTGTTGTTTTTTAGGTAAGAGCTGCTAGTGCTTTGCTAAACTAGGGAAGAACTGGTACTTTTTGTGATGAGTGACTGGAAATTCAACGACAAGCCGCTCCTGCACTCTGCCCAAGTGGCACAGCATGGCAGCCATAATCGGTTACATAATTTCTATATATTATGGATATCTTTGCCTGGCCATACCTGTAAGATTCTCCACAGAGCCGACTTTGTGGGTTTGTGTACAGGTGCATGTGTGTGTGACCAACACTATACACAGCCTCAGTGTCGCTGGCAGAAAGATGCCAGGCACTGTTCCCTCAATTTCCATGTAAATTATCAAGCCCGAAGTGACTGGTCCTTCCCATCCGTGGCACATCACGTAAGCTCAGCATCGGGCCAGGCTGCTGCAGGAGTGGGACAAAGGGCTGATGCTACAGTCCGGTTTCCATGGCAACAGAGGAGGGGTAGTGATACCAGAAATGTTGCAAACATCCCTTCTTCTCACTGCAGCCCAACACGCTGTATTGCAAAAGAGTGCTCTTTTGAGGGAGGGGTGGAGAGGGGGCAGGAAGAGTCCAAATGTCCTTACCTTTCAGGTTGCAGAATTTCTAAAATAAAAGGAAATGGCAATTCTCCTTCTCAGTGTAGTTGCAAAGGGAAAGGAAACCCGCCACGCAGGCCTCGCTTTCTGCGTGTCAAATGCGTGTGTTCTTTAAAAGGCACTGGTTGGCTGCTTATCCGGACATGATGTGGTTGAAGCTGTCATCGTAATGGAAATTCATTGCTGTAGCTATGGTAAATTGAGTTTTCTGCCTGTGCTGAATGCATTAGTCTAATGAGATGTTTGCAGCTGGAGAGCCGAGCTGCTGGAGACTTACCCTGCTAAAAGACAGGGAGAAGATGGCTTTTGCTGGGTCCCTGTGACTGTGCTGAAAGTCCTCTGTCCTTTGGGTCCCAATGCCCAGGCTCTCTAAAGGCTCTGCTCAGTGTCTTAGCCTAAGCAATAGGTAAGGGGAAAGCATTCTTCTTCTTCTCCTTCTCCTTCTTCTTCTTCGCTGCCTGGTGTTTGTCGCTGAGCCTTGTCAGAGCAGCTCTTGTTCTGCATGTCTGTCTGTGGTAACTTTGAAACTCCTCAGCTGCAGACTCTCTTCCCCAAAGCAGATCCTTCCGGAGCCCTGGGAGCAGTCCCTGTGGGGAGAGAGGCAGAGATCCGCCGGTGCTGCCGGCAGCGTGAGCAGGAGCGTGTCTCTGTGTCTGTGCGGGGGGTGTGTGACTTAGTGAAGACTTCTGACTACAGAGCGCTCTGCATGCAGTGTGGCTTCAGGCTTTTCCAAACCTGAATCTGAGTGCCTTTTTTTTTTTTTTTTTTTTTTTTTTTTTTTTTTTTTTTTTTTTTCTGCCGAGGTAAATGTCTCTTCCATTTTAAAAGCAACTTATATTGCAATATATGCAGCAGACAATATATGTCTCCCATGTTCTGGGGTTTTAGTATAGTTCATAGAGCAATGAGTTTGATTACAATCTCCTCATCCCTTCAAACCAGATGTTAAGTTGAATTTTTATGCCTAACTGGAAACTGGAGGGAGCAGTACTGTCTGCAGACCGGGTTTTTCCTTCGAGACCAACAGGCTTCTAGCTTCTGAGAGACACTGAGGAGCACACTTGAGCAGAGTTGGTGTTTGCCTTTCCAGGTGTTTCAAAGCTAACTTTGAGGGAGGACGGAGCGCGGGGATGCGATGCCCTGGCTCTAGCCCTGCTGCTCCCTCCCCAGCCCCGCTGCCGCCACAGCCCGCACCCACCGTCTGCTGACAGAGGGGGAAGCCCGGCGTGGTTCAGTGAGTAATTCCACTTTTCCATCGCTGCCGAATGGCCGTGGGGGCTGGTTGCTTTGCCTGGGGCTCGTCTGACAGCAGCGGTCTGGCAGAAAGAAGTTGCTTTTGGATTTGGTGCATGCGGGGCTTGTGGCAGGAATAAAGTTAACCCGGTGAGCTGCAGAAGGAAAGTTGCTCGAATGCTCTGCTCGGAGGGGGATTGCTGTTTAATCCGGGGTTTGTTTCAAAGAGGCTTCTGAAGACGTTTTTCCCAAGGACAGACCAAGGGCGTTTCAAATTGAATAAAGGCACAATGGGAGAAGTAAAGCAAAGAAAGGGATGTTGCTTTTTTGTGGGAGCAGGGCTTGAATCTAAAGAGTGTCTTTGTGCTACAGAAGTACTTACAGCATCCTCCACCCCACCGTGCTGCCGGTCCCTGGTGCAGCTCAGCACACCAGGTTCGATCAGCCGCTGGTGTAAATCAGCACAACTTCCCTGGCTCCAGCCTCATCTGACACCAGCTGAGGACATGGCTTGGAGATTTGCAAGTTCAGGTTTTGCAATTTTATTTAGATGAGGTGCCTCCCAGTTCTCTCTGGCTGCAGGTGACTTTGTATTTTAATTCAGATGTCACAGTGATTTTCCTGGTCAGGCAGAGCCCCTCTGCCCCATCATAAAAGTTAGTTAGTTGATGCACCTGTTCTTTAGATTAGAAAGACTGCCAGGGGCATGAATTTTTCAGTGATTGAGTGTGAAAGAGGGACTGGGAAAAAAAAATCTACCAAGAGGAAAAGTACATGTGCTGAATTAAATCAGAACCCTGCAGAAGGTATACCTTGAGAAACAGTTTGTTGGTGAGTGCAGTAACTCTGATGTTTCTGTTATTCTGTCTATTGGAAATGTTTGAGTCAAATACTTCCTTATATTTTGTGGAAAATGGTGGGTAGAAAGTGGCAATTTTCTTTCTTGGGCATCCAGTGACTTGCCATGAGTTTTCTCACCTGCAGGGTTGAGACATGACTGCACAGGTGCTTGATGGTGGCAATAGGACCTAGAAAGAAGAAATTGCAACTAGATGCTTTTCCCTCGGCCATTGCCTTAGTTCCATGCATGACACAAAGTTTTGGGGTTTTGTTAAACCTTTTTTTTTTTTTTTTTTTTTTTTTAAGAGAAATACGATATAGCACCTGATCATGGTACCAGAGGTTCAGTAGCCTGAGATGTGATCTTATGCAGATGTCTCCTCAACATCTTTCCCTCCTCCAAATTTAGGTAAAATTAAAGAAAAGGAAAAAAGCAAGAGAGGTCAGGTTGTGGGGTGAACAAGGAAGTGGGATGTGGGACAGTTGTCCATTCACATCCTGGTAGCAGGAGACAGGCAAGCCCTGCCATCTGGGCTCCTGCCTGCTCCCCCAACCAGCTCTGCTGAAGGGAGGCACTTGAGCAAGAGCCTCTCTGCTGGGACATGGGCTGGCCTCAGTGGGGATGTATCCATCCTCATCCCTGGCCATGCTGGCGCCTGTCAGCATCCTAGGACACCCCCAGCTCTGGAGGGAGCCAGTTCACACCCAATAGTAAAATATGGGATAATTTAACCCGTTTGGGTTGAATCATAGAAGCTGGACTTCAGTGATCCTGTGTGTCCCTTTCAACTCGGGATACTCTGTGATTCTATGATTCACATCCCCCAGCATCACCACTTCTCAGTGGGCAGAGGACTGAACTCACATCACCAAGGCTGGCCTTCCTAGCACTACCTTGGAAATACCCAGGGTACTTCCAGCTGAAGGCAGAGGCATCCTCTCCTCCTGCAAATGGCAGGGAGCCCACACACACCTGGCAAGTAAATAAAAGGGGTAAAAGCATATTTTGGGATAAGGAAGACCTTCAGGAAATAGTTGATGAGAGCAAGATAATAACGATTTCTATTGAAAATTGACAGGAATGAAATGTTTATATTTGGTGACAGTGAAGTCAGCAAAGCCCTGTTTTCTTCAGGAGCTTTTAGTTCACTTTCATAAACTATACTCAATGGCCATGTGGTGTCTCTAAAAAAAAGGTAACTATGAGAACATATACCCTAAAATCCTACCCTGCCTCTTCCTCTATAGTTTTAAAATGGTGCAAAGGAGGAGTCAGCTTTATTTCTATAAAGCACTCCCGGCTGAGTTCTCCAGCTGACCATTAAGAGCAGTTTAACAGGTGATGGCTCTCCACAGCGAGAATGAACAATAATTACTTTTCTTATGCAAAGAAAAATATTCAAGGCTCACCTTGGAGGGAAGAATTAATTACATGTATTAATTCTGTCCTAACAAGTTGTCTCGTGAGGAATTGGTTTCCTATAGAAAGGAAGCAAAATTTTCTCTTTATTTTGCCTTATCCTAGAAAAGAAACTTGATTCAAAATTGTGTGTCAGGAGACTACACATTGCTCTGCTGAACACAATCATGATATATTGGTGCACTAAAGGTACTGGCTGATTTGCTACTGACTAATAAAATTGAAAAGAATTTATAATCTAAGTTAGTATGTTTGCACGAAGTTCCTCTGTTGATAAGAATGAAGAAATTAACAAAAGAAAAGGTGATGTGCAGTGAAGGTAGAGTTAAAATTTATTCAACTTCCAAACTTCTGACATTATTTTTTTAATAAAGCCTTATTAAAGATGATGAACCTGTAAGTCATTCATTAAGATTGACTGTTCCCTTTAGGAAATAGTGGAATTTTGGCTTGAATAAAGGATTGCCCAGAGAGTGTCTGGGTGTGTAATTATATTCCACTGAAGGATGAATAATTCCTCTTGAACAGAACAGTTTGCTGTAGCCCTGCAGTTATACTGACCTCACCTTTAAGGGTGATTCTCACTGTACAGAAGAAATGGTGCTATAAATGCCAGCCTTTCCCTTTCCCCCTATAAGAGTTTGTTACTCTGTTCACTTTGGGTGTATCTGATGCAAAGGATGGGGTTTCCTTTCCAACATGAGCTGGCAGTGCAGCCAGAAATATGTGTCTGGTTTCCTGCTCCTCTTCCCTGGCATGTGCAGTGGTGCCGGTGTGCTCAGCATCTGAAATGTCAGACTGACAAAAGCTTTCACAGGGGCCAGCTGTTGCTCTTGTTGCTTCGAGTATTTTCATACATGGGGCTCCCAGGAGTATTCCCTGGCACTTTCTTTGTTTATGACAGTGTGACTGAGCTGGAGCATCCAGAGCTGTGCCCTAAACTGCTCAGAGCGCTTTGGTTACCCTGCTCCTCACAGAGGGTCTGCTCCTCACCTGCCCCACACGCAGATGCTGGTTGCCCCCACAGCTCTGTTCAGCTGGAGCAGCAGGGAAGGGGCTGCACTTGGCACGGGGAGAGGGAGGCCCAAGGTCTCACTCCTCTGTTAACCCTGCCCTGGCACACAGGCACTGCCTGCCCTCCTGCCACCATGCTGCAGCTCCTACATCCTGGCTCAGGAGAAGGGCAGCTGGCTAAGGCCACCTGCAGCTCTGCCCCAGATACATGCCGGTAGAGATGTACTTTCCATGATAGCTGGAACTGGTGCTGCACCTGAAGCAGTGTCTGGCTCTGTACACTGCTCCCACCTCAGCACAGGGTGCCAGGGAGAAGCAGTTGCTCAGTTTCTGGAATTCTGCTGGCACCTGTGCAAGCCTTGCTTTCTCAGGGAGAACTGCAGAAAGTTCATGCCACAGCATGTGCAGTGATAGGTGATTCCTTGTGGCATCCCTGGATCTCAAGTAGTTTGAAAACAATCAGCTGCGTTTCTCTGTGATGCTCCTCGGAGGTGAGGAGCACGTGTGCACATGCTGCTTTTTGCTGAGGGATGAGTCTCTGAGACCTGCCCTGCCTCTCTCTTGTGTAAACACCTTTTCATGGTGCTTGCCTCCATTTCTCCATGCTTCCACTTGTGAGTCAATGGTGTGAGGGAGCTACCACATGATATATTGTATTTTACTTGGTGGGAGGTGCAGGAAGGGTATGAGGGCAGGAAAGGTATGAGATGCTTTCTGGTTTCAGCCCATCTTCCTGCAGGTGTCACACACCTGAGGTTTCAATGAAAGAGCTAACTGTGAGTAACATGTAAACAACCACGTCCCTAAAATGCAGGATAAGTCTTTGTTGACCTGAAGGCCTGTAAGCAGCATTGGCCTCCAATGATCTCTTCCTGCCTGCCCACCAGGAAGGACACCACAGACAGGTAGATTTTTAACCCTTGTCTTGCACCACAGGCAGATTTATTGGGAATTATGGTAGTTGTCATCCTGAGAGGCTCCAGTGAGTGTTACACACACACACTATAAACTCACACTCAGAGGGAATGTGTTACTTAAACACTCAGTCAATCAAGGCAAGAGAAAGGAAAGGTGGGAATGAGGGATCATCTCTAGTCTTGTTTGCTGGGTGTCCTATTGCCATCTCCTGTCCCCTTGCCAAAGTCACCTCTTGGGGACTTGCTGCTCACTAGCCCCACAGAGCAGCCAGGATTTGGGCAGAATAGGCAGACCTGAGCCAGGAGGTCAGCACTGCACCTTGCAAGCTGTGGAGGCTCTCCTGGGGAAGCAGCAAGGGGGTACAAGCTGCTTTCTGGAGGAATCTGTTTTACAGGATCACTGTGTAAAATGATCTGATCTCCAAAGTACACATCGGTGGTTTGCAGCCATTAACACCTGTGGACACTCTGGGGAGAGAAACACGATTGCAGGCAGGAGTAAAGGTTTGGGAGAGGTCCTCAAACATGGCCAGAGGTGGTATTCAGAAGAGATTTGAAAGGAGAAATAGGCACTGAACAGGGCAAAAGAGAGCTCTGGGGTTTTAGCTAAAGACAAATCCAAAGGGCAACACTACAATTAGGCGTTCCATATTAAAGAACCTGAGAGATTGTGAGGTTTTCTTTTGTCTCTGCTATCATTTTTGTTTTGGGCTGAGCTGCCACTGTGCCTGACTCTGTCTCTGCAGGGAAATGCCTGCACACACTCATTGCTGTGCTCTAAAGCTTGGACAGATGCACCAGCCCAGAGCCAACACAGGGTTTCCAGGATCACTTCAGGGGTTTGTTGGTGACTCCTATGAAAAACCCCACAGCATCTCTAGGATTGCAACCCAGCAGATGCTGTGGAGTCTAACGGTAGATAAGGCCTTTTAATATATGTATCTGCATATTTCCATGAGCTTGTATGTGCATGGGAACTATCCTATTGAACTGTGCAACAGAGAATTTTTCCTTGTTCTCCATCAGAAAGAATAAAGTGAATCAGTTTTACTTCATTCATTGTCCCTAGGAAGAAATATCTTGTGGAGGACACATCCATTTGGCACGGCATCTTAAAAATCATGCAGAGGGAACTGAAGGAGGACTTCAGTAATACTGTATCTGATGTGTTTTTAAGATCTGTTTCCCACAGAAGATGTCTGTTTTCTGCCTCAGAAAAGCACAGACCTGGTGGTGGCTCTTGTTTTGCAAATGCCCAGTGCAGATTCTCAAGAGAACATCAGTGAGGAGAAACGGCACAAAAAGTCTCACCTCTCTTTCCTGCACCAGGTGCCAGTAAAGGAAGGGCTCACATTTTGGTGCTGGGAAAAAGGGAGTTGTAGTGGGTGGCCCATCTTTTCAAGGTGAGAATGTTCCCTTCCTGCAGCTTATGCAGCTGCCAAGGAGGTGGTGAGTGAGTGAGCAGGGATGCTCCTCTGCCCCTAAGGGACAGGAGGGACTCCAGTGCCGCTGTCAGGCAACAGCAAAACAACAAATAGTGCTTCAGTGCAGATGTGTAGTATAGACACTCACAGAGTAAAAACAAATAGAAGAGGGGATGTCTTCAAGAAACTGTTTATACTCACTATTTATGTATATGTGGAGACTCAGTACCCTGTTGCCTTAAAAAAAAATGTTTGCGGCATTTATCTTCCAATTGAATCTGGCAGCCTCCATCTATTTCCCTGTAAACGATGAATGAGATGTGCCTAGTAACTATCTCTTATGGCTCAGTAAATACTTGAATTTATTTGCATATTAAGTTGGCCACGTTTATGTCGCGCTCGCTAAATGCAGCAGCACGAAATACTACACAGAGGAGGCCCATGGGCCATTAACGTGCCCAGGATTTATGTGAATGACTCCCTTTAACATTAATGGGAG
Organism: Sylvia atricapilla; assembly: GCF_009819655.1. Lineage (NCBI taxonomy): Eukaryota > Metazoa > Chordata > Aves > Passeriformes > Sylviidae > Sylvia > Sylvia atricapilla. The sequence goes on along the minus strand of NC_089142.1, from coordinate 44,431,250 downwards.
GTATCTGCACAAATCGCCTTCCGCTGGGGGAATAGCCCATAATGTATGTAAATATATATCACTCACTACTGTTTAGTTATTCAAGAGGACGCTTGGCAACCTAAAACACCATACTGGTGCTGATATATGAGCAGTTTGCCTTAAAACGTGGGTGAGAGAGGGTGCTGCTTGTTGTGTAGGTTGTTATGTCACCTCTGAGCTGGCACACATTTGGAGGTGGTTGCAGCCCCTCAGGCTTCAGTGGGACACAGAGAAGGAAAGCTTTTCAGGGTAAAGTCCTGGCTGAACTGGTATTTCACATGGGAGTGAGGGCAGTTCTGCTCGGTGGGATGCAAGAGCAAGGAGAAGATGGGTTCCCCTGTCCTTGCTAAGCTCCCAGTGGGGCTGGGAGTGCTCCCTGTTTGCCACCCAAAGGCTCTGCTCTGTGCCCCAATGCTGCTGCCTTTCAGGAGGGGCTGCAGCGACCCTTCTGAGTTTGTCAGTCTCTCTCCTGCCTTCACTCACTCACCTGGGAAGTCCGTGTAGGTCAGCGAGCAGCGTGCCTGGGCTCTACCCACACGTGTGGTGTAGTATGTGTCCCTTCCCACAGAAATGGATGGTCCCCTGCACACTGGGAGTTTGCTGCTGCCTGCCTGGAGACCCCGGGGCTGGGCTGCTCCTGCTTCACTGTGGAGGCAGGAAACATGGGCAGGGTGTGCTCTGGGGAAAAAAAAAAAAAACAACAAACTGTTGTTGTTCCCCTTCTGCGTGGCTTTTCCCCACCTTTTCCATATGTGTGAAAGTCAGCAGTGTGCCTGGGGGGTGCAAATCCTGCCGCACCCTCAGCTCTGCTCAAAAACCTTTGGACACATGTTAACATGTTGTGCTCCTCTTGGGATTGCTGCAGCAGTATCAGATCTCTGAAGTTAAGTCTGTGCAAATACCCTTGCCTCTCAGACCATGGGCTTCTTGGGTGATGTTAAAAAATCAGAAAATTTAGCTCTTCTCTTGTTCACAGCTGACTAGATGAAGGCGAATTTGCTCTGGAACAAAAAAGAACCGAGTTTTTAGGCTGATGAGACTGACCACATTGTCTCCATCAGCCTGCTCCTGACCCTGGGGGACCGCAGGTTTGTGTGCTTCCTACACCTGCCCTCCTGAGCCTGGGTGTGTCAGGGCACCCTGCAGCAGACACAAAAATGTGCTGGTGGCCTCTGCTAGTCCTCTGGGATTAGGGGGATGGGGAGAGACACCTGGGAGAAACCTGCAGCTTCAGGGACATTTTTCTTAGCAAGATTATTAGAGATGGTGAAATTCCTTCAATCTCAGATGTTTTTGAATTTATATTAAATTTACCTGCCATGGTTGTTACCTCTGATTTCTAATTAAACGAGGTTATTAAACTGGGAGACAATACTGCAAAAAGCATGATTGGTTTTTTTCTTTACACATTCTTTTTACATGCTTAGCAGTGGCAGCCTCTGCTGACAGCAGGGATCGACGCTGAGATGGCAAAGAATCTCAAGGATCTGTCTTTGTCAGAAAGAAAGATCTGCTCAGGCAAGCCACTATTAACCTCATGCCAGAGCTTTTGTCTCTCTGTGAACTTTGAACACATGGAGCAAGAGGGTCTGTCCAGGGAAGGGCTGATGTTTAGAGGTGGACTTGGCAGTGCTGGGTTAGCAGTTGGACTCCATGACCTCTGAAGTCTTTTTCAACCTAAATGTTTCTTGATTTTTTGCTGTAGTATTTATTTACCCGGGTAGGCAGTAGGCTGCCATATGATCAGGAGAAAATGAAGATTGGGGTATGTGATGTGGAGGTAGGCACACAGGAACATCCTCCTCTGTGAAATGGGGAGAACAGGACTGATTGAGACTTCTGGTGGGTGATTTATTCTAATGAATTTGGAAGCTGGTGTGTTCTCTCAAACTCATTAATATCTAGCTCTGGAGATACAGAGGTCTCATGCAGAGGGACATACGGGAGGGGATGATGAGCACACAGGAGCCCATCCTCCTGCCTGGGTGAAAGCTTCAGGGCAGGCAGGGAGCTGGGAGAAGAAAGAAGTGAGGCTCCAACCCCTCCCAAGTACGCTCGGGGGGACTCCAGCACAACTCGGAGAGCGCAGCTGACAGCGAGCCCTTTGGGAGGCTGTGCCAAGGGAAATGGGCCCCGAGGCCAGAGAGGGAGAGAGCTTTCCAGAGCAGGCAAAAATTGCCATGCATGCCCATCTGTGTGCTTTAAGACCTCACACAAGCTGGTTTTCCCCAAAGTAATGTGAGGTTATAGAAACATGTGACAGACAGGTCCAATGGCAAACAGGGCCGTGTGTGCCACTCAGTTTTTTCTCCCATCAGTGCCAGCATGCAGAAACATGTACAGCCACGGGGGCACTCGTGTCTGGCACTTTACCAGCTAAATGAAAGTGCAGAGGGACTGGAAATGCTAACGATGGTCTTGCTGTGTCCTCAGCCTGTGTCCCAGGCTGTGACTGCAATCTTAATTACTGCTCAATAAAGAGGTGTTGCCAGTCAGAGGTGTTGTAATTATTTATTGTTAGTAGGTCCAGGAGACAGCGCACTGCCATCCCTGACTTGTTTGTTTGTTTTTAACAAAGAAATAAATGGCAGCAGAATAAATAAATAAAGTCAGCCTCTGAAAAGGTCACATTTGCCTACAGTCACAGTCCATATGCCAGTTTCTTATGCTAATTTTGGGACAGTGAAAAGCCTGACACTCTGGTCATGCTGCGTGTGATTGCTAGAGGGGGCAAGCTCAGGCTGGTCAATGCAGGTGCCTTCAAGCATCAGAAGAGAAAAGATGGGCTGGGAAGGCCAGGAGACTGTGCTCCATAAGGGAATGTTAAATTAGAGGAAAATTAAACAAAGTCTGAAATTCTTCCAGGTGCTCAGGAGGCTTCAGTCATCATGTGCTATGGATGGCACCATGTCACAGCCCCCTGAAAAGGGAGAAGAGAAACTTGCAGGGAAAATAGGATAAACTCTGACTAGAGAAAATGGCTTTCAACAAAGAATTGGGGGGATAATGGCATTGATTGTATTTGATCCTGTGTGAATTACAAGAGAGGAAATCTGATTTTGGGCTTTAAGGAGCAGAAGGAGGAATTTGCAGTGGGTCACTGTCTGTTCTACTGTGGGCATCTGAAACACACACGATCCACATTTAGAGACTGGTTTGGATTTTCCAGAGAGATACAAGCAACTTTTCAATCTGCCTTTTCATTTTCTTTCCAGTATCACAGAGATTTCATGAAGAGATACGTACTAGTTTTCTCAAATGCTCCCACAAAGAGCTTATAATCTGTCCATGAGTGATGTGGTCCCACATACAAACAATAAAAAAGGATGACTTACTTCCAGCCAACGTGACCATCCCCTACAGAGGGGCAGGCAGAATGAACTGTGACCTGCAGATATTTTATTTGTCTCATAATCACTTGTGCTTTCTCACTGGCAGGAGAAAGCGGTTAAAAGCCGAAATGTTTTATCGAACAATTTTGAAATGACTTTTTGCAGAGAATCAGCGTGCCTGGGGCATGGAGGGGCTTTATGAAGGCTTTGGACTAAGAGGATTCAGGTGATGGGAGAGCAGAACAGTCCACCCTTCTGTGCAGGCCCCCTGAGCCCTTCTCACCAAGTGCCCACTGTGCTTGGCAGGAGTTGGAGGGAGGTGTCCCTGAGGGAGGACAGGTGCTGCTCCTCTGGTGGTTCATACAGTGGGACAGCTCTCAGACACTGGCAGCCCCCAGAGCCCCTGCTGCCCCTGGGTACAGAAACCTCTGTGGTGCATTGGAATATGCTGCCCCGGGTGGCTGCTGTCAGTCTCAGGCTGCTGTGTGCCTCACCCTGAGCATGAAGGCACTTCTCCCCTGGCAGCCCCTGGTATCTCCATGGAACAGAGAGGAGTTGTCTTGGCTACCTGAGTTTTTGCCCCAATTAGTTACAAGAAGCATAGCCAAGAATGGAAGACATTGCCATTCCAGAAATCTCTTTCCCATTCTATGATACAGACATAGAAAAGATGAAAACAGTGGCACCTTGAGAGCCAGTAAACAATTCAATGTGTCGTGGGGAAAAATCTTTGTGTGTCATGCAAGTTCTTCTCTGGTCCCACAGAGCCCTGTTGCAGAGGTTTAAGCTGTACTGCAGGAGCACACATGCCTTCTGCTAGTGCTCTGTGTTTGCTCTCACCAGCCACTGACAGAGTTACACAGGGGCCAAACTGGTTCCATAAAATGTCTGAAAGCTTTCTGTTAGTTGCCCTCGGATCAGGTTTGGAAGTGTGCCTTCTACTGACAGGCCCTTGCAAGCACAAACCAACTGAAAATTCATTCAGAGTGATCTTTCATCTGGGCTGTGTTTTTTTTTAAATAGCAGCAAAAGCAGACATTTAATCAGTACAGTTTTGCAGATTCTATTGCTGAAGGTATGCAGACTCTGACACACGAGCCAGCTGGAGAGGTTTTGCTCTGAATATTGAGTTTCTAGGTGATGAAAACAGGGTTGTTGCCAAACACAATGTAAAAATCATTGAGAAAACAGAAAATGGTGGTTAGTTGAGGGAGGAAATGGATCAAAACAGTTCTGAAAAGTAAAGGTTATATGTTTATTTAGAAAATGAATTACAGACATAGTCAAACAGGGCGAACTTTACTCTAGAGTGCTATGTCCTTTAATAATCAGCCCCAGAGCAAAGCTTTGCTCCCCAGTCACAGTGAGCTGCTCCTTGCTAACTTGCTGCATGATATTCCCATGGTTCAGTCTTAGATCCAGAATATTTTGCAGTTTCCCAGCATATTTTTATTCCAGATGTATCTAATCTGCATTTTGAGAGCCACCTGCAGCCTTCCCTAAAGACAGATCCAGTGTCCAGGCAGACAGCAAGCCTGCAAGTGGCCAGAACTCACCTTCCTAAGAGGTGTGTGCCAGAAAAAAATCACAAGTGATTGTCTGAAACTTCCCCACTGCTTTCTGCCAGCCTGCCTGGTAATCACTGAGGCACCAGAGTTTTTCTGCTGGAGTGGGAAGCAGCAGCACTGGGGTGACCATCCAGTTCCCAAACAGTCCAGGTTACCACAGCAGGCTTTAGTGAGTAATGCACATGCTTCTCTTACTCCTGAACCTAATTATTAAATTAATATATTTTCATTCATGCTGTCCAATTAAAATGTTAAAATGTGATCTGAATATAAATGTATCTCTCATGCATGGAAGTGGAAGCTTTCAACATCTTCAGAATCTGTGGTCCCTGAAATCTCTAAAGACAGAAACATAAGAGCTACTCCAGTTTATGCCAGAAAAGGATGAGTCTTTTATAAGTATTATTTCTCAAAATGTAATATAAAAGTGCATCAGATCCCTAAGGAATAAGGTTAACTTTATGTGAGAAATGTGTGAAATTTCTGCCCTCTGTCCAGTCCAAAAAAAGATATTTCCCTATTGACTTTTGTAATATCAGCTCTTCAGATTTCAGGGGCTAATTTATTTCTTGGGACAGATATCTGTGGTAGGCCCATCAGCTCTGGCAAGCATGATCCAGGCAGGTTCATTGGTGAGGAACCCTCACGGAGTCAGTGGCTGGCTCTCACTGGGGCAGGAAGGGAGGCAGCACAGGGGCTGGTGCAGGAGCAGGGGGGCTGGACACGGCTGCCGAGCACCCCAGGGCTCCCCAGCACGCTGCTGGATGTCAGCTGTGTGCAGCTGGAGAAGCAGTGGACTGCTGCTTCGGTGCTCACGCTGCCTGCAAAGCGTTTTTCAGTGGGAAAGAGGGGAGAGTTCCGTGTCTTTGTCCCAAAGTAGGCACATTAGCCCTGGTCATTTCACATAGTAGATATAATCTGGCAAGGAAGGAAAAATGGAAATATTATCCCATACTGTGGGCTCAAGGAAGGCGGGGAATGATGGCAACCATACTCAGGACAGGAGCTGTCTCTGTATTAGAAACTTAGTTACTTGGCGAGGTAACTCAGAATGGCAGTGTGTAAGCCTTAATAAAACACTGAGAGCAACACAGAAGGCAATAAATGACAACACAAAACATCCAGACCACCTCAAGCTATTCATCATGACAATTTTCTATTTTATCACATGAAATTTGCTTATATTTCCTATTAAACTGAATCTGGGGAAGACAGGAAGTTTTTCAACTTGACTCCAGTTTCTGTTCCAGGGATTCTTTCTGTTAATTACAGATGATTTCAGGGATCAGACCAGTTTAAATTAAATCACTGGTTGAGAATCACAGCCTCCGTGCCACATAATTAATTAATTAATTAATGTCAGACTCTCAGACATACTGGGCATCTTTGCATCTCCAACACTTGGGGTTTGAGTTGGGGAAACTGAAACTTTAGGATCTTGGTGTTGAAAATCACACCTGGTAGGTCAGGGAGAGAGGGATGATGTGTTCTGTGTTACAGTCCTCCCAGTCACTGGAAAATTCCCTTGGTGGCAGACTGCAGATGGTCAAAGGCAGGGTGGCAGAGAAGCAGATGGAGGCTGATTGCAGCCTGGAAAGGGAGCAGCCCTCCATTACACATCCCTACATCCAGAGGGATGCTGGGGAAGGATGCAGGGTCTCATGAACCACCTAAGCAGGAGTATAATGTCTGTGGAGGGAGTGGGGGACAGGACCTACCTCCTTTGGAGTCTTTGCAGCCTGTCAGCACCAAGGGGAGGATGCTCAGATGAGGCAGGGGAGGTGAGGAATTGGAGGTAGGCTGATAGGAAGGCCTGCCAAGCAGAGCTTGGAAGTCTGCGGGACTTTGTATAATTTTGTATAATAAGTACCAAACTTATAATACTCAGCCCTCGGCCTTAGCTCTCCATCCTGCCTCCCCAAGATCCCAGAGAGAGTTTTGCACGGCTTCTGGACGGATTCCCCAGCAGTCCATTTTACCACCCTCAGGATTTCAGGACAGGGGATGGGATTTTAAGAGGACCTTTTTAGCAAAACAAAATGGCACGTGTGCATACACAGAAGCTGAGGCAGGAGGTCTCAGGACAGTGAGGGGAGGGATACAAGTTGTTTTTCTGGGACCTTGTCTTCCAAATGGTAAACCACAGCCTGAGGCAAAGGTCTGCAAGTGGAACCCCACCCGTGCCTGCAGCTCGCCTAGGCTGGACACTAAGTCCACTTAGTATTTCTTCTTCTTCCTCTGCGATATCAGAAGTGGGGCCACTAACTCCACATAAGATAGAGAGGGAAGGAAGGAAGGAATTGCTTTTGCTTTGTCCCTTCTTTGTGCACATTTGCCTTGACCACCTCTGCAGGGTGACCCTTGCCACTCACATGGTCTCGCTCATCCATTTTTCACATCTTTCCTTTGGTGCTCTGCCTGTGCTCACTCACTCTCCATAAAGTTTCATTCCCTCAACTCCCTGCTACAGGCTACATGTCTGCAACAAAAACGTCAGGCCAAATGAAGAAAGGTAAGATCAGGAGGCGAGGCTGGCCTCGGCTGCTCCTGGGGGTCCCATTCTCGCCAGGGTTTTCAGGTTCTTCTGCCTCATTAAGCAAACCTGAGTGAGAAGGGGCATGCAGCTACTGCTCTACCTGCTGTCACCAGGGTGCTATCCTTCAAAAGAACACCTCCTCAAGGACAGCACTGTCATTGCTGATGAATTTAACTTAAAAAAAATAATCAGGCTCCTAGAAGACACTGGGAATAATTTTCCCTTTCTTTTACTCTTAGTAATACAAGGTGCAGACGCCATCAACCATTTTTGTCTGGATTTTGAAGAATTCTGTGTTTTTTCCTACCAGCTCCCTGTGTCTTCATTAAGGCACCCAGATGGTGAGGGGGAGAAGAGGGCAAGAGACAGCATGAATGTCTTGCATGATGCCCAGTCCTTTCCCACCCCAGTGCAGTGACTAAAAACACCAGGACCTGCTCTCAGCATCTGAAGAGCAAACCTGCTGCAGGACCCCTTCTGCCACTCCTGAGCCTGGAGCAGCCAGCAGACCACCGGTGGCAGACACATTGATGAGTTTCTGCTGCACTGAGACATCTTTGCCAGTGTAAAAGGGTGTTTCCGTGTTTTAATTCTGTTTGATTTGGATCCTCTGGCAAATTATTAATTGAAGCACTGTACAGTTGCTGTTGCAGGGAACCTTCAGGACAGGCTGGAGGCATGCAGGTGGAAGGGCCTGAAGCCACCTGCAAAGAGAAATGTGCCATTTTCCAAGATATGAAAGCCAATCAGCCGAGTTCCACCCACACCCAGACTGGCTGCTGCACCTCCTTCACCTCCCATGGGGCAGGGCAAAAACTCAGTCACAGCATTTATAAGAACAGCCTCAGTAGTTTCCTGAGCAGAGGAAACAAGGATGGTTTTCTATAGACTGATGGCATTGGTTACCTGTAACTGCCTGATTCTGGTGTTTGAGAAGGTATCAGGTCTCAGAAGTTTTTCCCAGCATCAAAATTCTTATATTGTGTATTCTGCTCTCATTGTCTTGTAAGAGCACAACTAGGGTCTCACATCTCCGTCTTTTACACATTTCCATTACACCTCCAGGCCTTTGCACCCCTTGCTCTTGTGCTCCATCAGGTCTGTTTGAAACAAATCAACAAGTTCAAAAGTCATATGAGGAGTGAAGGAGAGCATGAGTCTGTGAATACATGAACTCTCACTCTGCAGGGAAGTAGACTAAATAAATGAACCTACTTTTTGCCATGTATATCTCATGCACCAAGTGATGTCACTGAAGGAAAACTGTCATCTCCCACAGCGTCCCTGGCTGACACAGTGGCTCCAGGGCAAGGTACACAAAGTCTATGCAGTGACAGACACCACTAAATGTTGTTTTGGATGCTGCAACTATCTTTAGTTCTATCAAGGAGAGTTAAATTTCTTCTGTGCTGCAAGGAAGTGATGATATGGGGCTACGACCTCTAACAAGAGACTGCAGCTCATTAGAAATCCATGTTTTTACAGTCCAAAACATAAACACACTCCCCCTCTTGTATCTGTGTACACTCTTCACTGTAGCACCGTTCCGAGTAGGGAAAACTCACAAATATCTCTTTGAATACCTCAGGATGAATCTTATTGGGAGTCCTTTCAAGCAGAAAATGTGTTTGAATTTTCTTCACCCTTTCTAAACAGCTTCTGAAAATGTCTAAATCAAAAAAATAGCTGGCAAAAGTAAACCACTCATGAACTATGGGGGAAGCATATTAATTTATTCAAATGAAAGGTACTGAAATATTTTGTTCACTTTTTCTTGAGAAACAACATGTGGCAGTGGTTGGGTATGGGTGATGGGAGTGTGATGAACCTGTATCCTGCCATCAGCTGGCCTCATCCCAGGAATGTTGCTTTGCATGTCTGGTTGTCTTCTGGTCCCCGGAGGGGATGCTGTGGGACATTTGGGAGAAGCACATACTGAAAGGATAGTAAGTTCCTAACTTGGAACCCGACAAAGAGGCTGAAATAAGCCAAACAATCTCCTCTTTCTTACTCAGGAAGCTTGAGTTTTCACTTGCAAAAAGGCAATTCTTTCCTCTGCAGTGTAATGTACTATTAACCAGGAACACAGGACAACACATAACTAGCTACTGCAAACAGGCAGGAGAAACCAAGTATGGGATTCACAAGGGCATTGTAGATATGTAGACATGAGTTTGCTTTTCCAGACTCATTTTATAGTCAGAAGAAGAAAGCACATATAGGACATGATAAATTTCACCCTAGTGCTGAGTATAAAATAGACAAGTCAAACCTAACTTCCAGAAACAAGATAAATTTTGGTGTAATACACCTAAATGCAGATGTCTACAAGGAAGAGACAAACTGGACCTGATCAGTGGACCCTAGAGCCACTGAAGCCACCCCAAACTACATTTATATCCGGACCTTTAACCATTTTTATTTGGACACATCCTTCTCACAGCTTCAACCATACTGGCCACATCTCTCCTGACACCATGGCACATCAGGCATCCAGCACCCATAGAGACACCTGTGTCTAAATGTTTGAATCCAGGCATTTAGGTCTCTTAATCTGTTACTGAATACTGCCTACACCTATGTCTGGTTGTCTAAAATAGTCATCAAGAGCCATCTTAGATGACCTGAAATAAGTGAGATATTTTGGCAGATGTGATACAGGGTAGCACATTAAGATGACCAGAGGCACTTACAATGAGATGAAGATAAATTGGTGTTTGAAATTAGGTGGGAATTAATCCCATTTTTGGTTCCCACAGCTAGCACAGGTATTTGTGTTGGGTTTTTTTCTTGAATTATTGATTTAGGAAAATAGGCCTGTCTGCCTATATCTTGTTGGCTAGACACTCTTGAAGAGAAGAGTTTTATATAGAAATACTCTTCTTGGGCTCAAAATGGGAAAAAGAGTCCCTCAGAGAAGCAGCTTCTCCTTTCAATCCCCAAAGCAGTAGGCAAGAAAAGAGAAGAGGTTTGCAAATCACTGTAAAAGAACTTTGTGTCACAGATGAAAATTATCCTGACCTTTCTTTGAGCAATGGTGAAATGGGTGCTCACCATGAGAGGTCATTAGGCAATCACATACAGACATGCAGAGAATATTGGCTCAACGCTTTTATTAGCAAAAAATTCCTACTGTCTGCTCCACTAAACTCTTACCTTTCATGTACTCTGCAGCGCTGCTTTGGTATTCACGATGAAGAGATGTGTAATGTCTCATGTCCCCGGATACTCCCCAGGAGGAGCAGGCAGGTTTAAAGCTTGGCTTCCAGATCTGACAGTGCTTTTCTTTTTGCTCACCTACTCCTCAGACCATCATCTCCGAGTGGTCACAGTCAAAGGACTGCCCTGCTGTGCACAGAGAAAGAGGGGACAATAGTCATGTTACTGACTGAAAGGCATCCCCTCCCTCTTGTTTAACAATGTCATATTCCCAAACAAGGTGCTTTCCTGAACAACATCTGAAGATAAGACAGGATCACAAGAAGTTTATCTCTTCTCAGCATTCAGCTGTTGGGGATGTAGATCAGTGAGACACAAAGCTCTGCAGGATCCAAGGGTTGGAGGCAACAATTGCTGACAGAGTCTTTCTGCAGCCGGGAGCTGTGGGTGTAGGGAGGGAAGGGCAATCTTCAGCTGCTGAGGAACGGGCACATTTTCTACTTGACTGCACCCCTGCTTACAGCAGGAATTGCTTATTCCTTCCCTATGTGTCATCCCCGTCCCTGTCCAGGCACAGGTTTCCATGAGGCCTGGTAAAAACCAAGTTTAAGTGATCATCCTGTGGAATTACCGATATAAAATTTAATGTGGTATTTTTACCTTCAGTCCTTGCAGTTACTGGAGTGCAGGTTAAAAGCTGCATTTATAGCAGACATTTACTTTTATTAAGAATGGATCTTTGCAGTCCATCAAAAACACTCAGCTTGGGAGGAAATGCACTGTAGCTGCCTCTGCTCTCAGCTGTAGCTTCCAGCATGGTGATCTATGTTCCTAATTGTACAGCAAACACACCAACACATGGTGCAAGGCGTGGATGGCACAAAGAATGGGCTGTTAGGAACATCCTACAGCTCACCAGTGTTGGCCTAGAGAATGTTTTCTCCCCATGCCTGGCATCCCATGGGGTGGACTGCTGTGCACAGGGTGCTCCTCAGGATCCTCTGAAGTCATGGCTGAACCTCTGCTGCCAGGGGGGATGAGACTTCACCCTTCCTGCAGTGCTTGCCCAGCTGTCAGGGTGGGGAGAGGTGTTTCCCTGCTGCCTCCTCTCTGGGGTCTGATGGGGCAATGTGGAAGGGAGGGCTAGAAATTGTATTTCCAAATGTCACTGTTTGAGAGACAATTTAGGAGAGGTCACCCTGTGCCCAGCCTTGCATTAAGTGATGAGAAGCCATAAATGTTGTTTCCTGTTTTTATTTTTAAACTGAGAATACAAAAGTGATAGAACAGGTCAGACTGAAGCTCACCATCCCTGGCCATCCAAAGCTAGTGCCTTTGGAAAAGTACAAGGACAGGGCAAACATACACTGATTTCCCTCCTGCAGCATTCTCCCGAGCTATTTGTGCCATAGTGATTTCCTGAGCTCAGGCAATGCCTTTGTTAGTAGCCTGTAATTTGCCTCCTTGGGTTTGCCCTTAAATTTCATCAAACTCTCATAACATGCCTTGAACCCACCAAGCTTTCCAGCACCGAGCTGTGGGTCAAGGCCAGGCTGTGGCAGCAGTCAGAGCTGCCCTAGGAAAGTCATTCCAAGGTAACCCCCTGACTTTGTCTGGGGGCAGTCAGACAAGCCCCTGTGCCCCTCTGATCTCTCTGGCCAGCCTGCAATTTGACTGCATGTGTTTCCAGCCTGCCCAAGAGTTTCCTCCTGGCTGTCAGGGAAGGTTGTGCTGTCACCCCTCACTGTCAGGCAGAAGCAGTTTTTGCGTGTCTGCTGCCCTTCCCTGCTGCTGGGAAGCACCTTTGCCTTGCAGGATCTGCCGCAGCGTGACAATAAATGGCACCAAAAGCACTCACATTTCCCTTAGCACACAAGAAAGGAGAATCGAGTCACGGTTGGGCTTGTAATAAAATGTAATTACAACAGCTTGTATGCTGAAGTTGACAATGTCTTTGCTGTAACAAATCAAATATGTTACGCTGAGATCCTTTTGTGCACAGTTCATCTGGGTCTTGTGTCAGCTCATGTGGTGAGGAGCTCTAAGAGGTTTTGCCAAAGCACAGTGTCACAAGTAATGGGAGCGCAGAAACAGCACAAAAAACGGTGATTGTTAAAATTTAGTGTTTCCTGACCACCATGTATTTAATTCCTCATCAGTTGCAAAAGAAAGGAACATTTCAGACAAAGAAGTGCTCTGAGTCAGTAGCTCTTGTTTTGGGGGTTGATAACTCAGAGTTTCTGAGGTGCCATCAGCTACTCTTTCAATCAGAGGAGAATGCGATACAGACAGTATCACGTTCGTGCAGTGTGGTGTTCCATGCAGGTGCACAGCCTCTCTCTCACAGCCCCATGGCCTCCAGTGGCCCCTTCTGCAGGAACCACTCCCTTCCTCGAGCAGGGAGCAAACCTGGGCTGGATTTGTCTTCCTCAGCCTCCGCCAAGCTCCTCTGCAAAGGTTTATCTTGCCAGGTTTTGTTTAAAGCAGATTAAAATGCAGAGCCTGCAGCTCTGGGCTTTCAGTGTGTTTTGGTGCCAAATCCAGTGTAATTGTTGCATTTCCTTTCCCTGCTGAACTCCCTGCCTACAGCCAGCCTGTAATGGAAGATCCTGGGAATGTTTTGTTTTGGGAGGTGGAAGAGGCACTGAGGGGGTTCCTCAGAAAGCACTACAGGGAGGAAAATGAACACTGCTGAAGACAGAAGGGAAGCAGTGATGTTCAGGGTAAACTGGGCCTTTCCATTTAACTCCTGCTGTGGCAAGCCTGATGATTTTAACCCTGAAAGGACACTCTCTGCAATCACATGAGACTTTTCTTTGGTAAAATCACAGCTCCATGGCAGGCTTTCATGGGGTTCCCGAGCTGCCTAAGCATGCCTGGAGAGTGAGTGCAACCCTGATGGTTCTGGACAATATGGTAAATCAGGCACTGCAAATTTGCTTTGCTCTGGTGTTTGACATTCAGTATTTGCATGAGAGTTTTAGGCAGGTGGAGCTGAAGACTGGAAATGTTATAATCAGTCTGTAAGTCCCATTATATGTAGTGGATCTATGTGAATAGAGCAGATACCCCTGATGTAATTGAAAACACACAGGTTTTAACATATCAAAATCCGTTTACTGGAGGGTAGGGCTGCGAGCCCTCTAATTTTTTATCATACAGGAGACTGTGTAAACTACAGACTGGACAATACCATAAAGGTGGGTTTATTTTTGGTTAGTAGCAATTACAGAGTTTTTACTAGGCATAACATACTTGCCTTTGAAACGAAGAAGCCCCTAGCTGCAGATACCTGTCACCAGAGGACCCCTACCGAGAGGTACCCTTCCCACTATGTGAGTGAGCCATCCCGATTTCATTCCCAGCAACATCAGCTCTGACCACATTGGGTTCTGAACCTGTGAAATTTTTAGGTTTTATAGCTTATAGATTTTGTAATAAATTGTAGTTGTTTGTAGTAATAAACAAACTTTTGTTTGCTTTATGTAGAGGATGCTCTTGAATCGTGTCTTTAGGTTTTCTCTGAAGTTGAGAAGCAGCTATGAGCCTGCTCTGTGAAAAAAAGCCAAGAAAACCGGGAGTCTTCCATTATCACTGGCCTGAGGGAGCACAATTTTGACAACATTAGCCATTGCAAGGCTTATCATAAAAGTATGAGAATCGCTTAGACCTTTGTGTCTAGCAATATATGCAGGCAGGACTGGGATTACTATTCTGCCCATATGCAGGAAATCAAATGCCTGGACAAAGCAACATTTGAAAACATATTTCTAAAGCTGGTTGTTTTTTGTTTTTTTTTTAATTAACCTTTGTTCGTAGGTGACCCTTACTAGAAGCAGTGAAGGATGCTGTATATTCCCTTGGTATTGTGTGTATGGTTGTATATTTGTTTTCTTTATTAAAATCTGGGCAGAAGAAAATGGATCCAATTCCACTCCATTACCCCTGCTCAACTTCAGCAGCTCCATGGAGTTGTGGTGAAGTAACTGCATTAATGGAGTACATCCAAAAGCCCGCTACTAACATGTGTGTTAACAGATGTCATAAAATTGCAGAGGGGAAATGTTTGGCAATTACCCTCTAACATGGCTACCTTGTGCTGGCAGCCTCATGGCCCAGCCCAGCCTCCCCACTCAGGAGTGCTGCAGAGGGAGAGGAGCTCTGGAAGTCCATTTTGGTACTGGTAGTACTTCTGAGGCGAGGCAGATTTGCAGAACCATGGAATTTGTGAAAAAAATCAGGTTGGCAGGGACTTTAAGAGATGATCTAATCCAAACCCCATCTGAAAGCAGGCACTGACTGATGGCTGCAAGACCAAGCCTTCATCACACTTATCTGCAAGATGCAGGGTCAAGGTGGTTGTTGTGGGATTCACCTATTGGATGTCTGCAATAGAAACCTCACCACCTGAGCAACTCCCTCTACAATACTTATGGTCATGAGAGGGAAATGGAGAAGATAAGGGTTTTGTCCAGCTTTGGTCAGGTGAATCCCACCCAAGGTGAAACACACCCACTCAGGTGTGTTTCTTGCTGCTTTGGCATCAGTGGTAACAGGGAAAACGGTAGCATTGAGCAATCTGCCTTTGGATTAAAAACGACTAAAATGAAAATTAACTAAAGAGTTGGTTCGTTTCTTGTCTTCTCTCCTTAGGGCCAGATGAGCCACCCACCGTGCCTGGACCCCAGCCTGGCAGCTGGGGAGATGCAGTCCCCCAGGATGGCAGGGAAGAAGCGAGGGCGGCCCCCGCTCCAGCCAGCGCCCATCAAAATGGCTGTGCACAACCTCTTCCCAGCTCCTGCTGGGGCCCTGCCTCTCATGAAGATCCCAAAGAAGAGAGGGAGGAAACCTGGGCACAAGGTAGGTGCATGGCTTTCACATTCCTTCTCCACCTCCTGTCGGCCTTCATAGGTTTTCTTCTAGAATTTCAGCTGAAATGCAGGAAGAGAGGAAAAGTGTGCATTGCTCCGTGCTAAACTTGCACAAGGAAAAAAAAAAAAAAAAAAAAAAAGAAAAAAAAAAAAGAAAAAAAAAATGGTTTCTCTTCTAGCTGAGCTGGAGAAAAAAAATCACAGAGTATTCTAAGTTGAAGGGGACCCATCAGGATCATTGAGTCCAGCTCCTTGTCCTGTGCAGGACACCCCAAGACCCACACCATGTATATTTTCCCAAAGGTTAAAGTTATTTTAATTTGGTCTCTTTGAAAATGTTTTCCACGGTGTTGTGAGGGATGGCTGCACACCTTCAGGGAAGTGTTTCTCATTTGTCACTTTCTTCTTTCTCACTAACAGTGATTAGAAATTAAACCAACTGAACAGAGAAGGAAAGGAATACAGGAGAGTGGAAATAAAGGAAGGAGGGAAAATAGCTGCTTTCCAAAAGAAAAAAGAAAAGAGGGGCATTTGAGAAAAATAATCGGATTTTGGTTTATTTTTCTGCTCACGGCCCAGCTTTCTGTGCAACCCTGGGGCAAAGGTAGAACTAAAGAAAGACAGGAACCTTTAGTGCCTTAAGCCCTTCTGATGCTGCTGGGCTGGGTCTCTCCCACCAAAACCACTTGCAGTGGGCTCGGCACGGTGGGAACAGTGCCACTGTGATGCCTCTCACCAGGAAAATGGGACTGTGATGATGAGGGAAGGAGAATTTGTTCTGGGGAGTGAAATTGGGCTACAGCTTAGTAAGGGTCTTGTATTCAGCAGATTGCTCTGGTAATCTCTCTGTCTCTGTCCCCCACCAGCTCAGGCCACTGTACTTGTTTGCTGTGCCTGGTCCTTGTTTTGAAGGGCCACTGGTACAGACATGCAGACTGATACACAAGGAGGGCAAATTGCTGACTGTTCAAAAATCAGAGCTGCTTGAGTCTGTGGTGTCGAGACAGAAAAGTGAATAAAACAATCAGGATATGCACAAGGCTGACCCAGCCTTCCCTGGAGAAGGTGTTGCCTGGCTCTTCCATGGGTCTCTCCTGCTTCATAGGAGGCAATAACATCCCATGGATGGTGCTTCTGGCTGAGCTCTGGACACAAGGACCAATTGTTTGATTCCTGTGATCCTTGGATTTGAGCTTAATCTAGAGCAGGCTACGCTCATCTTTATTTTCCCTCCTTTTCACCTCCTGGGAGACCTTCTTCCTCCCAGCCCCTAACCTCTGTCTAACAGTAGTTCAAAATAGAGATCCAAGCTAAGACTGGGGCAAATATTCAAGTGTTTTGTAAAATGTGGGGTACGGGAATACTTTTTGTTTTTTCACTTCCATATCAAGATAAAACTCCAGGATGGAAACATCTGAATTGCTCTACTTGAGATGTTTCTTATTTCAAG
Organism: Sylvia atricapilla; assembly: GCF_009819655.1. Lineage (NCBI taxonomy): Eukaryota > Metazoa > Chordata > Aves > Passeriformes > Sylviidae > Sylvia > Sylvia atricapilla. Next base: position 44,414,313 of record NC_089142.1, on the reverse strand, counting down.
TTTATTATTAATTGTATTTATTTATTTCAAGTAATTTAGTTACTATCAGTAAAGCTGAGTGACTTGTAGACTCTTCAGATCAAAACCATCCAGTCTGGACAATAATACGTTGGAGATGTGCGGAAATTGGGTCTTCAAGGTTTGAGATTGAGTGATTTGCCAAATATCACAATGACCTTGTATGCAGGGTTTTTCAGACCCCACCCCTTCTATCCTTGCTTCTGTCCCATTTCTTCCTCATACATTTACGTTTGATTTGTAATTTGACAAAAAAAGAAAATGTTGGGGAATATGTTCTGTTCTATCCCAAATGCACTCATCCACCTGGAAAAAACTTTCACCAACTACCACATATATATAAATGGGAGAAGTGGTAGATTTAAATTCCTGGAAATACTGCAGTAACACTGTGTCTTGAACCTATGTGGCTGAGCATTTGATTGCTGTGTCCCCCTCTTCTTCCAAAGGGACCCTTTATCCCTGGCTGGGTACCACACACTCCTCCTCTTTGTCCCCAGGCACTCAGTGAGGAGGCAACAGCATCCCTCCTTCGGCAGTAGATCTGAGATGAGGTTCTTTCTTGGTGAGCATGGCACATAAAAAGGCATCCTTTTATATCCAATGGTTTAAGTGGATGGAGCTGACACTTGTGAGCTGCAGCATCCCTGGTATCTGGCCTGGTGCTGTTGATTTGTGCTGTGGGATTTGTACACAAAATGTTTTCCGTGAGGTGCCTTTGTACACTGCGCTCTCAGCTGGGGTGAACCCCTCTCCCTCCAAAGCACTTCCCCAGAGTGAGGCAAAGATTACATTTTTTGATGGGGAACTCTTGCTTGATTTAATTAGCTTGATAATTGTATGACTTTCAGATACCACGAGATTTAAATGCATTTAAAAAAATTACTCCATGCCCAAATGGCAGACGACCAAATTCTTTATAGCAACCAGAGAGCTGAATTATTACAGAACAGATGGAAAAATACTTCTGAATTTTTAAGAAACCAGGAATTTACAGCCTAGATTTAAATTTATTTTGACCGAGATGTGAATAACAGACATTTTCAATCACATGCTCTTTACAGACAGGTGACCCATTGCCTGTTTCATTGATATTAAAGCAAATATCTGTGTCTTCCTGAAATGGCATTTCATCACACTTCATCACCAAGAAAAGCCTTTTCCTTGCTATCCTGTTTATTTTTTCACAGCTTTGGCCATAAAATTTCATCAGCTGTTTTTCCAAAAACTGTTTTCTACCTTATGCGAAGCTATTTGCCATAAAATGTTACATTTCCCCAAAATACAATATTCTTTCTGATTGTCTAAATCTCTGGGAAAAAGCCTATTCTGGCAGCCGGGGGGGAAGGTTAGTAGATGGATGGGTTTTATTTCTCTGGCTGTGAGTGAGAGCAGCCCTGAAGAGCTGCCTAGGAAGCCTGTACAAGGGAAGGGTTTGTTAGTATCCTGCAGGGACACTCTCATGGGGCAGCACTGGCACAGACCATCACCTCCCTCCCAGAGGGCAACAAAGCCATGGCCCCCTTTGGGCAGCTCAAGGGCAGTTTGTCCCTCTCTACAACCAAAGCAGATCCCAGCTGGGGAGGTGGCCCCAGCCCAGATCAGCCAGGACCTTGCAAGCTCCTGCCAGGTGGGGTGGGCAGTGACAGGCACACGAGTGGAGTGACAGTTCCCATTACAGGGCACAGGTTCTGCTGCTGCCATAGGAGTCAATACTAATGATGACAAATAAGCAGTCAGGATTTGGACACGTTGGGAATGAGATTGCACAGACAACCTTAAAGTGTCCTGTTTATTCACCTGTCCTATGGTACAGCCTTGGATTTCAAGGTTGTGTACACTCCTGTCAAGGTTACCTGCCTCATTCACTGTGAAACACTGATGGGATGTAGGAGGCTGTGTGCAGACTCACTTTCATCATTTGCTGTGCAGAAGAAAGTTATTGCACGACACCAGGAGGTGGGAAAGACCTTGGACTGTGTTTCCCTTTGCCAGCTGACCTCCCCTCTCACCCTCAGTGACTGGGCTTGGGTAATGCTGAGTCTCCTCACTCACAGCCAAATGCACAGAGCCACAGACCCCAAAACATGTGCTCAGAAGCTCTGTGCTTCCCTGGTGTAGGCTTAAAGGCAACCTTTTGTCCAGCTATCAGAAGTCCATGTGGCAGGACCAGGCTGGCTCAGACACTCACCTTACTGCACATTTGCAGGGGCTGGAGATATTTCTCCCTCCAGCAGCAAAAGCTCTCATTTCCAGAAGGTGCCTCTGCCCTCCTGTCTGGAAGGACAAAGGTCTGTAAGGATGGGGTGAATCCCAGACTTTTTTGGCAATTGTTTTTTCAGGACAAGGGACAACTGGTATAGAGGAATGGGGAGCTATAAAAATGACAACCTGCATCTAAGGGGTTTAAGAAAACTGCAGGGAAAGATTGTATTGTGGTTCATTGTGTTTCTTTCACACGTATTTTATTATACAAGCTGGCAGAGTTCTTCTTCAGAAATAAAAAAGTTGCCCGGCAAATGTTCTTCACCCTCTTTCTTTTGTTTTGTTGGGGGATGGCACAAGTACCAGTCAGATGAATTCTGGCTTCTCTGAAGAGGTTTGCAGATTGTAATAAAAACTCCAGGACTCAGCAGAGTCATGCCCATCCCCAGCCACTGCATACTCAAACTTGTGGCCAGCATCAATGGCACAAAAGCCCATTCTCTCTGCATCTGATGCATGGCAACTTGGATAAAGTAGACACACTTACTTCTTACCCAAAATCCCTGATCAGCTTTCTCTGATCCCATTTCCATGGTACCAAGAAAGTCCATAAGAGGGGAGGGTTGTTTGTAGATCTTGTTTTAAAGCAATCACTTTTATGTCTCATATCAAAATGCATATGTGCATTTTTTATGTGCATATCAAAACTTACGATATTTGATAGTCAAAGGCTGATTCAAATGCCTTACCAAAAGGATTTCCCAATGTGCTCTGACAGATTTCCTCTGTCTCCTTTTCTCTTTCTCTTTCTCTCTTCTTCACTGCTTTTTTTGACTCTCACGCATATGTGCTTTCTACTGGCAAGCTCTCAGTCAGTCAGCTGGTCGGTTGGGTTGGCTTTTCGATAGAGAAGACTCAGTCCAAGAAAAGACATCTTTAAATGGAATACTTTGAGATTTACACTTTGTTGCATCCTACTCAGGGTTTCAGTGGTCAGGGGGTAGCTGTTGTTTACTTGGTGTAGTGTCTCTTGCACTAATCAGGCATTGTTTTGTTTTGATCTAACAAAGGCCAGTTCTCTACTACCCCTAATAAAATGACATTTGTCTGTACCCAGAGGATGTAGAGCAATTTTGTTTGCAAGACATTTTGTTGCAATTAATTTTGCAGTAAATTGTTCACTGAAACAGAAACTGCCAAGAAGGGGCTTCCACACTATAGAGTCTTGCCCTCTGTTTATTTGCTCTTGAACATAAGCTTGCCTGGGCCTCCAGGATTTGGGAGGAGAGAAAGGTTTGATGGTATTGGGAGGCAGTGCTCAGTGTTGGTGGGACAGCACACACTCACGAGGTCAGGGACTGAAAAGAGGATGTTTGTGCCTCTGCTTGGGACCACAGGAATGTGAGCCAATAAGGTTATTAAGGAGCTAACACACAAGTGTAGCAGAATTTGTCAGGCGTACTGCCTCAAAAATATTATCTATATAGAGAAATGTAAGTGTGAGAGCATACATGAGTTACTAGGACCTGTCCACAGAAGGATAATAAAACCAAAGGTCTGGAGCATCAGTCTTATGAGGAGTAGTTGAGGGATCTGGGGTTGTTTAGCTGGAGAAAAGGAGGCTCAAAGGAGACCTTACTGTTCTCCACAACCACCTGAAGGGAGGGTGTAGCCAGGTGGGGCTGGTCTCTTCTCCCAGACAACCAGCAACAGGGAAAAGGGAAGTGGCCTTAAGTTGTACTAGGGGAGGTTTAGATGGTATGTTTGGAAAAATTTCTTCTCTAAAAGGGTGATCAAACATTGGAAGAAGGGAAGTGGTGGAATCACTGTACCTGGAAGCGTTCAAAAGATGTGTAGGTGTTTAGGGACATGGGGTAGTAGTGGTCCTGGGAAAGTTAGGGAATGATTGGACTAAATGACCTTTTCTGACCTGAATGATTTAGTGATTCTTTATATACATGTATATATGCACACGTCTCTATAAATATATAGATTTCATATAATTATTGAGTGTGCACAAGTGCACATATGTATATATGCATTCTTTTTATATGTGTTTATATTTATGTGATCAAAAACAAGGCCAGAAGCCTAACATAAGGGCTAGCCAAAATTTCACTTTGTCAGCCTACTTTGCCACAGAAAAGTGAGTAATTGACATATTGCTATAGAACGTAATAAATCGTGCTGCTTCTCACCTTCTTACGTGGAATAAATCCCAAACTGGACAGAGACCTTGATTTTTGAAACGCTGTTCTCTTCCCATTCAGTAAAGCTTTCAATACCTTCTTTCACAGTATCCTTCTGGACAAAATGCCAGGCACACAGCTGGATAAACACGTCATGCCATGGATGAGCAACTGGCTCACCACTCAGGCATGAAGGGTTATAGGGAACGGGGTGACATGGGACAGGTGACCTGTCACTGATGGGTTTCCCACAGGGCTCCATCCTTAGCCCTGTGCTCTTCAATACCTTCACAAATTACTTGGATGTAGGAGTGGAATGGATACTGAGGAAAGTCACAGATGATAGAAAACTGGGAGGAGCTGTTGACTCCCTTGAGGGCAGGGAGACCCTGACAAATTAGAGGACTGGGCAATCACCAACCATATGAAGTTCAACGAGGGAAAGTGCCAGATTCTGCATCTGGGATGGGGCAACCCTGGATCAATGGACAGACTGGGGAATGAGAGGCTGGAAAGCAGTGCTCTGGAAAGGGACCTGGGAGTCCTGGTCGATGGCAAATGGAACATGAGTCAGCAGTGCTCTGGCAGCCAGGAGGGCCAACCATGTCCTGGGGTACATCAAACACAGCATTGACAGCTGGGCAAGGGAGGGGATTGTCCCACTCTGCTCTGTGCTGGGGCAGCCTCACCTCGAGTGCTGGGGGCAGGGCACCACAATATAGAAAGATATTAAGCTATCACAGAGTATCTAAAGGAGGACAACAAAGATGATGAAGGGTCTTGAGGGAAAGCTGTATGAGGAGCGGCTGAGATCGCATGGTCTGTTCAGCCTGGAGAAGACTGAGGGGAGACCTTATTGCAATCTTCAACTTCCTTGTGAGGGGATGAGGAGGGGCAGAAGCTGACCTCTCTGGTGAGCAGCAACGGGACCTGAGGGAATGGCATGAAGCGGTGTCAGGGAAGATTTAGGTCGGGTATTAGAAAAAGGTTCTTCACTCAGGGTGTGCTGGCACTGGCACATGCTCCCAGGGGAGTTGTCATAGCACCAAGCCTGATAGGGTTCAAAACGATTTGGACAAGGCTCTCAGGCACGTGGTGTGGCTGTTGGGGATGGTCCTGTGCAGGGCCTTGTGGTCCTTGTGGGTCCCTTCCAACCCAGCATGGTCAGTGATTCTGTGAAAACAATTGTCAGCATTTTGTTGGTGGTCATTCTTGATCCAAATTTGAAGGCAAGATGACTCTACAAAAACAGGACAACACAGGCAAGTGAGAAATGGCACTAGGCAGGGGCCAGCTCAGGGTCCCTCATACTCTACAACTGCCACATGGCAGGAGGTCAAATCCATAGCTTATTTCAGATGCACTTATTGAATGTTTTTTTCCCTCTTTCACATTGAAAATAAAAGGATTTACCCTGCCCCAGGGGAGGTGGTGGTAAAAACTCAGATGTGCCTAAGTCCGACATACTTCCCTCTCCTTTCTCAGCTTTTTGGTTTTACCATTATACTGAAACAGTGACCATTATTTTAAAACCTCTGTAATTCATAGTCACAGACAACAAAAATCTTCATCCAAAACAACTTCCACTCTCCACCAGGGATTGCTCAAGGTGTGGCTTGCAGGCAGTGGTCTGACTTCCTTTCTGCTTAAAATATACTTTGTACATTGTCCACTGAAAAACAACAAAAGGAAAGAAATACCTGTCAGAAGAACACTTTGGTGTAGGACATGTAAATATATAAACCAGCAAGCTGTGTGCTTGGCTTTCTGCTTTCCCCCCTACTTCCCTTCTTGGAAAAGCAAGAGTGGTACCTTCAGGTCACATCCATCGCATCAGTCCTTTTTAAATATGAGGACCTGATCATTGTTTGGTGAGATGTTGCCAGGTACTGGCAGCATAAAGGCATAGTGATATTGCACTGTAAAGTCACATAATATTTCTCTTCTCTGAGCTGGGCTGCAGGTCACAAAGATCACTGGATGCAACAGTGCAGCGGTTTGTATTTACTACCTGCTAGTAACACAATCTGGACCACAGTGTGAGCTTATTTACATGGGTGTCAGCCCAGAGTAGCCTCTTGGTGCCTCTGGATTTATACAAGATTACACCCCTGCAACCAAGAGCAGAACTTGGCCCTAAATTATGATGCAGTTTAAGACCCCATGTTTCTGAGTTGTGGAGCATTGTTTACACCCACACAAAATGGGGTCGTAAAATGCCATTAGACTGATTTGTTGGAGTGTTAGGAGTGTTAGGCTCAATTTGCTCAGGTGTAAATAACTACCCAGTGGGTGGCATAATATTTGCATCCTGTAGCTTAAGGCGTAGCTGTCTGCTGCAAATCAGTCAGGCTTCAGGCTCCAGTATCCTCCTGGGAGCAGGATGGATCTTCTGGCCTGGAGAAAGTGATGCAATAGCAGATTGCTAATGAGTGGGAGTTCATGGGGCGTGACATACATAGAATAAAATCGGAATATCTTGTGTATACTTTCATTATTTTTTGCAGCTGAAATCTCGTGTCCTGATGACTCCTTTAGCAATCTCTCCTCCGAGAAGCACGCCGGAGCCGGATATTAGTTCAATCCCCCAGGATGCAGCTACAGTACCCAACTCGGACACCCCACAGGCTCTCACAGGTACACAGCCTCAAGCACTACTTGACCAAGGGGTGAGCAGGAGCCACAGGCTGACAGCCAGATGTCACAGCCAGATGCTGGGGGAGCTCATGAAAATGGGGTGTTGGCAGATTAGTCTAGTGACCAGTGACAAAGAGCAGATTTATCCCGCAAAACTGTATTTTGACTGTCGTATGTTGATATTGGTGGCCATGTCAGTTCATTCCTCTTGAAATGTGAACATCATAAACTCATGAATGCTCCATTTTATACCTAACATTTTCACCCCATCTGATATGTTGCAATGACCAACCTAAATCCCTGTGTGAATATGAAGCACCTGTTACAGCTGTGGGGAGAAGAACGGAGGACTGTAGGCAGGGCTACCAGCACAAAAACCCCAATGCCTTATCACAACAGCAGGCATGGTCAGTTCCAAATGCAGTTGGAAAACACAGCTTTACACCTTCTTTTTTGTTTATATTACCAGAAGTAACATAGGCCAAGGCTTTTAAACTGATGTAAATGAGAAGAAATCAACAAGACAGCTGATTTACCCTGAGATTTCAAACAGAGATGTATTAGATAACATTAGAATCTAAACACAACACATAAATCCCATTATTTCTTAGCTGGGATGCACAGAGGAGAAGTTTTCCATCTGCTCTGGTGGCAGAATGATACTAAACCTAGTGACAATGGCAATAATATATTTTATTCTCGTTTATCCCTTCACACGCAAAGTCTGCAAAGCACTTGGCAAACACCAGCTGAGAGGATGGAAGTGCTCTGAGAGTTGTGCCCAGGGCTGCTTTCGGAGTGGGACAGGGAGGCACAGCCCACCAGCCCTGCCAGATCACCAGGGTGGCTGCAAAGGCAGGGGCTCCGTGGGTCATTTCAGGCTCAGTGGATGCAGTGCCCCACACTTCTGTCTGCCCATCCTCACGCCACTGGCACCTTTCCTCCCAGCATCCTCCCAGCAGTGTGTGCAGGCTCCCACCAGAGCGGGGTTGGCAGGAGATGAAGGGAAGCTCCAGCCAGCTTTTACCTTTCTCTCTGCTTCAAAAGGACTGTAGGGACCCTGGCTCTGCAGTGCCAGGGACTCAGCACATCACCTGCAAGCTGCAGAGTCCCTCCCACAGCTGAGCCCTGACAAAACCTGTGGTTTGTCACGCAGAAGCCACATGCTGCAGATTTGTCAAGGAGTGGCACTCTGGGAAATCTGCATTCTGACATCCCCTCTGCAATTCCTGCATGCTGCTGCTGTATCTTCAGTGCACTATCCTTTTGTTTGTTTGGCACTTGGAAGGGGTGAAGTGGAATAATGATAAGAATGATTGCTGTTATCCTTCTGTTTACCCAAGATGTACTGCCTGAGCCCCTTCTGCTGGTCCCTGCGAGATGGGGGAGCAGAGTGCACTGTGACGTTGCACTAGATTTTCATTATGGTGATGTAAACTGTAAATTATATCCAACTTTACACAGCTGTCATCATGTCCTCCACTCTGCTTGATGGAGGTTTTTTTTGTCACATATCTGATTTCTGTCAGAAGATAATGTTATATTGTTTGAGAGATGACAGCTCGAGCACACTCAGCCAGCTATTATAATATGTCTCACTTTAGCCTGACTTTAGGCTGTGTCTTAGTCGCCCTTAGTTACCACAGTGCTATCCCTGCTTTCCCCGAGATGCAGTTAGCCTCAGCCAAGCTTAAAATAAGTTCATGGGAGTGAAGAGAACACTCATTTTTTGGCCATTGCTGGCAGGCCTGGTGGCATGTAGAAAAACTGCCTTTGCAGCTTATGAGAGGAGGCATGCAGGGCTTGGCTGTGGAGAGGCTGGGGCAGAGCCCCTCGCAGACCCCTGTGCAACACAGTCACGTTGTTGGAGTCCCAAAATGTTGCACTGCATACCATGTACAGTTTCCCACAACTTCATGCAGTTTGTAGAGTGTTAGGTTGAACATGGAGGGCTAGGAAGCTCCCAAAGACCAGATTCTCTGACATGGCACTGTGCAGCCTAACCCTCCCAAATTACAGCTGCATTAGAGTCACAAGAAGCAAAGAGCCGAAGCCTTTCCAAAAGTCATCTCAGAGCAGGCTTCTCACAGTGGGTCTCAATGAATCAGACTAAAAAACAGAGGAAAAAAAATAAACAACCTGAAACACACCTCAGGCTGGCATTCCCTCCTTACTGTGAAGTCACTGCTGGTAGTCACTGCTCTGCAGTCCCAGTGCGTTTTTCTGGTCACAAGTTTAATGGACAAGGTAGAGTTAAGAGAGCAGACCCCAGGCAAGTATAGGAGCTTTTTTAGATGTGTGTATCTTATCCTAGCCTGTGACACTGAGCTAGACCTAAACTCAGCTTGCTTTGCTCTGGGAATGGGCCACTAGCACAAGAAAGTCTGGCTCTGCCATCACAAATGGCAGCAATTCACCAATGGAGGAAAAACTTGGGAAATTAATAGAAATGCAGAATGCTAGCATTTCCTAGGATGCTCTCAGGACAGTTTTGTGATAATCTTGTTGGGATTTATGTCTACAGTCTGCATTTATATCAACAAACAAGCGAACCTGGGGCCATACCTTGACAGAAAAAAGGTGCAGCAGCTGCCAGAGCACTTTGGACCGGAGCGGCCGTCAGCAGCCCTGCAGCAAGCAGTGCAAGCCTGCATCGACTGTGCACTCCCAGCAAAAGGTGGTCTTCTCCCTCATCAGGCAGGGCTATGGAGGAGAGATTGGTGTCAGGTAAAGCATCTTTGTAAGGAGTTTGTGGCCAGTAAGGAGTGCTTGAAAGTCTTAACATGTTCCCCAGTCCTGACTGGCCCTGGATGTCCTGTTCCCATCAGTGGGATGGCAACCAGCTTTGAATATCGACTTATGCCTTTGTCAAATAACCTGCTGCAGGAATCACCTTGGTGTCAGATGAAAGGACTGATGGTAAGGGGTATTGCAGTGGTGATTCTCGTGAGAAACAGCACTCCAGAGATTGCCTCTTACTACTCTTTGGAGCAGTGCTGAGGCCAGGGCTGAGAGCTGTTTTCACGCAGCTGTTCAAGGATGACACACTTTGCCACTACAAGTGCGTGCCTCATGTGATGAGGGTGGCAAAACTCTGGAACAGGTTGCCCACAGAAGTGGTGCATGCTCCAAACTCAGATATATTCAAGGTCAGGTTGGACGGGCCTTGGAGCAATCTGAGCTAGCTGAAGATGTCCCTGGTCATTGCAGGAGGGTTGGACTAAGTGACCTGTAAAGTCCCTCCAGCCAAAATCTCTCTAGAACTCTATGATTCTGTGTTTGTCGAAAGGACAACCTTTATGGAATTTAGCTGTTGGTGTGTCCCCTGCCTGCAGATCATGAGCCAAACCAGTTCTCCATTGCAGGAGTTGCAAAAGTCCCACGACAATTCCCCATGCAGCAGGACTGCATCCAGTTTATATCAGAGAGAATCAAAGACCAAGGGGAATTTCCCAGCAGCTCCTCATCTTCCCACAGCGGCGCTTCTTGCTGTGTCCTGATAAACCTCCCATGTCCAATCCCCTGGCCTGGTTCTCAGTGTGAACGTGAATTTTTCTTCTATCACAGCAAGAGTTTTGTGTCACAACATTCTTTTGGCATATGGAGAATGCAGTGGGAATGAAACAATAATGGGAATATGGGAACAGTACTCTCCAATGAGCTGCTGCAGATGAGTCAGGCACAAACACAAAGCCAAGAATTGCAAGTCCAATCAGTTTTGCAGGGACTGCAGATGCTCAGCTGTGCCACTGGGACCTTCTTTTGTGGGAGCCCAAGCTCTGGCCCTCTGCGCAGCACATAAATCCTGCTTTCCCCTCTCCTCGAGTTCTCTGTAATCACAGGTGTGCCTTCCCTAAGGGACATCAGAAATACTCTGAGAATGATCCAGACTTGTTCACAGAAACACAAGACTGAAGCAATTCAGTGCAAAGCTTAATTTTTGCATAGTTCTGAGCCACATATATGATTTTCATTACAATCAGGAGAGTCATATTATGCACCAAGCCTGCCAAACTCCTCTGAGCTGGCTCAGCTTCAGCTTCACCTGAACTAAAAGCACCTGATCAACATTCTCCCCCAATTTCATGCTTCTTCTAGTCATCAAAGAGGGGTGAATGGCCTCCTAGTTATGGCGTGGCTCTGCAATTGCACCTCGCTCCCAGCAGCACAGATGAGTTTTGTCAGGGGCTTTCCAATCTTCCCATGGCTTGGTTCACAGATGCTCAACCAGCTGTGGAGCATGATCCCTCACAGCACCTCAGGAAATCTCTGAAGTTATCACCAAATTATAAGTCTAAGGTTGCAATTTTTTCTTGTTAGCAGTGATGGGAGACAGTAGGATTGGGAAAGAACCTTCCAGGTGGAAGAGCTCAGGCAGCCCTATAAGGTTGTCCTCCCAGCAAACCTGTTGAAATCGAATATGTCTACCACAACTGATTCTGGTGGGTCTTCCACCCTCCCATGGCCAGGATCTTACTGCCCTTTTTGATTCCTAGCTAAAAATGTCCCCTGACAGGTTTACACAGAAATTTTAATTGCTCTGTTCTTACCCTTAGATGTATTTCTAAGAGAGCCACCCTTATCCTGCTAGGCTGAAATACACAGTTCCTTTCAGGTAAGAAAGATCACTGGATCAGTGGAATGGAGTGCAGGTGTCTTGCCACGTTCCACACTGCAGAATGGTGATGGCTGCAGGGCAACAGGGAAATTTCAATTCCCCAAACTCAATGCAGTCTGCCTGTGCACTTCTGCAAGGGTGAATTCACCCTTCTTCAGCCTGTATGACCAGAATGATGCCCATCAATCCATCTCAGGTTCTCCAGGTCTTTGTATAGTGGCTTTAACACTCCCATTTTCTCTCCTGGAAATATTTGTTCCACACCTTCTGGAAATATATCCGAGTTTTTCATGACTGTGTCACATTGATGTTTTATGGGCATCTGATAAGCTAGGTATTACCATTTCTTCTCCCATCGGTTATTTTGAGCCTCTTCAAAGAGTTATGGATTTCTGTTTATTTTCCAGATTTTTTTTCGCTCATTTTTACTATCACAGAAGTCAAAATCAGTTGATCCTTTCTATGCAATCTCCCAGGCCTCTTCTCCATTGATGATGTCTGCCAGATTACAGCATCCACAAAATCTTTTTGTGCCAGCACAGACTGCTGCTGGTTTCTCTCTGTGACTTGGGGTCTCCTGCCAGCAGACCCTGTTGTCATTTCTTGATTGCTCCTCTTGTATGAAATCATTGCCAATTTAATGAAAGATTTCTCATACTTTACTGGATTCTGGATAGACCACAACTGCCAACACTCCCTTGCCTATAAATGCAATTAGCTCAGTAAATAAAGATCAATGATGAAGCTGTTACCTCTCTCTTCAGTACAAGCCTGGTACCTTCCATTCATGCTCAACCATACCTTTAATTCTTATCTCCCCATTATCTTTAAAAACCTTGGGTACTGCTGAAGTCAGCCTAACAGCCCATCACTACTAGTGATCACTGAAGATCACTTTCTTTCCCCTCCCTTAGACCAGAGTGCCGTAATTGCCTCCTTCTAATCACGCAATACATTTCCAGATGGATGCCTATATTAGAAAACCTTGCACTTGCTGGCCATGCCAGTCAGCATCTTTCAGCTCTCCAGGGGGAAGGTGATCTGGGTCACACAAACTCAGCTCTGAAGCTCCTCCAGTTGTGTGTTGCCTCAGGTAGGGTAATTCTGCAAAATATTTTAAGACATGCAAATACTTGAGTAAAATTATTTCCCCTGCTCTGATTCGCCCTTCTGCCACGCATCCACAGGTATTGAGTTGCTCCTGTTTTGCTTTCCAGTTTCAGCTTCTTTTGAGGGGAAGCAGCATCTGCAGAGCCTGCTGGTAGTGAACAGCATCGGGTATGTCCTGCGCTTCCTGAAGAAGCTGTGTCGCAGCCTGCTGTGTGACAACCTCTTCAGCAACCAGGCCCTTCCAGCAGTACGGGGAAGGCCGGGACCGAAGGCGCGGATGGGTATGAGAACAGACGGATGGAGGCAGGTAGGCTGCTTCATCACCTTGGGCTCAAGATTTCATAGAGCTGAAGAAATGACTGGCTTTTCTTTTTGGAGGTGTGCTGTGTATGTAGGAAACTGCAGGCCCCTGTGGGCCCCTTCCAGAGGGAGCTTACTTGTGGTATTTTCCCAGCAGGCTACAGAGGAGGTGTTCAGGTGAGAACTGCAGGGTTGAGGTGCCCCAGCAGAGAACTTTTGGGCCAGAATGTTACGTTAACACAAACCTAAGGTACATATAGTAGCTGTGGCACAGACAGACTGGATCCCAATCTGCCATCTCCATCCGTGAGTATAAACCAAAATGAGCTGTGACTGCTAAGTGGTTTGCTTTGCTACTTGAAGGGATCTTTCTGCTCATTTAAAACCCTCTGAGAACAGCAAGGTGCCTGTCTTACTGCTGGACCACGTGGGGTAAATCCTGGAGGAGCTGTGGCATGAGGCAGATGCATCCAAGGATGCTGGTGGTCCTGAGGGGCATCTGCCCTGACTAGCACTGGGCTCCCAGATGGATGGCACACCTGAGCTTCGTTCTTGTTTGTATTCTGGGACAGGGTGCTGGCCCCACACAGCCCCCATGGAGCTGGGACATGCCTGCAGCTGCAGCTGCAATCAGAGGCTGGAAATGCCCTGGGGCCTTACTATGCATTTCAAAAGCTAGTTTAGAAAAAAAAAAAAAGATGTAAGTTATGGGCATGAGCCTTCATTTCATTTGCAGGCTTCCTCATGACTTAAATTATATTTCCTTTCTTTTATTAACACTACTTGTGGGTGTTTGGGGGGGACACTGTCCTCTTATGCATTCAGTTTAATGGCAGATACATGCTGGCAGATGAGAGAAAGATGGTTTTGTGTCCACGTTGTGGGTTTTGAATCATTATTTGCCAAGAATACCCTGAGTGTGCACTTTGCTCACCAAAGCTGGAAGAGGGCTGTTCACATGGTGCAGAAATCATCTTTTTGTACAAAGAAATCCAGCTGCCACTCTTACACATTGGAGTAGAAAGGCACTGGAAAGCAGTATTTTCTTTCCCCTCCACTAGGACGTTTTGCAGCAAGCTGAATGCTTCTGAGAGGTCAATGGATTTCTGTAGCACTGAGTGAATGCAGCCCAGGAGGCCTGGCATTTGCGTTTTCATTTGCATTTTAATTTGCATGTACATTTGGATGTACTTTCTCCGCGGCAGGGCTGTGTGTGAGAAGGCGATTCCACAACCGGAGTTTTTACAGTTGCTGTTACACTCTGAGCATCTCCCTCCCCACAAAATTCCAACGCAGATGTCCCTGGCACCATCTCACTGGATCTCCCCAGACACTGAGGATGGACAAACATTATTTTTCCCTCAGACTAGACAAGAGATGTGAGCGTAGGCAAGGCTTCTTTCCTGGGTCTCCCACTGTGGGGTGGGGTGTGCGTGTGCAATCAATAGCCCACCAGAAGCAGCATGGGCTGGGCAGCCTGGGCTAGTCAAGTAGGCTTAGATTAGATATGAGGATGAAATTCTTTACTGCAAGGCTGGTGAGGGACTGAAATAGGATGCTGGAGAAGGCTGTGGGTGCTCCATCCCTGGAAGTGTTCAAGGCCAGGCTGGATTGAGGCACTGAGTCTATGTTTAATGCTGGCATTGGCTAAATCTCCTTCCACCTTCCCAGGAGCCAGCTATTGCTCTGCAGCAGGGGTGGGTACGGGGGTTCCTCGCTGTGCAGAGCAGAGACAAGGTTTGCCCACGGAGCAGTGATAAGGAGGACTGCAGGAGCTCTGCTACGATGATCTGTGAGGGCACCTGTGGGAATAAAACTCCTGTGGAAGGAGCAGGGGCAATGAAATGCCACAAAGGGGCCATGCAAGCAGCCACATTTTTCATTGTTTCTGTTCCCCATCTTGTAATTGAGAGATGTCCTTTCTTTTAAAAATCATGTGCTTTTCAGCCCTTTTGCACCAATGAATCCAATCCATGTATTGAGTTGGTGCTGTTATTCTTGATTTACAACCAGCAGAAGGGAGCGGAGAGCAGGCATCGTGTCCAGTCATATTAATCCACTTGCCCCATACAGGAGTCACCTTTTAACCTTGCCCCAAAGCACATGCCCCTAAGCCATAATTCACCTGTGCTCACAGCAAGCTGCCAGATGCTAATGGCTGTGTACAGGCCAGGTGGGATTTGTTGACATACGCATGTATCACTTACAAGTATGTTTTACAGGCCTAGGAAGTGCACACTCATCAGGCTGTGCCTAGAGCTGGCCTCTGCAATGAGCCTTGCTGGCTGTGCATTACCCTCCCTGCACCTGAGCCCCGCGCTCTGCCTGCCTTGTTAAGGCCCCTCACCTGCCTTGTGTCTCACATGGGACATTCCCAGGGCTCCTTCTCCGCTGTGAAGGGACTTTCTGGCTCATTTGAGTGATTTTTGAGGGAAGTTGTGGGATTTTTGGGAGAAGTTGTGGAATAAATCCCAGACCTTCATCTGGGAAATGCCCAGCTTCTGGTTCTGCATTACAGCAAATCCTGAGATGTTACCTGTGGCCACAGCACCTCGGTTCAAAGCACCTCTGGACCTGCACCCCAAAATTTTCCATGGGAGTGGTAGAGCAGTTTGAGCTAAAATGATGGCAAGACCTGGATGACCTGTGCAGAAAACTCTGTGAAGTAGGGCAGGGGCTAAGTGATGGGAAGCCAGCAGAGTTCCTGTAAAGTACCTCTACTCTGTGGTCAGATTTTGTCATTTGTCTCATGCCCAGCTAATGAAGGCTTGGATGGGAGCATGTGAAAGGTACATTTCTAGGACACTTACATACTGTTAACATGCACCTATGAGATACTAGATTATTCTTCAGAGGAAACCATGTTTGCTAAAAAACTTTGGGCTAACCTGATGATGGGCACAAAAATGGAAGAAGTTTCTCTTATGTGGGAAGCATGAAGTTTGATGAACATCTACTTTCCCTTTCAGTCAATCCTTTCCTTGCTCTTTCTGTCCCAAATCTTGGGGTTTGGCTATTTTGTCCTGTTAGACAATTGATGTCTCCACATAGAGCATGGCTGCATGTGGCTGCAGCAGAGCTTTATGCAAGAACTTCAGTGGCCACCCTGTATTATTCTCATCATGAAGGAAGACAGGAAGGTCTGTGAATAAGGTCCCCAGCTTTGCTGTTCTCCCCACGGCCAAGTCAAATTTTGAAACACAGATACCATGTGGAGTTTCCTACCACTATCCACAGGAGAACAATTTCTCTTCATATGGCACTGGCTGGCAGTAGGGATCTCTATGGAGCAGAAGCACAGCAGGATGCAAGTGCCTCTGGAGGAAGGTGAGCTCTTCCTATCCACAAGCCCTTGAAAAGCTGGTATGACAAGCACAGTAGCATGCACAACAGGAGTGTGACTAAGTAGGCAAGACACTGGTCTGGGAACTGGATTTTTATAAGAGAGTTTCCCATTGACTACGTGGGCAAGCCATTCTTCCCTGTTGTGCCTTTATCTGAGTATTTGTCAAAGGAGGGCAATAATTCTTGCCAACATGTGCAACGCCCTTCTAAAAGAGCTAGAAAAAAAATGAATAATATCATAGAAAAACCACATATTATTGCAATCAATATCTTCTGTTGCAAGCACCAAATAAACAGCAGCTCCGAAGTTTCAAGCCCTGAGAGGGTAAGAAAAATGTTGTCTTTCCCCTTTCTAGTGCCATGGCTTGTTTAATCGTGTCTTGTTGCATGCTATGAGGAGCTCCTGGCTTCTCAGCACACTCTGAATAAATGGCTTTTATGGCTATCAACAGCTTCAGTGCTCCTCAGCATTTAATTACCTGCAAAGGCCATTTATTGCCTCATATATTCTTCTACCATGATCATTATCCTTTAAACAATAAATAAAACATTAAGGTCACTCTTAAAGAGGGAGCAGAGCCATCCAGCCACAACAAAGTATAATATAAAAGTCTATATGGTCTTTGGGGCTTTTGGATTGATGGCAGAGCCTGCAGTACAGTTGAGAAAGGCTGGGATGGCCTTCCTTCCTTCCTTCCTCCTTCCTTCCTTCCTTCCTTCTTCCTTCCTTCCTTCCTTCCTTCCTTCCTTCCTTCCTTCCTTCCTTCCTTCCTTCCTTCCTTCCTTCCTTCCTTCCTTCCTTCCTTCCTTCCTTCCTTCCTTCCTTCCTTCCTTCCTTCTTCCTTCCTTCCTTCCTCCTTCCTTCCTTCCTTCCTTCCTTCCTTCCTTCTTCCTTCCTTCCTTCCTTCCTTCCTTCCTTCCTTCCTTCTTCCTTCCTTCCTTCCTTCCTTCCTTCCTTCCAAAGTTGGGTGCCTTCTCCCTCCCCAGCTGACACAACTGGCCACAGGGCAAGGCATCCAACCAAGGACCTCCCTGCTGAGGTCCTGCTGGCAGCTGGAGCACCATCCAGAAGACTGGCTTCCTGAAACCAGGTGTCCAGGGTGGGACCTCTGTGGCAGAGCTGAAGGAGAGGCAACTGCAGCTGGAGCTGGAAGTTGCAACCCAGAGGAGGGTGAGGAATAGTTTAGGATGGTGTGAAGGATATGAAGTTAAGGCAGGGGGTTGAAAGAAAAGAGAGAGTCAGTCAGTGCTCCTGTGGAGGGGTTTCATGAGGGTAGTAGCAGAGGCTTTAGCATTCAGACCCTTTAAGGCTAGATCAGAAGAAACTAATAAAATGTACACTAAGGAGAAATCCTGGCAGGAAGAAAAATAAGAGATGGATGGAAGAGAGAAATTCAGCTGTGATGTAATTTGCCTGGACTCTACAGAATTGGCAGAATTGGATAGATTGAACTTTCTGACCTTTAAGTTGTGAAATTACTGTTTGCTAACTCACAAATGAAGACTCTCTTTCTCTTCCCATAAGTTTGAAATTGTATCCCTTTGTGGATGCTAAGCAATGAAGCTGTAAGCAGACATCCCTTCAGCAGCCAGCCCAGGGAAATCCTCCTTCCCACATTCTGCTGGGCTGTTTTACCTTTACTGACTTGAGGGGGTGCAAGAAAGTTCATCCCTTTCGAAAAGTTACCCCTGAGGAGGGTGGGCACTCTGCTCTCAGCAGTGACTAAAGAAAAGCCCCAAAGGGCCTCTGTCCTTCAGCCCAAGATGTGCTCAGTGCCATGGCACAGACACCAACAGTGCTGGATGTCACCTTTGCTGCAGCCATGCAGGTTAGAAAAGAGAGCCAAGCTATGAAATAGAATTTAAGGAAGCTTTATTTCTCCATATCAAAGGGTATGCATAAGGAAAGTGGATGAAATGATGGGCATAAATGCATGAAGCATGATGGATGAGATCATATCCACTACAGAAAGGAATACCCCTGGGTCTATGCATTTAATTCAAGCTTTACAAGCAGAGTAATGTGGAGGAAGCACAGACATTTTCAGAGCCCTAGTCAGGTACATGTGATTTTTACTCTGTTTTAGCTCCAGGTTTAGCTTTTACCTTTTTTTTAAGGTGGTTAAGACCTTTCCCTAGAGCAATATGATTCCTTTAAGAGATATCTGAAGTTCGTAGTCCAGGTTTTTATTTTAAATAACTTAAATTAAAGTTGAAACAGAAATTTCCATTCCTAACTTTTAAAACATTGATTCAAATACCTGTGGTCCAACACACCAGTACTTCAAGCAGTCAGATGAGGAGGCCACAAGCCAGAACTGGTGATGGGAAACCTATGCAAGTACTGCAAGCATAAGCCAATATGACTCACTTGGTTTGTCAAAGATGTGAGCGGGAAAAAGGTGACCTCAAGATCCAGCACTTACTAAGTAAAAGATAAAACAAGGTTTTGGAAGAAAGGGGAGCTTTTGCTTGTGAATCTGGATGAGAGGGAGCTTGCTTCTGGGATTACCTGGTATGTGGTGCCTATGGCAAGGTCTGGGCTTGCACCTCCATGGCAGGAAGCAGAGACAGCTGGGACCGGGGAAAGGGAATCTGGTATTTAGCCTGTTGGGATATGACAGGTTTCAAACAAGAGTCAGATTTTTTTTCATGGGACGTTACTGATTTTTGCTTGGATGTTCTTCAGTTTTTAGCTCATTTTTTCACCTTCCTCATGTTGCTCTCTTTTTCAGCCTTATATCCTCATCCCTCCCCTATCTGTCTTTATCTACCTTCTGTTTCCTTATATCCTTTCCCAGCTCACTATTAAACAAATGGAAACCCCCACACAGTGGCATTTCCATTTCCATGGAAATAAAGCATCCTCTGTTTTTTCTTGAGAAGTCTTGGCCACTGTTTAATCAACAGCGCTCCCCAGCTCCTTAGGATTTATTTGTTTGCAGTAATTATACAGACTACATCAAAATGCCTTTCAGAAAGTAGTAACACACAGCATCTGCCTGAAGAACATTAATCTGTTGGCAAAATGAGTGCAAAGCAGGGGATTAAAGCAATTAGGAGAGTACCAGAAGGAAATTGTTGGTGGTGACATGCGGTTTGGTGTTTGTGCTGGCCGTGGGCAGCAGTGAGCAAGGAAAGGGTGCAAGGCAAGGAGTTGCACCACCAGCAGCTGGGCAAGAGAAGTGCATCCTCCGACTGAAAAAAGCCGCAAATGATGGCTTCGGGAATCAGGAACTTTATGGTGGGTTTGTTCAAGGAAGAGGAAAGGTTACAGAAGTGACTTGAACAAAAGGTGGCAGTGGCTTGATGGGTTTCATCAGAGAAGCTGGATTTAAGGAAAATGCATTGAGTCTGGGGATGAATCCTAGGATGGGGTCCCAGGGTAAGGCCAGCTCCCAGCAGCATGGCACTGTGCAGCACAGTGTTGTGGAGGGAAACTGGCTCTGTAGGATCACGGAAAGAGGAGGGGATAAAAAGGCTCAACAAACGGGGATTGGTAAATTCCTAGCTGCTAGGATTGAGGCCGGCAGGGATGTCAGAAGCAGAAGCAGAGAAGACAGGAAAACAAAGGTTTTGCAAAAGAGAACTAAGACTTCGGGGCTCATATATGTTGTACTTATATGGCAGAAGAAATACCAGAAAGTTCAGCAGAGCAGCAGCACTGGGCAGGGAAAATGATCAGAACTTTTATAAAAGATCTTATACCTGCATACAAACACATGCACAGGCTCATGCTTTATATGTACTATTCTACCTAATTTCTGGATGAGATTTTATTTATGAGAATTTTATTTTATTCATTAAAGAGCAAACACAGCTTATTTTGCAGTCACTGCATTTTGCTGTAGACATCTCACTTCTTGTATCTCAAGTTATTTGTTTTTCAAACAATAAAAAAATTACTGCTAAATATTTTAAGCCAGTGCTAAGCAATATGATTCAGGGACATTCATCATGGTGGTAGCAAAACAGAAATGCACTAAGTACTTCATCTGCAGAGAATCCCAGTGTATAATACCTTGAAATTTTCAAGTAACACAGTCATTTTCATCTAGTCTATTCTGTATACAGCTTTTTTGTGACTTCTATCAATGCTGATTTATAAGGGTATGGAGTGCATTATAAACTACCTTGACAGAAAACTCCCTCTAGCTACTGCTGGAAGCTGCAAACTGAAAAGATCGATTGCAGCCTCTCCCATCTCCCTCTGCCATTGCAGAACCATTGTTGTGCTAAGACACAAACTATACAACCCTGATAAATCTCCTTTTCATGATGTACACTTTGGTATAACATAAAGGCAAGGGAGAAGGGAAGAGAAAGGAGGAGCCGGTCTGAAATGAGGTGGAAGAGACCAAAGGAAGACTTTTTCTACAGCCTAGATCCCTGTGTCATTGAAATCCCTTTGCCTTCACTCGTGCGTGTGCCTAAACAATTTGCCTATGCTGTAACATAGGACTAAAACCTCTCTATTGTAAAAAAATACATTTACTCAGTCCTCCCCAAGCACTTTAAAAATGGAAAAAAATCCTCAGTG
Organism: Sylvia atricapilla; assembly: GCF_009819655.1. NCBI lineage: Eukaryota > Metazoa > Chordata > Aves > Passeriformes > Sylviidae > Sylvia > Sylvia atricapilla. Next base: position 44,393,351 of record NC_089142.1, on the reverse strand, counting down.
GGTTATTTATTCACACAAGCACCTTTTATTATCAAATCTAATATATTTGTCAGCAGCTAGCTTTTGAATTTACTCTACCTTTTTATTCAGTTTGGATAATAAAACCGTGTTGATATGTTCCCAGCTGGTTTCATTCCCTGGTTCTACTGCATTAAACACAGTGTGGCTGTTGTCTGGGCTGCAAACACTCAAGGGAAATTGTTTAAATAATGAAAAAAAATTGCTTATGCTGAAGACCTAATCAGGACAACACTGGATTTTGGAAAATTCTCTAAAAAAATTTAGATTCTTGATGTTAACTGACTGGCAGCTTCTCCTTGGGGGACTCAGCATTTCAGTTACTGCAAAATATTTTCTAGCAGCTAGGACACAGCTAGATGATACACGGTGCAGTAAAGCCTCAGATTAAACCCTGGAGAATTCATTGCAGGTTTTATCTCCACAGTGTGACCATAGTTTCAGTGTTCATAATATCTGCATTCACAAGTGAATGAGGCATATTTACATTTTCCTGTTCTGACTACTAAGCCCCCCCTTTTTTCCCCTGTGGATGCAACTGTGTGTTCCTGTAACCCATGCAAATGTTCTCCCATAGACTAAAAAGCACAGGCGTGACAGCCCCGGCCCGCTGTTGGCGGATGCCCTGGGCTGCCTGCTCTCCCTCTGCCTCTCTGCAGCAGCCTCAGGGATGCTGGGACTCCCCGGGGACGTGTCTCCATGCCACTCTGCCTTGGCAAGCTGTGAGTACTCAGCTCTGCTGCCACAAACCAGATGTCGCTCCCCGCAATGTTTTCCTTGTCCAGCCCAAGCGTGGGCAGCCACGGGTTGGTGTGGAAAAGGCCTGGTCCTTGCCCAGCTGTGTAGGGTGCAGATGAGAGCACCAGAGAGTGGTGTTGACACGATAAAGAAACATCTGCTAAGAGGTGACATCATATTTTCATTGTGCTGAATGTCTGGACGGGCAAAGGAGCTAAAAAGGAATGGGCTGGTGCTGTAATCCCAGAGTAAATCACAGCAGCCAGAGCTGGAAAGTCTTAATCTATCACAGGAGACCTTATCTTTAGATACACGCATGCAGGCTCAAACTGCAGGGAAGATAAGGGCCGTGGTACATTCCTGACTGACAGAAATGTGTGAGGCTGTTTTGGAAGGCCATGGAAAAATTTCTTTTAAAATCTTTTAAGAGTTGATGTTTAAACAGAAGATAGCAGTTCAGAGCCAATGCATATCTTTCACAATCTTAAATACTGTTTTATACCTTTCTGCTCTCTCCCTCTCTGGCTTATGCTAGATTGAACTGATGGTTAAACTCATCTGAAGGCTTTCCTCCTGCGTTTCAGCATTTGCTTTTTGTGTTTCCTCACTTCTATTTTTCCCTTCCTGAAAGCTGAGATACAGGGTTTCTAAGCTGCTGCTTAAAACTGGTCCCCTCCCCTTCCCCTCCACACACCCTTCCCACCTCCTCAGTGGAGCAAATGCCATTCTTGTGCAGGGAGCAGGAGCCAGGCTCAGGAACTATAAAATATAGGCAAAGATAAAACCATTCAAAGAAGGAGCCTCTCGATAGGATTTTGACGCTGTGGCTGGCTCCTCTCAAAATGACTGGGAGATGAAAAAAGACTATCTCTGCTAGGAGAAAGGAGAGGTCTGAGGAAGCAATGATATCATGCTGCTTAAAATATGGAGTTCACATCTGGTCAGCCCATTATAGACAATATATGGTAGCACTTTAAAAGGTACAGGGAAGGGTCAGAGGCAAAGCCCATCACTAAATGATATGAGGAATAGGAGACGACACAAAAAAGGAATAGTGGAGGCAGAGAAAAGAAGACAGAAATAAATCTGTATTGACTGTGAGGAAAAGAAAATTAATGGGGAATTTAATTAAAGCAAATACAAATGATTGAATATGGAGGTGGTAAAGGTTATGAAATGACATGAAGTATTATCCTAGAAGGAAGGGCAGTTGTCCTGGGAAGCTACTGGTGCGTAAAAGAGAACCTCCCTGGCTTGGGGGTGTCCAGCACGCTCAGAGCAGGGATGTGGGGTGTCCAGCAGTGCCCCGTGCAGCCTTCACCCAGATGCAGCCACTTCATGGCTGTGCAGGATATGGCCTGTTAACTGAGAAAGGGACTCTGGTCCCAGTTCATTGCCCTTACCCTGGGCTCTGCTGTCCAAGCAGCAATCTGGGAGGATGAACCCAGAAAAATGCATGGTCTGGATCAATGAAGTGTGACATGGGTAGAAGGAGAACTGCAGAGAAAACAGCCATGAAAATTATATGTGTGGGAGGAGAGAAAATAGAAAAGTGAGACAGGGAAATAACTGGCAAAATGGGAAAAAGGGTGATGTAGGTGCAGGAAAGTGGAGTTAGAGCAAGGTCGAGACAGTGGCAATATGATGGAAGAAGAAGTAGAAGAGGTGACAGGGAAGAACAGAGGGAGAAGCTTGTGGGGGTAATAGGGAATGGAGCCTGAGAGAGGTAAAGGGAGAAAAAGATGTAACATGAGCAGCGATGTGGGAGGAGCAGCAGCAGGCGGGGAAAGTGGTGCAGACGTGCTTGGCCTGGGATCAGAGAAGGAAGAATAGTGTCTCTGCAGTGTACATGGAGATTTTGCCGATAGGAGAGATTCTGACAAACTAAGTTTGGGCTTTTTTTAAGATGTAGAAGAAAAAGTAATAGATTAGATCTGTTCTGGAAAAGGTCAGCTAGGGATCATCTTTTCTGTGTATATACTACTCTTTGTTCCTGCTTGGCTTGAAATTGATTTTCATTTGCTTTCCTAATGTACAATGAGAGTCAATTCTTTTGTCTTTCTGGAGCACCTCTATTCCCAGATGCTACCAAAGGCCCTGAGTTTGTGTTCTGCATTCACACATGCAGAATGCATCCATGTGGCACTCTGCAGTGGCAAATGAGTACTGCTGGGGCAAAGAACTCAACGTGTTCCAGAAGTGAGAGGCAAAACAGGTGTTTTCCTTCCTCCTAATGGAGAACTGAGGTCCAGAGATGACAGATAACCTGATCAAGGTAATTCCACAGGTTTGCAGCAGAGCTGGCATGTTAACTGCAAATTCTCAGGCTCTTTTAACTCTCAGCTGACACATCTCCAGCAATTTGTCTAGGGATCTTACAGACTGCTACTTTCAAGAAGCTTAGCTAAAGAAATGCACATTTTTAACTGGGAAGGCAATTGTGGCTTTTTTTTCTCCTTCTTTGTTGCATTTTAAGGTGTGCTGGATCTAACAGCCTTGGGCTTTTCAATCCAGTTGCCTGTCGACCATTCATGGAAAGGAAAAACTACGTCAAAATGGCTTTAGCATCTCAGGGTGATGAGCAGTTGTAACAGAGACTACTGTGCTCAGAGCAAAAGCTTGAAGCAACTTTCTCATAAATCCTGCTTTAAAGCATTGGGTACTAGTTTCTCAATAATATGTGGAACTGACTACCTACAAAATAAAATATGAAAGTGAGTCAGAATACAGAAGGGCTAAGTTACAGATTTATGAACTGTTGCATTTCCAGCCCCAGTAGAGATTTATATTTTCTTCTGTTGTCCTAGAAAAGATTTTTTTTCCCTAATTGGCTAAAGTGGGATTAGAAACTGTGGTGGCCACACACTTTACAATGCCTTCTGGAAGCTTACAAATGCAGATATTTTTATGCACATCATCAGTGGAATCTCAACTCATGCAGCTTCTCTGTGCTACAAACTTAGAGAGAGCTGGAAAAAATGGGAACACAAAGATCTTCCACAGAGTTTTTTTAGTTTTTGGGCAGGGGGCCTCTTGAGAAGATTCCTGCTCCCCCTAGTCCCAAGGAAGACATTATTATGACTTTTCAAGTTCCCAGAGCACCTTCCACTGGGGAATGTTTCATACAGTAACAAATGAAGGCTCCAGCTTGTTCCATGGCAATAGGCATCATTACTCCCATTTTGGAGCCTGAAGCAGAGATGTGGAATAAAGTGCATCTAGATCAAGAAAAGAGTCTTAGGCAAGGTTAGGAATGGAACTGACAGAGATTGGCTTCTTATTATAATCGTGTACACAATGCATGGGTGTCCTTCCACAGGGAGATTATATGTGTACATGTCTTATTTCACACACATGTTGAAACAGTCTGACCTCCCTCAAAAAATCCCTGGTGTCTGCTCAAAAATTTTGGAGTAATATACATCCATGGCAATAAAAGCTGTATGCTGTTTATTTAGCAGGGCTCTTTTAATGTGCAGTTTGTTGTTTTGATAGTCTATGTCTTCTTCATATTGTAATCATATTAAAAGAGCATTCTTTTCCTGGAATAGAGGTAATGATTCACAAGAGGCATAATTATTCCATGCAGTGCAGGCAGGATGCTGCAGAAAGAGACATCTTCTTTATGCATAAGAGGCTTTTATTGCAAGTGTTCTACACAGTAATTAAATTCCTTTGAATGAGGAGGCTTGATTGGATTTTCTTTGGTTTATTGGGAGGAGTTTGAAAAGCAAGGTATTTAGCTCAATCGCTATATAATTTTGGCATCTGTTGGAGGTTAGGGAGAAAGGTTCACAGTGTCTGATTCCCATTTCTCTTATATGCTATGTTATCTGAACTCCCTTGAATTCAACTGAATTACACCCTAGCTGTATTTGTATGAGAATCAAGCTCAGAAATTCGTGGCAGAAAACAGCAGGACACCTGAATGCATGCTGTAAGGATCCAAATCTTCTCAGGGTAAAAAGCCTTGCTAAAGGAAAGTTACTTGCATTTACAAAGGCAAATGCCCAAAAGCAAGGAATATTCACATTTGCAGCTTTCCTTCAAATCTGATGTTTACCTTATGGTGAGTCCAGCTTGGCCCAGATGGGATAAAACTTTAAAAAAAGACAGAAGCAATAAAATAGAACATGTAACAAAAATCAGTGCTGTGGCCTGACACACAAGCCAAGGTGATGGCATGGCACAACTCCTGAGTATTTGAGTTGTCGAAATAAATCATGTTTGTTTAACATCAGCTACTGAGGACATCTGCCAAGTAATGTTTTTGGTTTCTTTTAAGGAAAAGAGTGAAAATGTAAATTAAAAGGAATACTCTGTTATATAGAGCCTCAACATCTATTAGCAATGGAGTTTGTGTCTTATAGCATAAATTACAGCAGAAATTCTTGTTACTCAACAAGGCTGAATAATCCATCAGGAGGAGAGTGTTGCTCTGGCCAGAAAATTGATGCACAGCACCATGGGGGAAATTTCACCCTGCTCAGATGTCTCTGGAGGGAGGGTACACATGATGAGGAAAGTGGCCTTTTCAACAGCTCAGAAAAATGTCATGGGAGGCACTTCCATAATCTAGGGGCTCCCTACCTGCCAGGTGTTAACACCCAGTGGGAGTGGGAATCTCTAAAGTGCAGGTTGCCAGCAGGGTTTCTGTGAAGGCTGGATCTCATAGAGGTTTCCAAGGGCTCTGCTTATATCCCTGCAGTGACACTGGGGCTGGGTGACAGGAGAGGTGGTTTTGCAGGGAGAACGGCAGTGGGAAAAAGGAGGAGAGGAAGACCTGTGGCCATCTTTTGTGAAGAGAGAAAAAAGCAAATAGGAAAAATTTGAATACGAAAATACTGCAAGAGGAAGACAGTGGCACAGGCTTGGAAGTGTCAGTCCACACAGCGACAAATCTCAGCCTAAGTGTGAGGGGAAATGACAAAAAATCTGCATACTGCACACCTGGGGCTAGACCTGCTCATGCCTGTGAATGAGACCCCCACGCATAGGGGAGTGTAAGTAACCAAAATAAGTCTTGAAGTGCAAAATTTGATTTGTTTTCAGGAATCTGAAAAGCAAGGTGTTTAGCTGCTACATAGTCTGAAAATTGCAATGGAGAGGACAGGAACTGTAGCAGTGGGTTTGCAGTTGTCTGTGATGTTGGCACATTTGAACCTGAGTCAGGTCCAAGTGACTCACACATAACACATAACTGTCCATGATAAACCTTGGGTGTGCTCATCAGTCATCAAGCCTGTATCCTTGCAGGATACTGGGCCTGATGGATGTCTGCAGCTGAGGATGCTTCTGATTAATTTTGGTAATTGCAGCCAGCATGCTTTGGTTTATTACCTTCACTCCTTCCTACTGGCTGCCAGGCATTATGAACCCAATAAACTGCCTGTCCCTTTGTCCTCCTCTGCCTCCTTCCTTTCAGTCCTCTAGTCTTGGTGTATTTGAGGAGCACCATGAGTCCAATTAGACTTGGGCCAAGTGGCCCAGGACTTTACAGAAAATAATATTGTAAGCTGACATGGATGATTCATATCAAGCCATGGTTTCCCTCTTGTGGCTCTACTGACTTTGAATGGTTGAGTTTCCCTTCACTCTTTATTGATTCTCAGCAAGGAACTCTCCTGGGGCCAGCTGTCTGTACAGCAAGTTGAAAAGGGAGTTTACACTTTGCAACCAGAAAAGGGGAATTTTGGCCAAAAAACCTTTTTTTCAAGGGTTGATTAAAAAAGTTTCTGCTTTACTGATGTTATTTTGTGTCTGGGCTTCCTGAGCAGAGACAGTTATTCCTGAGGACTACCTGGCTGATGCTCCAAACAGGAAGCAGTACAGTGCTGATCCTGCCGACGCTGCCCTGGGTTCCATGGGCTCCATGTACACCTCACGTCAGAGCCCGGCAGATGGACACCCTGCTGGAGCCTCCTCTTCCTCCTGTGGCCATCATCCTGCCCAGATGTCTTCAGGGGGGTCCTCATCTACTGGCCTGCGGCATCAGACCTCCAGCCCAACAAGGAGTGGGGCCTATCTTGAAGGAAACAAAAGTGGTAATGCAACATTTTCCATTTAGCAATGTGTGCTGCTGTATTGGTGCTGTGCTGGAGTCCTAACTCATTCCCAAATTCCCAAGGAAATTAATAAGGTGTTTCTGTGATGGAAGTCATCCAGACCACTCCTGCTTCCATTTAGAAGGTGAAATAATAATCTGTGTAAACACAAAATCAGTCTGTTTGCCATGAAGTAAAATGGTGAAAGTTTGCTAATGCTGTTGTTATGTAAACATATGTATTATCTATAATTGTGTGGCAATCACACCTGTTATTATCAGCTCAGACATATAGACATTCCTATATAAGGCACTCCTCCCCAAGATTTATACTGCCTACAGGCAGGTTATTGGTGTGACACCGGCTGTGTACAAGATGTGATGAAGAGCAAACCCCAATATTTGTGCCTACCTCAAAGGATTTTGGTCAAAGGTTTTGCTTCCTAGCTGCATGCCCATCCTGTCCCTTAATTACACACCAAGCCAGCATTTGCTTGAAAGATTCCCCAATAAAACATATGTTTTTAAAACTCATTCAGCTCACTGCTCAAGGCTCTTTTATTCTTCACGAAGCAAAGTCACAAGAAGTTATCTGCAAATTCAAGAAATGCCATGGGAACCACTGCATTCAATGATATTCTTCCTCTTCCTTTGTATTTTTTGTTCAGTTACATTTGCTGGGGCAGTTTCTCTACTCATCCACTAATGTTCCTATTGGCCAAGATTTTTTTTTTCCCCTAGAAATTACCCAAGTTTATCAGACAGGTTAGCTATTTCACTGAACTGCATTTAACTTTGTTTGCATTTTCCAAATCCTCAATCAACAGGTCTTTATCAGTAGTGGTGCCAACAGTGTCTTCACCCCTTACTAATTATTCAAACTTCATGTCTGCATTTTTCATTCTGATGATGGATCTAACAAAGGAGTTGAGTGTCTCAGCCATTTTAAAGTCATTAATTTTTTCCCTTCCTCATTTATTAATGGAATCTACTGCCACTCTAGTACTATTTTTAAAAAATCTTGATATATTTGCAGAAGATTACTGGTTCCCCTAGCCCCTTTGTCTACCAGTATCTCATTACACTGTCTTTTGCCCTTGCATTTCCATTGGAAAATTCCCTTTCAACTGATTCTGCATATTCTTGCTTGGAAGCCATTCCAGAGGCTCTTTCCAGTATCCTTTGCTTAATCTTTGCTTAAGTTCCTTCACACTCCTCACCTCCCCAACACCTGTATTATTTCTTGTTTCTGAACTTTCACTATTTAATATTTTAGAACATTATTCTTCCAAAATATACGTTACAAATATTTATCTCTGTATTTATTTGTTTATCTAATTTGCCTTCTTAGATATTCAATATCCACCCAAAACTCTCACTAACTTGACTATTATTTTCACACACTTGCTTCCCTAGTTTAGCCCCGTGTTACTCTATTATTGATAAGTGTTCAGTTCTCGTAATTATCTCATTCTTTACTTACAGAGTCAACTTTACTCAAAGCAAAGTAGATAGTACAGAAATACAGTGCAAACAACTTGTAAAGGTCTGTCACTAGGAGCTGGTGGCCTCAGTTACAAAGGAAAGGAAATGAAAAGCCATTTTCTTTCAGATCTCGCTCAGTGCCTCTCAGGCTGGCATAATCAGATGCTGGGAGGACTAGAGGCTCACTGAGTAGAGGATTCATTTACCCCTCTCCCACCACTTCCTTAGAGCCTCTTAGCAGAACTGGGACCTTTTTGCCAAGCTTTATAGTTGGCAGCCATGAGGAGCCAAGATTTAACAATGTTGTTACTTGCCTTAAAAATCTTGATCATTCTTCTTGAGATCAGTCAGTCTCTTTGTAGCATATACTGAGGGGCCAGGGCAGTTCAGAGCAAAGGTCTGTCAAGCCACACATCTTGTCTCCAGCACAAAACAGCAGCATGCTCCAAGGAAAGAGATAAATGCTGAGATGGTGGTGCATCTCCACTACCCTCTCTGCCTCCAGAAATTTGTGGCTCAAAGACTTCCTCAGCCAGAGGTGGCAGATTCATATTTAGTAACCCTTCACAGATTTTTCTTCTCTGAATCACTTGGTGGCTTACTGAATAGTTTGTGCATTTTCAGAATACACAAAACATCCTGCATAAGAATGTGTTGTGTGGAGAAAACCCTTGGTATCAGGGGACAGAAACTATGTTCAAGGGACTGATGCTGAAAATCAGAGCTCCTTAAGCTTGTTCAGCTGCATTGTTTTTTCCTTTTGTTTTTGACTTTGAATGTCACTGTTTCCCAGACTTGGCCAATGTTCTGTGAAACCTCCGTGTAGTCCCAAGCAGGAAGCTCAGTTCAGGAGACACTACCATCTCTCTTTTCATAATTTACCACAAAATCTGCAGTCTTTACAAAATGAAAGGCTGAAATAAAAAGCTCATGTTTTTTTCCAGAACTGAATCAACAAAAAAGTCATCGAGTGGTCATGCAATAGGCTTTACAGATTCCTGTATTTCTCTGGCTTAAAACAATTTAAAGCACTTGAGGAGCGAAGAGAGAGAGGTTGCTTTTGAACCAGGCATCCATGACATGAGTGCCTCTGAAGCAGCCACAAGTAACTTGAAACTGCTACATATAATACTTGGGGTTAACAGAACTCATCCCAAAGCAGCATAATAATTTTTGTGTGATAATCATTTGATACTTGCATAGCCTAGTTCCCCTGAGGTCTCTGGGCCATTTGACCAGCTAAATACTAAATGCTTCCTAAAACAGAAATGTATGCAGTGACCATCATTAAAATGGTTATGGATTCATTGATATTGTTGGGGTTTTCCTGATTTTTAGGCATTTATTAGTCCTGGTATCACCCACTGTAAATTAGGGTCTACCACAGAGGCACATGCAAACCCATACAAGGTTTGCTGCAAGGTCCCCAACAACCCCCTGTAGCATCCCCTGTGCTACAAATATGCATTGGCTGTCTGTGCTGCCATACACTGTGTTTGTGCCACCACCATCCATCACACTTCCTCTAATCCTCTCAGCTGCTTTCTGGAGACTCCAGACATGGCCAGGCAGTTTTTGGTGGCTATGGTGGGCGATACAGTGACATCCATGAAGTCAAGGTGCCCACACATTCGTTACCATATCACTTCAAGCATTAGGACACTGTGATGTTTCCAGTCACAGCCTGGTTTCATCTCTTTCACTATTTCCCACAGTGTCAGGTCTGCAAGACTGGAATTCTCACCAGAGTCCTACAAAGCATTACCCACTCCTGCTTAAAATTAGACATTGTATTACTTCACAGAAAGAAATCACATTTTCACCCACCATGTTTCTTCCACTTCTACTGGCAAACCCAAAGTTTTAAAATACACATTTCTGCAATTGCCCTAGTGCAGCCACACTGGAGTTTTAATACCACCTTCACAAATTCTCTCTTGCAAAGGTCTTTGGAATCTCTGCATGTGTTTTTCTTCTTTCTAGGCATAATTTATATGTTGCTGAATCATAAGTAAGCAAAGATGAGTAAGTGGTGCATGTCAGTCTCTGTTCTTATCCTCTTCAGTTTGTATACTTATGAGGCAGGGATGGGCTCATTAAAAAGAGGAAGAATTTATCTCTGAAACCTCAAATGAATCCTGTTTATTTATGGATAGTTTTGAAAAATAGCTTGCCTTATTTATTATGGTGGGCAAATATAATGGAAAAAGCCATAATCATAAAACATATCTCAGTGCATAGCAGAACATGTCTTTCAAGCAGAATGGATGAGATTAAACCTCAAAGCTCTCATTAATGCGATCGGAAGCTTGATGCCTAATTCTCCTTGATTATGCTAAAAAATTCTGAAAAAAAAAAGATGCAAAAAAAATCTCGTTTCAGAAAGCCAGTTGGGGCAGCAAACAGATAAACACTGCGCTTTCCTGTCATCGTTTGCCAAATTGAAGCTTTTAAATTACGGGAAGGAATAGTCAAGGACATCATAAACCTTTCCAAGCCTGCTTACATAACAGACAAAGCCTTTGTCCCAAGTATGAAGAATTGTGTGTTCAACCACAATATAATAACCTTAACCTTGCCTTGTAGCTTGTTATTTTTATGGAGATTTTATTATCCAGTATTAGCAGTTAATTATTATCACCTGAGGGTCTTTGTTAAAGAGGCAATCCTGCTTATTAGTAGACATATTTTCTGAAAACATCTGGGGGCAGGGGGGTTGAAATTTCTCTTCTTCCACAATAACGCTGCAAGCAGCTCATGGGGGGCGGATCCAGCACCTCCCCGAGGCAAAGGAGCTGCTGATGGCATTGGGAGTCTCAGCACTGCATTCAGCAAATACAGCCTGCCTGCCAATTTTTGAGGACGTTTCAGTCTGAAAGTTCCAGTGCTTCCAGCGAGCTGCCTTTTCGTTTCCTCCTACAAAGGAGAGGCAAAGCCAGAACAGCCCGGATAAATATTTAATGTCCGCGGCCCCGTGTCACGCAGCTGGACGCGGGGCCGCTCCTGCAGGAGCTGCTGCGGTGCTGCATCCCCGCACCGTGCCGGCCGCGCTGCTCAGCGGGAGAGCCGCCGCACCGTGCGACAGGGACTCCTCGGGGACGCGCCGCCAGGCGCAGGACACCAGCCAGGTCGTGCCCGACACGTCCTGCCAGCTCCGGCCAGCGCAAACAGATGCGCTCAGCCTGATCTTCTTTGCAGAGCTCTCTGCTGATCACGGCTTGTCAACACCCTGCCCCGCCCCAAATACCCTGTAATTGTGTTCCCCCAGGTGCCCGCTGGTCTGATGCATCTCTTCGTCTCCTGCTTGGTGTGCCTTAGATTTTTAGAAAAGTATCTTAAAGCTTTCCTCCTTTCCTTGTTTGTAGTGGGGGTGGTTTGTTTTTAAAATAATTCCTATTTCTCTGCACCTTTGAGGGTCTGCTACTTCTGCTTAGTTTCAGTAGATCTGCTGCTCTTTATTATCTGCTCCAGTGCAATCAGAGAGAACCTTTTAAAATTTCATTCCCACCCCCTTCCCCTGAGGCAAAGAAATCATTTAGGCCTGCAGCAATATTAAAGTTCATCTGTCACTCCCTTTCCACTCTTATCTATCAATGACTGTACTCCCTCTGGGCTCTGTTTGTTTGCCAAGAACATATTTAGGGAGTCTGTTATTTGTCTTTCCTTCTTTTGCAGGTTTAACTCCATTTCAGCATTTTATTTCCTTGTCATGCCTCTGCAGCCATTTGGCTGTTGGCTCTGTCTCCATTCTTCTTCTCAGGAAGGTGCAGAGGTTAGAGATGAGAGGCAGAGAAAAGTGTGGGGTGGAAAACTCAGACTGAGCCAGGCCACCTCTTTCCTTCAGCTTCACTCAGCTTTTGCCACTGACCTGGTAATTCCAGCTGTTTCTGTGTGGGCAATGGTCTTGACTGAGATGCCTGGAGATGTTCCCCTGCAGAGGAACTTCTTCACTGTCCTTCCCCAATATCGTTTGAGGCAGGAGGGGAGAGTGCTTCCCTCTGATTACCTAAATTTCCATATCCCATTCCATTAATTTGACAAATTTTTGCCACCTGTCAAAAACAGGAAATTGGATTTGACCTAGATTATGATCTCTAAAAATAATTATTGGTCGCAAGCACTCCCATCTCTTTGTAATCTGAGTATTCATTATCATCTTGATTAATTCTGATGACAGGATGGCGCAAGATACCCAGGAGACATGAGACTTCCTCATTTATCTGATTCTTAGGTTAAGTGTGAATACCTTCAGATATGAAAAAAATGTATAGTACTTGCCCTGCTGCCATCAAACACATTTGTGCTTAATATAATCATTCACCAAAGTGATGCTGTTGAAAGAAACCCCATGCCTTTGTGTAGACATGAAATGATCTATTTTCTTTTGTAAATTGAGGAATTACACTCAAATGGATAAACTAGAATGTTAAAAAGCCAAATAAACAAATCAACAAAATTAATCTATAAAAATGAAAAAAGACTGTTTCCAGACTCACCAGCTAAACCCTTATATTTTGCTGCAAACTCTGCTTTGTTAATAACATTTAAAGGTAGCTCCTTTCACACAAGTAAATTAACATACTTTAATTAATGAAAAAGCAGCAGATAATCCAAAACTTGATACTAGGTAGGTAAATAAAGACAAAAATGTATTTGAAGTATTAGTATTGACACCTTATTCTTGTTTATATATTAGGATGTTATACTATTGCTCAGGCATGGATTTGAAAGGGTTATCTTCACCTGCTAGGATCTGGAAGAGTCTCTTTAGAAAGGTCATTTATATATTTGTCTTTCAGAAATCACATTTATGCTATTGATTGCTAGATTGCAAGGGAGTGAATAGATTCCTCCTGTCATTTCAACCTTTTCTTCTCATCCTCCCTTCCTTTTATTACAGATACTTCCAATACCTGTGAAGCCTCCCAGAGGCACTTCTGCTGGGGTCTCTGCTCCCCTTTGCCCTTTCCTGGGCAGGTTGCAGGCAGGAGTCAGTGAGCTGCAGGCTGCCCTTTCTGTTCCTGGTGTACATCCCAGGCTAAAGTCCTCTGGGCTTTCCTTACATTTATACAAATTCAGGGGAAAAAAAGTGCTCCTCAGTAGTGGCACATTTCCCCTGACCATGTTATGGCAGCAGCAGAGAAACTTCTGCAGTCTTTTGATCACAGCCAAAACTTTCTCTCCTCCTTCTGTTTTCTGACTAGTTTGCAAAAGCCTGGTCTTTTTCCTCAACCTTTCATCTGAGGTGGTGTAGTGCCCTATACCTCCACACATCAGCTCTCAACCAAACCACTGGAGATCATGAAGGGGAGATGGTCCCACTTGTCCCTGACAGATCTCCTCAATGCAATTGATGATCCAGGGGTTGGTCAAGACTACCCTGTTCCTTTAGCACTCTGTGTCTCCATTGCTTCACAGCAAAGGCTCCAGATGGCGTCTGTACTGTGGTGTATTGCATTTATTCTGTGAGCGGGGCCCAGGGTCACCTGAGTCCGTACAAACACTGGTCCTCGCTGTCTAATTAAAAGGACTTGCGGCTGGTCCTTGTCCTTTGTATCCAGAACAGCGACTTAGCAAATGAGAGTGCAATTATCATGATATTTACATCTCATCTCATTATGAAAACCAGATTTGCACATTCATAGCATTGCTGCTTTCTGGAGTTCATTCTGAGTAACTGCAAATACACCTTGTTACATTATACTGTAAGATGGGCATGGTGGCAAGGGAAAAAAGGACAAATACACACGTAAGCCCATTATTGGGTGTGTATGAGCAGACTCTCAGCTAATATAAATCACCAGAGCTCTACTGAGGTCAATGTGATGACAATCTACATAAGCCCCAAACCACCCAGCACTTTCACCCACGTGCATTGGGA